>NC_047091.1:144696363-144999393 GCF_902459505.1 Geotrypetes seraphini | reverse complement strand
TCTTAAAAATTCCATGCTTCTTTTATGTAATGCATCACCTTTTAAATTGCATTTTTACTGGTTCTTATTTGCTGTAAACCATTCAGAACCATTCTTTTAAATTGTACTTTTCTTTTAAATCATATTCTCCACTGTAGGATCAGTTTCTATTTATTGTACATTGCTTAGAATTGTATTTTCCTTTTAAATTGTATTCTTCACTGTATGACTAATTATTTGTTGTAAACCGCCTAGAACCATTTTTGGTTAGGATAAATATAAAAAATAAAATTATTATTATTAGTCAGCCAGAACAGAAGGCAGGAGAAATCATTCCTGTCCTGGCCAACAAGGGCTTAAGGCAAGCCCAGTGGAAGCCTGCAACATGTCCGGGAGGGAGGCGGATGGTCACTGACCTGAATATAAACCAAGACCCCCATTTTGAGGTCTCAAAATCTCGGGTTTATATTTGAGTATATATGATACCCTATAGTGAGTTTTACTAAAATAATTTTGTTCTTAAAGAGTTCAGAAAATTTGGCTAAAACTGTGAAGTAGGATATAAAGTACTTGCAGTAGTATATAACTATTCAGATAGCAAGAAACATTTATGTTAACTATTTGTTTCTTACCTGATGGAAAAATTCATCCATAAAATGGTCCTTTTCAACAACAACAGTAGTCTCACCATCTTCTTCATTTCCTTTACACTGTAAAATACAATATTAATTAAGTCAGTGCACTGGAACTTGAACTCCAGAGCAATAGGGCTCACAGAATGCATGTTGCAAATGCACACAACTCTGGGAGAGAAATTCTAGATATCTAAAAATCATTTTATGCATCTAAAATACTTCAGCTTGGGTACCGGGTCCAGATCAATAATCCATTAACCCTTTGTTTTTTGCAGGAGAAAGCTATATAAGTCCTGAAAAAAGAAAAATGCATACATTTTTCTTGTGTGCATATATTGCTCTGTGCTACGCTTCTTTCTGGAAATTATATTTGCTTAGATCTCCCCTCGGCATTCCATCACAGTTGGTTCTTTGTATCTTTAAAGGAAACAATGCAAATGTGTTTCACCTTATACATGCTTCCTCAAAGGTATAAACAAGAATATATAAAATGTATTTTTTTTTTTTTAGTTTGACCTCCATGTATATAGAAACATACATAACGTGACAGCACCTGTACTTTTACTAACTAACAAAAGAAAGATCCACACATTCAATTGTGCTTCAGATACAAGATTCCTAGTAGGGGAGAGAGGTCTGGAGATAGATGTGCACAGATGCCTTTTTGCCTAGCATTTGTTCAGGCCCTTCCTCTGTTTTCTAAACATATGTCAGATGACAAAGGCAATCTACCATATTTTCACGCATATAACGCGCGCGTTATACGTGTTTTTACAAACCGTGCATACCCTTGTGCGGTATACGTGTGAGCGCGTTGTACAAAATTTTTTTTACATAGTTCCCCCCCCCCCGACGTCCGATTCACCCCCCGCAGGACTGCTCGCACGCACCCGCACCCCCACCCCGAAGGACCGCCAACTCCCCGACACGATCGGGGCAAGAGGGAGCTCAAGCCCTCTTGCCCTAGCCAACCGCGGCACCCCCGACACGATCGAGGCAAGAGGGAGCTCAAGCCCTCTTGCCCCTCCAACTCCCCGACACGATCGGGGCAAAAAGGAGCCCAAGCCCTCTTGCCCCGCCGATTCCCCAACTCCCCGACAATATCGGGCCAGGAGGGAGCCCAAGTCCTCCTGGCCCTGGCGACCCCCCCCCCCCCGCTAGTTGTTCGGGCCAGGAGGGAGCCCAAACCCTCCTGGCCACGGCGACCTCCTACCCCTACCCCGCACTACATTACGAGCAGGAGGGATCCCAGGCCCTCCTGCCCTCGACGCAAACCCCCCTCCCCCCAACGACCGCCCCACCCAAGAACCTCCGACCGCCCCCCAGCCGACCCGCGACCCCCCTGGCCGACCCCCACGACACCCCCACCCCCCTTCCCCGTACCTTTCTGTAGTTGGCCGGACAGACGGGAGCCAAACCCGCCTGTCCGGCAGGCAGCCAACGACGGAATGAGGCTGGATTGGCCCATCCGTCCCAAAGCTCCGGCTACTGGTGGGGCCTAAGGCGCCTGGGCCAATCAGAATAGGCCCGGGAGCCTTAGGTCCCTCCTGGGGGCGGGGCCTGAGGCACATGGGCCCAACCCGACCATGTGCCTCAGGCCCCGCCCCCAGGAGGGACCTAAGGCTCCCGGGCCTATTCTGATTGGCCCAGGCGCCTTAGGCCCCACCAGTAGGCGGAACTTTGGGACGGATGGGCCAATCCGGCCTCATTCCGTCGTTGGCTGCCTGCCGGACAGGCGGGTTTGGCTCCCGTTTGTCCGGCCAACTACAGAAAGGTACGGGGAAGGGGGGTGGGGGTGTCGTGGGGGTCGGCCAGGGGGGTCGCGGGTCGGCTGGGGGGGGCGGTCGGAGGTTCTTGGGGGGGGCGGTCGTTGGGGGGAGGGTGGTTTGCGTCGAGGGCAGGAGAGCCTGGGATCCCTCCTGCCCGTAATGTAGTGCGGGGTGGGGGTAGGGGGTCGCCGTGGCCAGGAGGGTTTGGGCTCCCTCCTGGCCCGAACAACTAGGGGGGGGGGTCGCCAGGGCCAGGAGGATTTGGGCTCCCTCCTGGCCCGATATTGTCGGGGAGTTGGGGAGTCGGCGGGGCAAGAGGGCTTGGGCTCCCTTTTGCCCCGATCGTGGCGGGGAGTCGGGGGGGGCAAGAGGGCTTGAGCTCCCTCTTGCCCCGATCGTGTCGGGGGTGCCGCGGTTGGCTGGGGCAAGAGGGCTTGAGCTCCCTCTTGCCCCGATCGTGTCGGGGGTGCCGCGGTTGGCTGGGGCAAGAGGGCTTGAGCTCCCTCTTGCCCCGATCGTGTCGGGGAGTCGGCGGGGCAAGAGGGGAAGCAGCAGGACACCGGTAGGAACTTCTACATGATGGGGGGGTCGGGAGGCTGTGGGGGTACGAGCGGTCCTTCAGGGTGGGGGTGCGTGCAAGCGGTCCTTCGGGGTGGGGGTGCGAGCGGTCCTGCGGGGGGGGGGGGGAGATGAATCGGACATCGGGGGGGCATCAGGCTTTTTCAGGGTGGGGACAGGACTTCAAGGGGGAGAGGAGAGTCGGGGCGGGCGACTAGAAAGTCGGGCAGCATGCGCGGTATACAAAAATTTCTGTACATAATTTTGTGTTTTCCGCGCGCTATACCCGTGTGCGCGTTTTACACAGGTGCGCGTTATCTATGTGAAAATACGGTAGTTAATGGATATTTGCATATCTATTTTTACCAGAAAGCAAAATAGCTGCATAAAATCAGACTAAATAAAGTTAGAAACAGAAAATGACGGTAGATAAAGGCCAGATGGCTTATCCAGCCTGTCCATCCACACCAACTAATAATTTCTACTATCCCTCTTCCTTAGAGATTCCTATGTACTTGCTCCATACTTTCTTGAATTCAGATAGAGCTCTCGGCTCCACCACTCCACTGGGTAGCCATTCCACACCTTTTCATACATATCAATCCCGCATAAAACATGCCCTGCCTTTCCCTACAAAAAACTAATATAATTCAGGTAAATCTTGTAATTGTTTTTTTATGTAAAATTTAATCATGATCCACAGCCAGAAACACACAAGATAAAGGTATCATACACGCGCTCAAGAAGAAAAGTTGGCTTTTAACAAGCGCGCATGAAACATGCCTGTCTCTCTCATAAACTCAAAAGCAGCAAGATTTTATTACTCTCTACTTATGAAATATATAGATACACATTTTTTTTCATTAGCCACAGTCAAAAAAACAAGTGCTGGCACTGTAACGGCACCCCCGGTCCAGTCGCTACTTTTTGTCACCAAAAGCCAACGCTGCTTTTCAAAAATGCCGATTTTTAAGAATCCACCAGAGGGCTCATTTCAATGTTAAATAGCACATTTGCATGGCGTTGTCAGAGACTGCTAGAAACTTCGCTAAAGCCAGAGATAATCCGTCGCTAAAATGCGTGCAGGCTAAACTGTCGGAAAACAGTTTAGCGACCGCGTTAAAGTTTTGAGAATCTTGCCCCGAGTCCAATCTTTCTAGAGGCTAGAATGGCAGACTTAGATGGCCCGAGGAGACAGAGAATCACATAGAAACTTTCAGGGATAATGAAGAGCAATCCTATCCGATACAAGAGTGACATCACTTGGAAAGAGATGACCCACTTGGTGTAAAAAGAAATGATCCAATAGAGAGAAGACCCACCCTCTAAGTGAGATAGTTCACTGCATGTGTGTCTCCAGGAACCAATGCACTGGATGTATGAGTTAGGACAATCATTGCATTTGGTGATTTGACCATTACTTCTGGGAAATTCTGAAGTATTACACAATGTAAAATCTGCACAGAATTCTGTTCCTCTGCAGAATTCTGCATTTTCTGAGCAGAATTCTATATAATCTGCTGATGTACTGTTTCTGGTAGGCTCCATCCCTCCCTACCTACCTACCTACCTGCACAGATACTACAGCGCAGCAAGACAGAGGCTGAACATCTAGCTGCATGTCAGACTGCTCCATCTTCTCTGCTGCCTTGGTCTCAGGCTGTTCCTCTAAGCCAGGGGTGTCAAAGTCCCTCCACAAGGGCCGCAATCCAGTTGTGTTTTCAGGATTTCCCCAATTAATATGCATGTGATCTATTTGCATGCACTGCTTTCATTGTATGCTAATAGATCTCATGTGTATTCATTGGGGAAATCCTGAAAATACAACTGGATTGTAGCCCTCGAGGACCAACTTTGACAACCCTGCTCTAAGCTGTGCAGTTGTAAGGAGGCCCACAGGGCTCAAAACAACTGTGGAGCCCTAGACAACACAGGAGAAGGAAGCAGCCTGACGTGCAGTTGTGCAGATCTTGTCTTGCCAAGCTGTTAGTGATGCTTGTGCAGGTAAGGAGAGGATGCCTAGAAAAAAAAGTGGATGGGGGAATATTTAAAATGCTGAAAACTCCTGCTATATGACTCTACCACTTTGTTGCCTCACACAGCAACTAATCACCAAAGAGATTGGGATGGGGGAGAGAAAGCACACTTACTTACCGTAACAGGTGTTATCCAGGGACAGCAGGCAAATATTCTCTACATGTGGGTGACCTCCAAGCTAACCAAAAGGGGATGGAGGGAGAGTTGGCAATTTAGGAGAACAGATTACACAAAACCGACTGGCCAAACTGGCCGTCTCATCTGGAAAAGGTATCTAGACAGTAGTGAGAGGTGAAGGTATGAACTGAGGACCAAGTGGCGGCCTTGCAGATCTCCTCAATAGGAGTAGACCTGAGGAAAGCAACCGATGCCGCCATCGCTCTGATTTTGTGCCCTGTGACCCGACCCTGAAAAGGGAGACCAGCCTGAGCGTAGCAGAAAGAGATACATGCAGCCAACCAGTTGGATAAGGTGCATTTAGACACGGGACACCCCAACCGATTCAGATTGAAAGAAATGAAGAGTTGGGGGGCAGTCCGATGAGTCCGAGTGCGTTGCAAGTAGGAAGCCAATGCCCTCTTACAGTCAAGAGTGTGGAGCGCCACTTCTCCAGGATGAGAATGGAGCTTAGGAAAAAACACAGGAAGAACAATGGACTGGTTGAGGTGAAAATTCAAAACCACCTTAGGCAAGAATTTAGGATGGGTACAGAGAACTACCTTATCATGTTGAAAAACGGTGAAAGGGGGATCCGCAACCAAAGCCTGCAGCTCACTGACCCTGCGAGCAGATGCGAGAGCAATAAGAAACACCACTTTCCAAGTGAGATACTTCAAATAAGCCCGATCAATTGACTCAAAGGGAGGCTTCATCAACTGAGCAAGTACAACATTAAGATCCCAAACCACCAGAGGAGGTTTGAGTGGAGGATGAACATTGAAACCAACTGGGACACCACCGGATGAACTGGGAAACCACCGGATGAACAGAGAGCAGTTTCCCCTCAAGCGGCTGGTGAAAGGCAGCAATGGCACTGAGGTGGACTCGAATAGAAGTCAAATTGAGACCAGACCGAGACAAGTGCAACCGATAGTCCAACACGGAAGACAAGGAGGCAAAACAGGGCTCCAGGTGCAGCGTCAAACACCAAGAAAAAAATCTGGTCCACTTCTGAGAATAACACTGTCTAGTGGAGCGCTTCGGGATGCCTCAAGAAAAGCCCTAACAGAATGAAAGAACTGGAACGAGGCAGTCAGGTGCTGAGATATGAAGCTGTCAAATGCAAGGACTGCAGGTTGAGATGAAAAAGCGAGCCTCGACTCTGAGAAAGCAGAGAAGGAAAAACCGGAAGAAGCAGAGGCTCCATGGTACTGAGTTGAAGCAGCAGGGAGAACCAGGGTTGTCTGGGCCACCGAGGAGCTATTAGAATCATGGTGGCGTG
Organism: Geotrypetes seraphini; assembly: GCF_902459505.1. Taxonomy (NCBI): domain Eukaryota; kingdom Metazoa; phylum Chordata; class Amphibia; order Gymnophiona; family Dermophiidae; genus Geotrypetes; species Geotrypetes seraphini. Next base: position 144,992,974 of record NC_047091.1, on the reverse strand, counting down.
AACAGACTTGAGCGCGACGAGTCTTCAGAATCAGAGGATATAGAGGGAACGCATAGAGAAACAGATCCGTCCAGTCCAGGAGGAACACATCCGCCTCGAGCCGATGAGGAGAATTAATCCTGGAGCAGAAATGAGGCAACTTATGGTTTAGGGGGGGATGCAAACAGATCTACTTGGGGGGTCCCCCACCGGGTGAACACCTGACGTAGAGTTAACGAACTGAGGGACCATTCGTGAGGTTGTAGAAGGCGACTCAGATTGTCCACCAAGCAGTTCTGCTGGCCCTGAATGTAGACCGCTCTGAGAAAGATGTGTGGCGGGTAGCCCAATCCCAAATTCTCAGAGCTTCTTGGCAAAGAAAAAGGGAACCCATACCCCCCTGCTTGTTGACATAATACATGGCCACTTGGTTGTCCGTCAGCACGAGGACCACCTAGTCGTGAAGCAGATGAAGGAAGGCCTTGAGAGCATTGAAAATGGCTAAAAGCTCCAACAGATTGATGTGACAGCATCGCTCCTCGCTGGACCAAGGTCCTTGCTTCCAGAGGCCATTGAGGTGAGCCCCAAGCGCAGGTGGACGAGACTGTCATCAAGATCTTCTGTGCAGGGGGTGCGTGAAACAGAAAACCTCTGAAAAGATTGGAAAAGCGCATCCACCAGCAGAGATCGTTTCAAGGAAGGAATCACCGCAATCCGGCAAGAGGCCAGGGTCCACTGCGACACACAAAGGTGAAGTCTGGCAAAAGGCGTCACATGAATGTTGGAGGCCATGTGCCCTAGCAGGATCATCATGCTCTTGGCCGAGACGGTCGAAAGAAGAGACACCTTCTGGCAAAGGCGGGCAAGGGTCTCCTGACGAGGCCGAGGCAGGAACGAGCGGAGACGAAGCGTATCCAACACCGCTCCGATGAACTGGAGAGATTGGGACGGACAAAACTGGGATTTTGGAAAGTTGATCTCGAAACCCAGACGTTGAAGGAACAGAATAGTCTGTTGGGTCGCTGAGATAACCTCCGATCGAGACGACGCTTTGATTAGCCAGTCGTCGAGGTAAGGGAAGACCTGAAAACCCTGAGTCTGCAGGGCTGCGGCAACCACTACCAGACACTTCGTGAACACCCTCGGGGAAGACGAGAGGTCGAAGGGGAGAACACGATACTGTAGATGGAGATTCCCCACCCAAAATCTCAAGAACTGGCGAGGCCGGATGAATCGGGATGTGCATGTAGGCCTCTTTCAGATCCAGGGAGCATAACCCTCGTCCATTAGGGGGTACAAAGTTGGGAGAGAGAGCATGCAAAACTTTTATTTGACCAGGCATTTGTTGAGAGCCCTCAGATCGAGAATGGGACGCAAGTCTCCGGTTTTCTTGGGAACTAGAAAAAAACGTGAGTAAAATCCTGAGTTCCGCTGGCACACCGGGTCCTCCTCGACAGCCCGGAGACGGAGGAGAGCCTGGGCTTACCGAAGCAGGAGAGGAAGTTCCGACCCGTTGGAAGGAAATTCCCATAGGGGCTGAACCGGAGGCACATGCCAAAAGTGAAAAGAGTACCCCTCCCGAATTATGGTGAGAACTCAGGAGTCCGTTGTCAGCAACTCCCACTGATGATAAAAATGACGGAGCCGACCCCTAATGTGCAGGGGGGAAGGCTGATGGACGAAAGACACTGGCATGCTCCGACTGGAATTGTGAAAAGGACGGCGCCGGCTTTGCCGCCGCGGACACCTGAGGTTTAGAGGGATGCTGCTGAGGCCGCCAAGGAGGCAGACGGGAGATAGCCAGGGTGGACTTCTGCGGATAGCGCCACGGAGGAAGCTTATACTGCTTAGCCGGGGGGGGGGGGGGGAGGGGGGACTTTTGCCTTAGGTTGCACCAGGGAGGCAAAGGATCGCTTGTGCTCCGAAAGGCGTTTCGTAGCCGCCTCAATTGAGTCGTTAAAGAGCTCGTTCCCAACACAAGGGAGATTTGCCAGGCGATCCTGCAAATTTGGGTCCATGTCCACGATGCGCAGCCAGGCCAAGCGACACATCGCCATCGCAAAAGCCATGACCCAGGATGACAGCTCAAAGACGTCATACGCGGCTTGGAGCATATAGAGGCGGACCTGGGACAGCATCTCCAGAAGTTGACGGAACGCCGACAGATGGCGAATGGGCACATCAGGAAGGAAAGACTGCAGAACCTTCAGGCAGTGAGATAAGAGGTGAAAGTAAAATTATAATTGAGGACATGGGTCACCATCATTGAGTTCTGGTAGAGCCGGCAACCGAATTTGTCCATCATCCTCCTCTCCCTGCCTGGGGGGACGGCAGCATAGACCCTTGATGAGTTAGACTTTTCCAGGGAGGACTCCACAACCAGGGACTGATGGGAAAGCTGTGCCTTTTCAAAGCCCTTACACGGAAACGTGCGGTATCACGATTCCATCTTGGAAGGGATGGCAGGATTGGCATAAGGGGTCTCCAGATTCCGGAAGAATATCTGTTTCAGAACCTGATTCAGAGGAAGACGCAAAGACTCCCTAGGAGGATGAGGGAACTCAAACTCATCCAGGTATTCCTGGGTGTACCGGGATTCAGGCTGGAGGTCCAGCTGAAGAGCCTTACCCATGTCCGAGACAAACCTCGCAAAGGAGGAGGTCCAAGATGAAGGAAGAACCTCGCGAGGTGAGGAAGACCCAGAACGTTGAGCCGCCGAAAAGGACGGGAAGGCTTCCCTAAAATAAAGAGCAGGCATGGCAGAATCTCGAGAAAGGGACAACGAGGACATCCTGCTTCGAAGCCCCTGGGAGGTAGAAGAGCGCCCATGCTGCATCCTGCCAGGGGAAGAGCCCGGGGTATGAGGAAGCGGAGAAGAGATTAACTTCCCCGATGGTTTCGAGGGAGGGGTCCTCGACCCAGAGAGATAGACATGGAGGGCTGCCTACGGGAAGGAGAGGTACGTCTCGACCGCACCGATGCCTTGAAGTGCCTTGAGGTCCGCGGGACAGCGCGTCGAGGGCGGGTGCATTGAGGATGAAGCGGCTTCTGTCAGGTGCTTCGAACGAGGCGCACGGGCTGGAGATCCAAGCCTCAAAGCAGCAGGAGAAGACCCACTAGAGGAGAGCCTGAGGGACCGTCGAGACCGACCCCGAGGGGCATCGAGCGGACACTCAGGCTGGCCTGCTGAGAGCAGAGTCGAGGCAGGGGCAAGCTGGCTCAGTACCGAGGAGATCTGCGCTTTCAGGATGGCCTTCAGCATGTCCTCGAACATCGCCACCGAGACCATTAGATCAGGTAGTACAGCTGCAGCAGTGCGCTCCAACAAGAGCAGCCTCGATGAAGAGTATTCCCGTTGTGTGGAGGCACGCTTAGAGGGAGGTCTCAGTGGGGCATGGCCCACCGCACCCCCCTGAGACCACAAGGTAGGCTTCTTCGCTAGCAAACCTGAGGGAGGAAGAGGAGACTTACCCGAGGTCACAGGTTTCGTCGGGGCAGCTACTGAAGCCTTGGTGGAAGAGGGTGACTTCGACGAGGTCGAGGCCTTCGAGGCCGAGGGTGCCCCGGCCGAAGGATCCATGGCTCCAAACAGTTCGAGGATATTTGCCCGTCTCCTATGAAGCTCCCGCGGCTGGAGAGTGGCACAGCAAGGGTAAGATTCAATCCGGTGATCAGCACCCAGGCACTCAATGCAACAATGGTGGGGGTCAGTAATAGAAATAACCCGACCGCACTTCTTAAAGCCAGTAACAGGCCGGGACATAGGGCCAAAACTGCCGCTGCAGCCGCACGAGGGTAGTTGGTCAAGTTGGATCTGGAGCCCTGGGTCAACAACGATAGTAGTAAAGTTATTTTTTTGTTGTTTTTTTAGAAACATGCCGCACAGCGACTCACCCAAAAACAAGAAAAAAAAAACAACAAAATAAGCCGCGGTGCAAGAGGCACTCCCTCTGCTCTGCGAGATCGAACAGGGATTCTGGCTCCGCGGAAAACGAAGAACTGAGGCCACGCTGAGGAGACACGCGCCCTGACTCGGGCGGGAAGGCACATGCCCATGCGCGGTACACTCACAAGCTTGAAGATCTTCAAGCAAGTTTGCTTGCAAGAGTGTCCAATCGGGGCTCCGTAGATGACATCACCCACATGTAGAGAATATGCTGCCTTGGGGGCGGGCTGCTGGGCTTGATGGACCGTCGGTCTGGCCCAGTAAGGCTAGTCTTATGTTCCACATGCTCCCTCCAGTTCTTGTCTTTCTCTCTGTATTTAGAGAATGAAATATCCACATTCTCTGAAGGAAAAGGGGATAGAAGGGGATAGAGGATTACTATATAGGTCCTGGACCTGAAGGGCCTCTGCGTGAGTGGACTGCTGGGCATGATGGACCTCTGGTCTTACACAGCAGAGGCACTGCTTATGTTCTTATGCTTGTCCTGGGATAATTGTTTATTTGGTCCATTCTAGATAAGAGATGTTTTACTAGTAAATCCTTAACCTAATCATTTAGAACAGCCACAATATCTTAAGACTGAGCAATGGCCAATTCAAAGCTAATTTTTAAAAAGAGCTCTAGGAATGATCTTGGAATCTATAAACTGGTGAACCTGACATTGATGTTGGGCAAATAAGACACTATTTTTAGAATACAAAATATAGAACCAATCATTTTGTACCTGTATTTGGGATACATTTTCTCTGTGCATCACTTTGCACATGCCCACACTATATTTTATCTGCCATTTAGATGCCCAATTTACATTCCTAACAGTCGTCTGTGGTTTTAATGATTGAATAATTGAGATGATTAAAATTTACAGATTATGCTCATTGCTCCTTTCTCCACATCATTCAGCACAAGTCCCAGTACTGACCCATGGACTTTCCATGGCTGACCTCTTTCCTTGCAGAAAATGGATCATTTACTCCTACTCTGTTTCCTGCCCACAACAAGGATTGCATTCTATTCCAGGACTCTTCTGTTTCCTGTGGAACTTCTATGTGGGAATTTGTCAAATGCATTTTGAAATTTAAATGCACTATATCAACTGGCTCTCCTTTATGTATGTTTGTTTACATTATGCTTTTTAAAAAAAAGAAAACTAATAGATTGGTAAGGCAAGAATTTGCTAAATCCATGCTGAATCAGTTCCATTAAGGAGAATCTATCCGCTATAATAAAGCCCTTAGCGGGCATGCACACTTTAAACTCTGCACACTTTAAACTCTGCTTTGTGCCTCCTCATGTGCAGAAGGAGAGTGCGGCTGTTTCATTCGGCAGTTTCCGCATGTGCAGTACAGTGTGCAGCGGTTTCCCCATCACAAGGAACCTGCGGCGGCTTAAAGATTGCCTTCCCTCTGCGACGCTGCAAGCCCAGAACCACTGCAGATCACCACGAAAACCGAGAGACTTCTCCGTGTGCTATATATTGCCTTCCATCCATGACGCTAGACAGGGGGAGCAGGGAAAGGGTATTGCTGGACAGGGGGGGAGGTGAAAGGAAGGAAGAAGGGCTACTGCTGGACAGGGGGCGCAGGGAAGGGGTGCTCCTGGACAGGGGAGGTAAAAGGAAAGGAGAAGGGCTGCTGCTGGAAAGGGGGGTGCAGGGAAGGGGTGCTGCTGGACAGGGGGGAGGTAAAAGGAAGGGAGAAGGGCTACTGCTGGACAGGGGCGCAGGGAAGGGGTGCTGTTGGACAGGGGGGAGGTAAAAGGAAGGGAGAAGGGCTACTGCTGGACAGGGGCGCAGGGAAGGGGGGCTGTTGGACAGGGGGGAGGTAAAAGGAAGGGAGAAGGGCTACTGCTGGACAGGGGGTGCAGGGAAGGGGTGCTGTTGGACAGGGGGGAGGTAAAAGGAAGGGAGAAGGGCTACTGCTGGACAGGGGGTGCAGGGAAGGGGTGCTGTTGGACAGGGGGGAGGTAAAAGGAAGGGAGAAGGGCTACTGCTGGACAGGGGGCGCAGGGAAGGGGTGCTGTTGGACAGGGGGGAGGTAAAAGGAAGGGAGAAGGGCTACTGCTGGACAGGGGGCGCAGGGAAGGGGTGCTGTTGGACAGGGGGGAGGTAAAAGGAAGGGAGAAGGGCTACTGCTGGACAGGGGGCGCAGGGAAGGGGTGCTGTTGGACAGGGGGGAGGTAAAAGGAAGGGAGAAGGGCTACTGCTGGACAGGGGGCGCATGGAAGGGGTGCTGCTGGACAGGGAGGAGGTAAAAGGAAGGGAGAAGGACTACTGCTGGACAGGGGGCGCAGGGAAGAGGTGCTGCTGGACAGGGGGGGAGGTAAAAGGAAGGGAAAAGGGCTACTGCTGGACAGGGGGGAGGTAAAAGGAAGGAAAGGCTACTGCTGGACAAGGGGCACAGGGAAGGGGTGCTGCTGGACAGGGGGAGGTAAAAGGATGGGAGAAGGCTACTGCTGGACAAGGGGCGCAGGGAAAGGGTACTGCTGGACAGGTGGGAGGTGAAAGGAAGGGAGAAGAGGTGTTGCTGGACAGGGGGAGCAGGGAAAGGATAAGGGGTATTGACGGACAAGGGAGGGAGGTAAAAGGAAGGCAGAAGATGGAGGAGAGAAGGAGGACCAGAGAAGACGCATGCAGGAGGCCCTGGAAACATAGTTAAAAGTACAGAAAAATAAAGTCACCAAAGGTAGGAAAAATGATTTTATCAATAATAAGGACATATGTACACTTGAAACTCTGTGCCTCCGTTCATCCGTGCCTTCGAAGAAAGACAGAGAAAGACACGCCTCTGCGCCCCATTGTGCTAAAAGTTTACACATCTATTCTAGCACCCGTTAATGTAACGGGTTTAAACACTAGTAAGATCAATAATTAGGAGTTACCATACAAGAAAATGATCTCCGAGTCATTGTGGACAGTATGTTGTAATTTTCAGACCAGTGTCCATGGCTGCCAACAAGGCAAAACTGAAGGATTCTTTTACTAAGCTGTGTTAAACAGCTACTGCAGGTTTAACCACATAGTAGACACTAATGCAGAACCATGCTAATATCTACAGCAGGCTTCAGCATGTTTTCAATGAATCTAGGAGCCAGTGGATGAAATCTTTCACTTCCCCTCCACCACACACCTAAAGTTGTTCACAGTGAAACTGAAGTGTTGGGGCTGAGAGCAAAATCCCCTCTATGATCACACACACAGTAAGCCAACAATGGTGATAATATAGAAGGAAAGGAGGAACAATATATTTTACAGTAAATACGAGATCTTACAACTCTCCATTACAAACACTGACAACTTAATGAGTGAAGGAAAAAGCATCAGATCTTCAAGCAAGTACATTGATAAAGCACAGTTACTTACCGTAACAGGTGTTATCCAGGGACAGCAGGCAGATATTCTCTACATGTGGGTGACGTCATCCACGGAGCCCCGACGCGGACAGCTTTCAAGCAAACTTGATTGAAGATTTCAAGTTTGCTAGTGCTGCACCAAGCATGTGTGTGCCTTCCTGCTCCACTAGAGGGTGCATCCCTTCCTCGTGATCTTCAGTTCAGATAGCTAGCAAAGAAGCCAACCTCGGGGAGGCGGAAGGGTTGCGCGAATATCTGCCTGCTGTCCCTGGATAACACCTGTTACGGTAAGTAACTGTGCTTTATCCCAGGACAAGCAGGCAGCATATTCTCTACATGTGGGTGACCTCCAAGCTAACCAAAAAGGGACGGAGGAAAAGTTGGCAATCATGAAAACAGAGTATGCAACCCCGACTGGCCAAATTGGAAAGACGTCCAAACAGTAGTGAGAGGTGAAGATATGAAATGAAGACCAAGTGGCAGCCCTGCAGAGCTCCTCAATAGGCATGGCTCTGAGGAAAACGACAGATGCCGCCATCGCTTGGACATAACGCCCCGTAACCCGATCTTGCAGCGAGAGACCAGCCAGAGCGTAGCAGGAGAAAATACAAGCAGCCAACCAGTTGGAGAAGGTGCGCTTCGAAACAGGGCGACCCAACCGACAAGGATCAAAAGAGATGAACAGTTGAAGAGCCGTCCGATGAGGATCAGTAGGACGCAGGTAAAAGGCTAACGCCCTCATATAATCAAGAGTGTGAAGCGCCCCTCGTCAGGATGCGAGTGGGGAGTTGGAAAAAAGACCAGAAGAACAATGGAATGATTGAGATGAAAGTCCGAAACCACCTGGGACAAGAACATGGGATGAGTACCAGAGCTTGCAGCGCACTGACACTGCGAGCAGACATGAGAGCAACCAGGAATACCACCTGCCAGGTGAAGTACTTCAAAAGAGCTTCATCAATGGGTTCAAACAGAGGTTTCACCAATTGAGCTAGGACCATACTAAGATCCCAAACCACCGGAGGGGGCTTGAGCGGAGGATGAACATTGAAGAGACCCTTCACAAAGCGGATGGATGGAGAGCAGCTTCCCATCAAGCGGCCGATGAAAGGCAGCAATCGCACAGAGGTGGACTCGAATAGATGTCGATCTGAGACCAGACCGAGACAAGTGGAACAGAGATCCAGCACTGAAGGCAAGGAGGCAGAGAGCGGATCCATGCGGTGCTCAGCACACCACGCAGCAAATCTGGACCATTTCTGGGAATAGCATTGCCGAGTGGAGCTCTTCCGTGAGGCCTCGAGAACATCCCCACCGACTGAGAGAAACAGAAGGAGGGAGGCACGTGGCGAGGAACCAAGCTGATAAGTGTAGAGACTGCAGATTGGGATGCAACAAAAACCTCAACACTGAGATAGCAGAGAAGGAAACACAGGAAGAAGCAGAGGCTCCCTGACACTGAGCCTGAGGAGCAGGGAGAACCACGGCTGCCGGGGCCACAGAGGAGCCATCAAGATCATGGTGGCGCAGACCGACAGGAGATGTACCAAATACCTGAGAATCAGAGGAAAGGGAGGGAACGCATAGAGGAACCTGCCCGTCTAAACGAGAAGGAAAGCATCCGCCTCGATGCGAACCCAGGAGAACATCCTCGAGCAGTATCGAGGCAACCAGTGAGTGAGGGGCGAAGCGAACAGAACTACCTGTGGAGTTCCCCACCGAACAACCACCTGCCGCAGAGTATGAGAATGGAGCGACCATTCATGCGGCCAAAAAAGGCGACTCAACATGTCCACCAGACAATGCTGCTCGCCCTAGAAATACACCGCCCGAAGACAGAGGATGTGGTGTAACGCCCCCAGACAATGACGAAGGACTTCCCTGCAAGTGACAGGGAACCTGTACCCCCTGGCATGGTCACAGAATACATCGTCACCTAGATGTCTGTACGCACCAGGACCCCGCAATCCTGCAACCAAGAACGAAAATCCACCACGGCATTATAAATGCCCCGGAGCTCCAGCAGGTTGATGCGGCAGCGATGGTCCGCACCCGACCAAAGACCCTGAGTCCGAAGGCCGACGAGGTGCGCCCCTAAGCCTATGCTGAGGAGTCTATCGGCAGAACCTTCTGATGCGGGGATATGAAGAGGTGGCCCACCAACGAAGCAAGCGTTTCAAGGAAGGAGGCATCACAATGTGCTGGGAAGCGGGATCCCGATCCTGCCACCACTGAGACGCTCGGGTCCAGTGGGGAACACGAAGATGAAACTAGGCGAACGGCGGGACATGAACCATGGAGACCCACGGTCCCAAAAGGATCATCATCATCTGCTTGGCCGAGACCGCTGAGACACCAGCCGAGGCAGAGGCAGAAAAGACCAGAGGTGGACCGAGGGCCCACCTTCCGGCAGAAACGAACAAGGGCCTCCCCCAGAGGCCGAGACAAGAAGGAGCGCAGACAAACTGGGTTCAGGTCCGCCCCGACGGACTCCCGAGACAGGGGCGGACAGAGGCGCTGAACCGCTCCCGGACTAGAAACTAGTGCAGGCACGAAGGGCCAGGCCAACCGACAGAGGCGAGGCTATACCCCCCCATGCATAGACACGAAGGAGACACCCCCCCCCTAAGGGAGGGGAGAAATCCCCAGAAGGAGAGCAGCCCGGAGGGTATGCTAGAATATGCAAAAAGACGGCCAGGAGTTGCCGAAGCCGGCGGCTGGACCGTAACCCGCCGCTGCTGCAGCTATTGCGGCCGCTGCGAAGGAGGCTGAGAGAACACAGGAAAGGTATCCAGAGGGCCCCTCCGGAGAGGGAGTCCAAACCGCCAAGGCAGAAGGGATTCAGCTGAAGGCGTCCAAATAGGCGAAGGACCAGCCGTGTTCTGAGAGGCGGTTAGTGGCCGCCGCAAGAGAGGCCTCAAGAAGCGCAGTACCCACGCAAGCAAAAGTGGCGAGACGATACTGTAGGTTCGGATCCCCAACCACACTCTGCGCCAAGCGAGACAACGCATGGCGGGAGCAATAAAGCCGGAGCAGGAAGAAAGTATCCTCCAGGAGACCAAACTTCGTACTACAAGACTCCAGCACGTCTGCCTGGAATGAACGAAGATAAAGCGGGGAACCCTCCTGAACAGGAGCCGGAGACGTCGAGGCATAGAGCCCCAGGCGACGTCGAGGCATTAAGCCCCCACCGGTACCGGGGCACAAAACCGCAGTCGACGCCGAGGCCCAAAGCCTCAGCCGACGTCGAGGTATAAATCCCAGCGACGTTGTGGCACCAGGCCACAGTCCACCAAGGGGCACAAAGCCTCGGCCGACGGCGAGGCGCAAGGCCCCAGCCGACGGCGAGGCGCAAGGCCCCAGCCGACGGCGAGGCGCAAGGCCCCAGTCGACGGCAAGGCACCGAAGACCGTCGAGTGTCGGAAGAGGGCACCGTACCAATGAAACTGGTAATGAAGGTGCAGCAGTGCGCTCCATAGAGGGCAACCTCGAGGATGAGTATTCCCATGAAAGGAAGCACGCTTCGAAGGACTCGTAGAGGCTGGCACGACTGCACTCGATGCCTGGAAAGCCTGAGACTCAGCCGGTGGCGTTACCGAGGTAAAGCACCTAGAAAGAAAGAAAGAAAGAAAGAAAGAAAGACTTACCGGGGATTGATGCTACGTCAGCCCGATTCCAATGAAGGAAAAAGGGTCACGGCCATTCTGCTCAAACGAGGCAAGCCCAGAGAGAGGCCAGGGAAGAAGAAAACACAGCTGCAGCCAAACGAGACCTAGCAGCATGGCTGAGACCCAAGAAGGGCCTGCCAGTGGAAAACCAGCAGAAACACAACAAAAAGTCCTTTTTTTTTTTTTTTTTTGAAACAAAGAAAATACACGAGTAATCAACAAACGCACAGCGACTCCCGAACAAAATAAAGAAGCTGTGGTGCTAGAAAGGCACTTAGAAGAACGCAGAGAAGAGAGACAGGGCTTTCTGGCTCCGCGGAAAACTAAGAACTGAAGACCATGAGGAAGGGATGCGCCCTCTAGTGGAGCAGGAAGGCACACACATGCGTGGTGCAGCACTAGCAAACTTGAAATCTTCAATCAAGTTTGCTTGAAAAGCTGTCCGCGTCGGGGCTCCGTGGATGACGTCACCCACATGTAGAGAATATGCTGCCTGCTTGTCCTGGGATAATACACTACTATTGTAATCCATCATTGGTCCCATTGCCCCCAAGGAAGTGGTATGTATATACTTTTTTTTTAAGAAAAGAGAATGGTCACTTTTTGTAGGAGTGAAAGCTTTTTTTATGCCAGTGACAAATTACTATAATGCAGATCTCTCACATGAAATGGCTCAAGAGACTATGGGAGCTCAAGGCAACCATTTCCTTTGAGCAATCTGCACTAGGTAGGAGCGTGGGAAGATCGCTCCTGCCCCAGAAACCCGCTAGACCACGTAGTCCACATTTTTTCCTTTGCATCTAGAGATCACCTTGATGCTGATGGAGAATTGGGAGGCACCAGATGTTCCTTGAGGGTTGCCAAATCCAAGACAAAATTGTACCTGATGGCTTCCAAGTTCCAGCAGTTGTTTGTGCCAATTAAGGTGGATTTACTGGAAGCACAAGTTACGAAGCATACATCATTTCCTAGTAAAAGTGGAATAATTCTAACGGATGCATAAGATCACAGGGTGGACTTAGTCCTCAAACAACAGTTTGAAGCTTTAGTGTTGGGTATGAAAGCAGAGGCAGCTTCCTTTGTGGTGTGCATCTGCCATAAGATGCTGTGCCGGGCTCCAGCTTTTTTGGAGGGTACATATACCACCAGGTGTTACTTTCAGGGGAAGGGGAAGGTATATTTGTCTATTTTTGTATAGTTGCTACTGAGGTGACTTTGCATATTTTAAAGTCATCTGCCTTGACCTCTTTGAAAAAACCCTAAATATAATTATAATTAACATTTTCTCTGCGTAAAGTGTGCTTTGTGTTTTTTTAAATTTTATTGTTGGTAGATCACTTTGATATGGTCATTTTAAAAGTAGCTCGCAAGCCAAAAAAGTGTGGGCACCCCTGCTCTATATGATGTGTTCAGGGTCATGAGCAAAGCATCTGCTTATTCTATCGCCACCTGCAGAATGCTCTGGATCAGACAATAGGCAGGAGACTCTGCCTCTAAAGCTACTTGTGCAGGCAAAAAAGGTTGGACGACCTTATGGCCAGTGTAGCAGATCATCACTCTAAGTCATTGCCAGACAGTAGACCACATGCTCCCAGGGAGGGGGGGGGGGGGGTGAGTCTAGTCATGGTTCCTTGCGTGGTTACAGGCAGTCTTGCCAGTCAGTCATCGACAGGCTCCTCTTCTCAGTGATCATTTCATGGATCTAGACAGAGGTTCAGGGGCTCCAGAAGAACTCAGACATCTGGTCTCAACTCAACAGTCACTCCTAAGAAGTCCCAATGATGTCAAGCCAGAGCCCAGGCTACCCCAAATAGGAGGAAGAGTCTTGAGTTCAGGAAGGCTTGGAAAAGATTTATTCAGGTGCTGGACATTATTTGAGAGGGCTATAACTCAAATTCTTCCATCTTCTTCAGGATTTCTTTGTGGATTCTCCAGCCAGAAGACCAGAGAAGGCGGTCAAAATCAGAAGAGACAGTAAAATGGCTTCTGGGGATTCAAGCCTTAGAGCCGGACCTCGATGCAGAATCAGAATAGGACAGATACTCCATGTACTTTATCGTGCCCTAGAAAGACTGACGACTGGAGACCAATCCTGGATCTGAAATCTGTCAATATAGCACTAAAGGTGCACAGAATCTGGTTGGAGACTGTGCAATGGTCATTATCTCGGTGGCGTTGAGAGAAATCCTAGCTGCACCAGACTTGACAGAGGCTTACCCACATATTCACGAACACAGAAAGTTCCTCAGGTTCCACGTCGTGGAAAAACATTTTCAATTCTCGGCACTTCAGTTTGGGGTGGCAACATCATCTCACACTTTTACCAAGGTGATGGTAGTGGGAGCAGCACACCTGCGCAAGGCAGGGATTTGTGTACACCCATACTTGGATGATTGGTTAATCAAGGCTCCACCCAAGACTAGTGAACACTGGGCAGTGACACAAGTTGTCCAGCTCCTGAAAGACCTGGGATAGATACATTTCTGAAGAATCACCTGGAACCGACCCAATCCCTAGAGTACTTGGGGATCCTCTAATATAGCAGAAAGCTGTATTTTTCTTCCAGAGTTGCACAAGCTGAAGCTACAAACCCAGATTTTAGAGTTCCTGGCAAGGCCAGCTCCTACGGCTTGGCACTACTTGCAGGTCCTGGGGATGATGGTAGTGACTACAGAAGTGGTATCTCGAGCAAAAGCTCATTTACACTCCTTCAGAATGCACCATTATACCACTAGACTCTACAGGGATTTTCTACAAATGCCATTGACCTGAAAGGCACATCAAAGCTTGCGTTAGTGGCTTCCGGCGGAGACACTGTCTAAGGGCTTGCCTCTGCATTTCCTCTTAGGTGATACAGATTACAGCCTCTATGGCTGGAGAGGTCATTGTTAGGGTTGCCCAGTTCAGCAGCGAGGGATGTCTTCTCAGAGAAAATGATCCATCAACAGATTGGAACTGAGAACCATTTGCTTAGCGCTGCAGTCATTTGAAAAGATCCTGGAAGGCAAAGGGTCTTCTAGATTGGAACTGAGAACCATTTGCTTAGCGTTGCAGTCATTTGAAAAGATCCTGGAAGGCAAAGGGTCTCCTTGGACAATGCTACAGCAGTGACATACATCAATATAGGGAGGAGCCATTTTTTGACAGGTCTACCTGGGTTTTTTTTATGGGGCAGATATTTTGCATGTGTAATACACACAAAATATCTGTGCCATGGAAAAAAAAAAAACCCCGCAGACCTGTCTACAGCAGTCGGGTTTTAAGATCGTAAAACCTGATGCAAAACAGCCAAGCAAATGTTAGTGAATCAATTGCTTGGCTATTTTGCATGGGGTTTTACAAATTTGAAAGGCCGGTACAGAAAATGGGCAATCGAGGGGAAAAAACAGAGACGTTCCATAAGACTGGTTTATCATATGTCTGTTTTGAAGGCTTTGCAAAACAGTATGCTTAAAACATACACATTTTGATTGACTTTATATTAAACAATGCTTAACACCTTTGAATATCCTTTACAAATACCAAATGTCATTTCCTTCACAGCAAAGTAAGCTAAGTATCTTAAATTTATACAAGTCTATATCCAGGTAACTTATGACTTCACCTAGATATACATCAAGGTCATTTATCATAATTTAAGAAAAAGCCATAGCTGCAGCTTTAACTTCATCTGTATTGCAGAGAAAACTACTTCCCACTATCAGTAAGTCAAATATTTATGAAAGCAAGCCAATAATTTTTACTAAAACTATTTAAACAACAACAACGTGTGCAATTTTATAAAGTTATTCAGTTTTATGACATTTCCTGAATCTGTTAAAAGGATAGTATATTTATATCTGCACCAGGAAATTACAATGATATGCTTGCTTTCTACACGCAATGCCTGTGTTTGTTTTCCCTACATCAAAAATCTTGAACAAGTTATTTCATATCAAAACAAGATGCTGATATAAAATACTAAATTTATCTTTAATGTTCTAAAATTTGCAATGACCCAGACACAAATTGGCATTAGAATAGCAACCGGGAGTACAAACGGAAACTAGAACTATTAAATGAAACTTCATTTCCCTTGGGTTATGTTGTAAGGTATATCTGTTATTGGGAGAAGCAGACATAAGACATGTTTATGCATGCTGAGGGTGCATTTAACATGCAGTCAACAAGGAAGAAACCGAGAATGAAATTAAAATACCTCTGGGTATTTCTTTATATGATGATAAACATCTGCAAGCCAGCAGTCTGATAGTAAAATAATAAAAGAATGCACTTAAATTTGATATTATATGTATACTTTTTTTAAAGGGGCAATACAACTACATTTATAAATGAATATGAATCATAGAACTTACAACACTGAATTTATCATGATGATGGTCTTAGCCCCCTCTATAAATGGCATGTCCTTTATGCATTATGACATTTCAATTCACTGCAAAAAGCACTGGGAACATACAGTACATCAAATTTAAGTGCACTTTTGTGTTTATTTTATTCTAATGTATGAACTACATTTAAGCAAAATGCACTCAATTAGCCAAGATTCTATGCATTCTGATTTCCTTCCAATTGAGAAGAAAAAAAGAATAAGTTAATAGCTTTAGCTAAGAGTCAACAGGCATAACAAACTGCCAAGGTGTCTATTGTCTAACAAGTAAGTGTGACTATCACTAAGAGAATCAGCAATTACCGTACTTTAAAAAATTAAAGTTCCTACAGTATCTATCTAGACAATTTGGAGCAGCTCCCACAGGAACCATCTACATCATATTTTCCTGTTGTTTAGGAAAGACATTCTTTTGCTACGGCTCTCCATCCCTTTAGACTTTGCACAATAATCAAAATGAAAGGATAGCTAATTCAATCACTTAGGTTTTTCAATGAGCCATGTATCCTAAAACTAACCTTTTAACTACATAAATTATTTGACCAGAATTCTGAGGGTGTATTTTTTTTTTTTCAAAAAGTAAGCAATCTGTACATTATGTACACACATGTATACCAGTAACTCTTCAAGACTATAGATTTCATAATAATTTCATCTGTATATATGTTTATGAATCACTACTTTTGAACTTTTCCTTCAATTAAATTGGTAAACCATATCTTAAATTGAACAGTAAAGGCTCTAAAATAAAATGCAAAGCAAGAGACCAAACCAACCTCTGATAGCAGTATGTTTAGTACCTTAAATTTCTCTATTTTTACACAAAGAATAATTTGAGGAAAATGCACATGCAAAAATAATATTAAAAACTGAACAACATTCTTGTGTCTTAATACTCATATTAAAACACTGGAACTATCTACTAGAAAAAAAAAAGCCATTCACAGCAATTCAAAGGGGGGGGGGGGGGGGGGAAGCTGCTTAAATGCCAGTACAGTATTCTCAACTAGGGGGAAGTAAAGGCGAGTTCCTCAAAGGAGCCCTGTTGCTCAGTGAAATGCTCACGAGCAAGTTTTAAGTCTACCTTGTAAACTGACTTTCACAAAACAAGCATCACCCATTGCTGATAAAGCTGCGAGAGAAAGAGGGAATGAAACAAGACCCGTTTCCGATAGTCTCTAGATGCATAAAGAAACATGGTAAGCTTATTGAGATCTGGAAAAATACTGTAAATAAATACATTTTAAACGGTATTTAATTTTGGGAGTGTTTCAAAGGATATTTTGACTTGGGAGCGGTTCGCGTTGCCATCTCCTATAAAAACTAAAATATACAAGATGACATATATAGAAATGTATTAATTCCACAATCGCACACATCCCTTCCACAGTTGCAACAACAGCTGCAAGAAGTATCCAAAAATGTCCTTTAGAAAGGATATTAAACAGCCCTGGAAATGAATTGTTCGGGGGGGGGGGGGGGTGTTAAGGTTTATCCACAATAACTCCAAAGGGAGAGAAGAGCAAACGGGGAGGGGGAAGATTGCAAATAAGCTCTAATGATGGCCGCCCAGAGGCGACTAACGGATCCTCAGAAAACGCCGTCTCCTAAACCGCTAAGTGAAACCTAGAGATAACGGGGCGCGGCCGAGCGCCGCCTCCCTCACCGCTGTCAAGTCGGCCAGCCGGTCCCTCATCCCCGAAGCCTCCTCGCACGCTCCGCGCGGCCACCGCTCCTAGCCCCCCGGCCGCCCGCGCCTCATGAACCAGCTGCAGCAACCTGGCCCCCGACACTCTAATTCAAGAGACTTCTGTTGCCAATGGCCGGGGGGGAAGTTCCTTGCGCCGCTCGCAGACACTGGGAAGAGGCGGGCCACACAGCAGGGAATCACAACGCGTAAGCAGCCTCGGCTCGCCACCTGAGCCCAATCGCGCTCCGTACCCGCCCCGCTGCCACGGCAACCGCCGCCCGGGCCCCTGTTCTACGCATGCGCCGGAGACTCAAGTCCCCGCTGTCCCTGAGGAAAGGGGGCTCAACTATGCAAAACAGGAGAAAGGGGGGGGGGGGTTGTGTAATTAAAAGACCGCCTACTCCATCGGGTGCCCAGTGTACGTGAATGATGATAATGAATACCCAAAGAATAACGTCAGAGCGCTTGGAAGGGGCGGGGTTGCTAACTGGAGGAGAAAACCAAAGTGGTATTTTCACAAATAATATCTGCCTTTGAATTAGCCGTAAAAGGCAAGTCTGTGGCCCTTCTGGGGGGGAGGGGTAATTTTAAAATAGGGTGCATAGCTGAGAAATCCGACTTTTTTTTTTTTTAAAGGCAGCTTTAGTAGAGCACAAGTTACAACTGCTTTGAGGACATGTGCCAATTTGCACATGTACTTGCCTAGTTTATAAAATATGTGCATTCTCATCACTATGCCTCTGAGAACTACATGCAGGTTACTTTAAAGCTACATGCAGGTTACTTTAAAGCAGACTACTACAGTATTTCCAGGCACCTACTTCTTACATGCACATACTTCCTATGCAATTGGGTAAGTGCCTCTTTCCCTTTCTATAGCCTTGCACAATTTTATAGGAATACTATTCTGCATAAAAAAGCTTAACACATGGAAAATACTTTTCAAACTGACCAACTGTATTCAAAAAGCCCTATCCATCCCACTCCTTTTCCCAGCCACCTCAGCTTCATCACTAGAACTACAAGAGAGGTTCCTGGGAAAATTAGAGTCATGAGACAGGAGACAATAGGCTAGATTCACTAAGCCCACCGATCAACTTCCGACCACTTAGCGACCCCTTTGAGACCCGATTTCCCTCTGACCCGATTCACTAACCTCTGTCCTGATCATCCTCCAATTCGCACATGCAAATGAGGGGGAACAGCATTCAAATGTAGGCAGGCAGTGATTCATCAAAAAGAAAAAAAGAGGGACACCGACTGGGCTGACCGATCCAAAAATAAGCGACTGCTGAGGACCAGTTGCTCAGGTCCTTTCCGACTGCCCTGCCTTCTGCCGCCCTGCTCTCTGCCCTGAACTCCTGCTCTCAGCCCCGATCTCCTGCCTGCCCCATCTCCTGCTGTCGCCCTGAATCTCCTGCACTTTCCCGAAGTGGAAGCCTATGGTTTTAACCCATAGGCTTAAAGTGGGTTAAAACCACGGGCTTGGGAAGAAAAAAAAAAATGTACTGCTCTGCCGGGCATGGAGGGCCAGTGCATGCGCAGACCATCTACAGATGGTCTGCACATGCTCAAGGATCGCTGTTCAGCGATCCGATTCAGTCGGATGGGGGCGTGATTCTGATCGCCCTCTATTGCATGAGGGCGATTCGTGAATCAGCCTCCTGGACATAGATCAGATCCCTCACGGATCCGATCTGATCCGATCCATGCCCTTAGTGAATCTAGCCCAATATTCAGTTGTGGATTAGAAATTGGCTATCCGACAGATAGAGGAGGGTAAATAGTGGAGTGCCACAGGGATATGTACTGGGACCAGTGCCAGGGCAGGATTAACGGATAGGCCCAGGAGGCACGTGCCTAGGGCCCGAAATTGTGAAGGGGGCCCACTCACCATCACCTTTCCAATTTTTTTTTTTTTTTTTAAATGGCCATGACAGCAAGATTGGCCCCCCTCCAATGACAGCAAGATCGGGCCTCCCCCTCCTCCGATAACAGCAAGATTGGGCCCCCCTCCGATGACAACAAGATCGGCCCCCCATGACAGCAAGATCGGGCCCCACCACGGCATCGACAGCAAGATCAGCCACAGCCCCTCTGATTCAGCTCCCTATTTCCGCCTGGGCAGTTCACGTCAGAGGGAAGCTTTGGGCTGAGCACTGCTGGCAGGTGCTGTGGCTGATCTTTCTACTCGCTGGCTGTACGAGCGTTCTTCGCTGCATCTATGGGATGGAAGCGGGAGCCTCCAAAGCAGGTGAGTGCGGTGGGAGGGGCGGCTCCGGGATGTGTGAAGAGGGAGTTTTGGGGGGGGGTTTGCTGCAGGTGTTGTGCGCAGTGGGGAAGGAGGAAGAGGAGTAGCTGGTAGTGTCAAGGGTGCCACAAACTGCAGCCCTCCGAGAAGTCCGTAGAGGGGTTGCAGGGCCTGGATGCAGTGGGGAAGAAGGAGCTGGAGAGGAGTGCAGGCTGCAAGCATCCCGAGGAGCTGAGGGGGGAAAAGTGGAGGAGCACAGGTCAGAAACCCTTGGAGGAACAGGAGAAGGTGGTGGTGGGGAGGGTTACAGGCCGCAAAGCCTCCAAAGAATAATAATAATAATTTTATTATTATATACCGCTAAAATCATGATAGTTCGAAGCGGTTTACAACAAGAAGCACTGGAAGTCACAATTCTAAGTTATCAATACAATCTTACATAATGGAAGAAGTGGAAAGCTATGTAGTTCTTAAGATTACTGGTTGAATTAGCAGAGCTATAAAAATTCTTAGTTTACAAATCGATTAAACAAACTTGTTTTTTCCAATTTTCTAAAATTGAAGTAGGTTAAGGAGTGAGTGATAACGTTGCTCAGCCAATCATTCCATTTGCCTGCCTGGAAGGCAAGGGTTCTGGCCAGAAATCCTTTGTAGTGGCAGGCCTTTATTGTCGGATAGGTGAACAGATGTATTCTTCATGTGGGCCTAATAGAACTTGCCAGTTTAAATTGGGAAACTAGGTAAATGGGGGCCAGACCAAATAGTGATTTATAACACAAACAAGAGAACTTAAACAGAATTCGCGCCTCCAGGGGCAGCCAATGGAGTATAATGTAAGTGGTGACCCGCGCGAAGGTGATGGGAAGGGAGGGAGATGGGCCTGGGTGGAGGCTCGGAGTGGTAGAGAGAGAGAGAGAAAGGGGCAATTGGGCAGGTGATGGAAGTGGGGAGAAGGGAGAGAGAGAAGAGGGCAGATGGATGTCAGTTGAGAGGGGAGAGCAAATGCTGAATGGAAGTGGGGAAAGAGAACACATACTGGATGGATGGAGGGAAGGAGGGAAGAAAGAAAAAGTCATATGCTGGATGGAGGGGAAGAAGAGAATTAGTGAGATAATGGAGGGGTGAAGGAAAGGGGTGGCAATCTGTGGGTAAGCACAGTGAAAAGAGGGAAATTGAGGACTGAATAGTAAGAGAGAATTTAATTTAGACAGAAGAAGAAAATAGAGAAGAGAGAGATGCCAGAGCATGGGGGGAAAGGGGGAAGGAGACAAAAATATCAGATCTGAGTGGAGGAAATGAGAAAAGAGAGGGAAATAAAAGGAGAGAGATACCAGACCATGAGGGGAACAGAGGGAAGAAGATGGATGCCAGACCAAGGGGACAGGGGGAGGGCAGGAGGAGAAATGAAAAGATGGAAGGAGGTTGCCAGACAGTTTCTGGAAGGGGCAGACAGTGGATGGAAGGAAGAAAATGACAAGATGAGGAAAGCAGAAACTGGGAGACAAAGGTTGTTAGGTGCCATCAACTCGTGCTCGAGTCCTGGTTCAATGTTAGATGAATATTGGAGAAGAGCAAAGAACACCAAAACCCTCTATACCTTTGTTTCATCAACTACAGCAAAGCTATTGACTGTGTGGATTACAATAAACTATGGAGCACTCTAGTGCAAATGGGAATACCCAAACATATAATTCAGCTGATAGCCTATATGAAAATCAAGACGACAAAGGTAGAAAAAAAAATTCTATTTTTTAATTTTTTTGTTATAGGATATAGCATTGTAGCTGTGTTGATAAATGTTTATGAATAGAAAATGGAAATTTGGTGATCGTTTTATTGGACTAAATTTAATACATTTTTGACTAACTTTTAGACTAAATTCTACTTCCTCAGGTCAGGATACTTCCTCAGAGGCAGGGGTGATCCATCAAAGGACCCAAGGCTGCCTAAGTGAATCGCTGCTGCAGGCAATTACTGAGAGCTGCTGGGAGGTGAGTGGAAAGAAGGGGAGGGGAGGAAACCACTGATGGAGACTGTGAAGCTGCTGGATAAAGGGAGAGCTGCTACTGGACCTGGAGAGATGCTGTTAGGAGTGGAGGAGGGAAAGGGAAGGAAAGGGTTACTGTTGAATAGGGGAAAAAGGAAGGGAGAAGAGGTACTGCTGGACAGGGGAGGAGGAAAAAAGGAAGAAAACAGCTGGCAGGGAGATTAGAGGAGGGGAAGGGGTCAGGGTGGAATGGAGATATCAGATGAAGGAAAGGGGAGAGACAGGAATGAGAAAGTAGAGAGACTGATGCTAGGAAGGGGGTCAGCAGAGAAATAAAGATGGTGGACAAAGATGCTAGATCTGGTGTAGGAGAGATAAAAATGAAGAGAGCAGTGAAGCTGGAATGAATCATGTAAAAAGGAGAGAGGGGGCGCAGGCTGGATGGAAAGGGGGAGGGGCATAGAAAGAAGGCAGATACCATATTGAAGGGGGAGAGGGCAGACAGTGGATGGAAGGGTCATATGCTGGATTGAAGAGACATAGAGAGCAGACGCAGGAAAGAAGAGAGTGAAAAGATGAAAGTAGAAACCAGAGACAACAAAAGGTAGAAAAAATAATTTTATTTTATGCTTTGTGATTACAATATGTCAGATTTGAAATGTGTATCCTGCCAGATGTGGTGTTAGACCGTGGAAGTGAGCTAGGATTTAACAGAGAGAGGAAAAGTCTTTTTTGTTTGTTCATTTTGTTTATACCACAGCACCAGTGTGGGTAGTAGAGGGCAAAGGGGTTGAAGAGGCTATAAAATAAACCCACTAGGATGTTTAAAAAAACACCCAATTGGGCAGGAAAATCAAATCGAATTGAAAAATCGATTCAATAGGCTGAATCAAATCAAAATTTTTATCCTGAATCGGGCAGCACTACTTTCAACAAAGTCCTGGCGGGTAGACGAAAATAACCCATTGGTCCTGGAATAAAGTGTGGATTTACAAAAAAGAAAATAGCAAAGATAAGAACCTAATCTTTCAGTATCGCTCCATGGTGCAACTTCACCTTGAGTAATGAGTTCAGTTCTGGTCACCTTATCTCAAAAAAGATATTGCAGAACTAGAAACGGTTCAGAGAAGAGCGACCAAGATGATAAAGGGGATGGAACGCCTCTCATATGAGGAAAGATTAAAGAAGTTAGGGCTCTTCAGCTTACAAAAGAGATGGCTGAGGGGAAATATGATTGAAATCTACAACATCCTGAGTGGAGTAGAACGGGTACAAATGGATTGATTTTTCACTCTGCCAAAAATTACAAAGACTAGGGGACACTCGATGAAGTTACAGGGAAATACTTTTAAAACCAGTAGGAGGAAATATTTTTTCACTCAGAAAATAGTTAAGCTCTGGAACACATTGCTAGAAGTTGTGGTAAGAGTGGATTGCTTAGCTGGTTTTAAGAAGGGTTTGGACAATTTTCTGGAGCAAAAGTCCATGTTTGTTATTGAGAAAGACATGGGGCAAGCCACTGCTTGCCCTGGATCAGTAGCATGGAATGTTGCTACTCTTTGGGTTTTGGCTAGGTACCCTGGCCCCTGACCTGGATTGGCCACTGTGAGAATGGGTTACTGGGCTTGAAGGACCGTTGGTCTGACCCAATAAGGCTATTCTTATATTCTCATGACATTGGCCTTGAAAGATTATGCCTTAATAACAACTCCTTCAATTCCCAGACAAGTTATAATGTAGCAAGAAATGCTATTCAAAAAATGACTCTTAGAAACCATTTAGCAAACCTATCAGACTAAAATTCCCAGAACTACACCAATATAACCCTAGCTTTGGAAAAGGTAACATTGTAAATATTACACTAGTCCCTAGAGCACCAATATCCCCTTCTATTGGAATGAGCTATTATTATCTTACTATGTACTTTCTGATTTTTCAGGTTTTTTTCCTACCTGTAGAAATTCACTGAGGTAGAAGGATTGAACTATTCACTGCAGATTATCTTTCCCCTATTGAATTGCATGCAGATTCCTTATCATACCGTATATAATTGAATATAAACCGGGATTTTGGGGCCAAAAATTGGCCATAAATGGGGGTCCGGTTTATATTCGAGCCAATACATCCCCTTCCAAAATTATTGCAGGCTGCTGCCGCCACAAGGCTCTGCACCCTGCCGTCCTCCCTGTCCTAACCTCATACCTATACCGCCGATCCCCAGTGGAGGTGCAGTGGGCAGGAGCGAACTTTCTAAGTTCCTGCCCCACTGTTAACAGGCTTCCATGTATGTCTTCGGCCGCTGAGAAGCACGAGCAGGCACAAGAATTTGCGGGAGCTATTAAGGAAACTGCTCAGCACTGAGCAGCAGTGCCAAATCGTGTGCCTACTTGTGCTTCTCAGTGTGGCCGAAGACACAGAAGCCTGTTAACAGCGGGGCAGGAACTTGGAAAGTTTACTCTTGCCCACTGCACCTCCACCGGGGATCGGCGGTAGAGGTATGAGGCTAGGGCAAGGAGGGGGAAGGATGCAGAGTCTAATGGGGGGAGGGAAGGAAAGGTGCTGGGTGCAGAGTCTGATGGGAGGGAGGGAAGGAAAGGGGCTGGGTGCAATACCTGTTAGGAAGGATGCAATGGGTGCAATGCCTGGGTGGCCTGGGTGCAATGCCTGACAGGAAGGGAGCTGGATAAAGTGGTTGGTGCAGAGAGAAAAGTTTAGCATTTCATCAAACCAGAGATATATGCTACCCATATCTGGTACAGTATTGTCTCTCCTTCAGGAACAGGTCAGGTCTCCCTCCATATTCACAGTATGGCTACAAAGCATAAGACTTCAAGTGCTACCGAAAATTCTCCCAAGAGGAGAAAAAAGTGAAGACCTTACTAGAAAAGGTTGAATTATTGGATATGCTTCATAGAGTAGTCAGCCTCTGCAGTTGCTCGGCATTAATGAATCTACCCTTAGGTACATAAAGAAGAAGGAAAACCAATCCGTGAAGTCATTGCTGTAGCTACACCGGCAGGTGTGACAACATTACATGTTGTGTGAGATACCAATCTCTCTTGTGTAGAAATCGCAACATTTATGTGGGTGCAGGATTGCTATAAGAAGTGAATTCCTGTAGACTCTGTGTTGATAAGAGGAAAGGCAAAGTCTTTGTATGGTAACTTGAAGAAAAGGGAAGGTGGATTGTCACAATCCATGGACTTTCTGGCCAATAAAGGGTGGTTTAATAAATTCTGACACAGGCATAGCCTACATAATGTGAAAGTGACAGGAGAAGCAGCATCTACCAACCAAGAGGCAGCTAGAGAGTTCTCTGCCACCTTTAAGGAAATTATTGAAGAGAAGGGATATGAACCAGGGCAAGCATTCAATGCTGATGAAACTGCTATATTTTGGAAGAGAACACCACAGAGGATTTTCATTAGCAAATAGGATAAATGAGCACCAGCTAAAAGGGATAGACTAACTGTGTTGCTTTGCACAAATGCAGTAGGCCATATGATAAAGCCAGCACTGATTTATAAAGCCGTAAACCCCCGAGCCTTGAAGGGAAACGATAAGTTCCAGCTGCCTGTTTACTGGATGCACAAGGATATTCAAGACTTAATAGACACCAGATCCAGCGAACTAAAGAAGATGACCTAATTGTTCCCGAAGGAGAGGCAATACCAGATGAAGAAGAGGATGGAGAAGAAGTGTTAGAAGACAAGTTTACATTGGACAGTATTACAGAGGGTCTATGCATGTTCGATGTTGTCATGGACTTTTTTATTACATCGACCCATCCATGGTATATGCCTTGAAGGTGAAGGAGGTGGCAGAAGCGGCAATGTCTACATACACAAAAATATATAAAGAAATGAAGAAGCAGAAGAGTCAGACGGAAATCAAAATGTATTTCCAGAAGATACCGAGAGTCCCTGCCTCTCCATCCACTTCTTCCGCATCAACCATCCATGAGGAGGCATCCCCTTTGTCTCCTCCTCTTCCTGTACCACATACTGAACCTGTAAAGGATGATGAGGATGAAGACACCTCAGATCCACTTCCACTGTTTGTCGTGGCACCTGGGCTCAGATTCTGCAAAGTGCATCCGATTGTAGGCAGCTGTAGGTGTTCTACAGCTATCTAATCAGCCAATCGGAAGGCACATTTTTAAAAAAAAATGCTCCCCAGGCAAGCCGCCTATATTAAAGGCACCTCCGGGAGCTTAGGGAGGCCCGTAAAACCGCCTAAGCTCGCCTAAGGCTAGGCAGTAGCCTTAGGCGAACCTAGGCAGCCCTACGCGTCTCCCTAGTAGAGCGGGAGATGCTTACAATATAAGCCAGCAAAATACTGGCCTACATTGTAAGTAGACGCGTCCGCTATACTTATCGTGGCAAGGTGCTCAACCCCTCCTGCTGGAAGGTCGCCCACCCACCCTGATCACCGGCAGGAGGGTGCCCAACCCCTCTTGCCAGATCACCCCCCTAATTGCCAGCAGGAGAGTACCCAACCCCAACTGCCAGAAGAAGACTCCCCACCACCTGATTGCTGGCTGGAGGGTGCCCAACTCCTCCTGCCAGAAGAAGACCCCCTCCCTCCCATCGCTGGCAGAAAGGTGCCCACCCCTCCTGCCAGAAGACCGCTCAGCCCCCAATCACCGGCAGGATGGTACCCAACCCTTCTTGCCGTAGGATGCCCCCCTCCGAACCCGTCCACACTAACCTTTCTACCCCCCCCCCCACACACACACACACACACATACACTAACCTTTCAACGTTGGCCAGCCTTTGTTGAACTGGATACTGATCTCCAGCCAAAAAAAAAAATCATTGATGCGTTTGGTCACTTTGAAGCAGAAATAAAGCTGAAGCTGGTTGCAATTCTTAGTGAGGGGTAATTTGGGGGTGAATGCTGCGCTGCTGATGGGTGTGTGAGGGAGGGAGAAATGCTGCTTCTGCACAGGGAAGGGAAGGGGGAAGAAAAATGCTGCTGTTGCTGCACTCAATTGGGGAGAGGGAAGGATGGAGAAGGAAAAGGGAGAGAAATGAGAGATGTCAAGTCCATGGGAGGGAGAGATGCCAGGACATGGGAGGGGAAAGGAAGGAAGGAAGGAGAGAAAGGAATGAGAGGGGATGCCAGATAATGGAGGGGAAGGGGGAGTTGGAAGGAGAGGAGAGATGCCAGGGCATGGGGGAAGGGAAGGGAAACTAAGGAGACAAATGCCAGACCAGGGGGAGAAGAGGTGCCATAGAGGAGGTACCAGGGCATGGGGGGAGGAAAGGAAAGGAGAAGAAAGAGATGTCAGAGCATAGGGTAGGGATGGAGACAGAAAAATGGAGAGGGGGTAAAGCTGAACTGAATCATTTACAAAGGAGAGAAGGGGCACAGGTTAGACAGTTTATGGAAGGAGCATAGATAGAGGGAAGATATCATATGGAACGGGGAGAGAGCAGACAGAGAAATGGAAGGGGCACAGAGAGAGGGCAGACAGTGGATGGAAGGGGCTGATGCTGCATGGAAGACAGAGAGAGGACAGATGCTGTCTAGAAGGAAGAGAGTGAGGATAAGATGATTAAAGCAAGTGGGATTTGTTCAGAGATGGGGTTTTTTGGGGGGGTGGGGGGGTATTAAAAGAAGTGCCATATCGGGCGTGGGGGGAGAGCTTATGGGACCAGAAACAGAGGACAGAGAGAGATGGTAGGCAATGGTCTGAAGGGAGAGAAGTTAGACCTGGGGTAGTGCGGAGGAAGAGGGAAAGAGATACTTGAAGGGAGAACTGTTGGGAAGAAAAAGAAAGAAATGGTGGACCTGGAGAAGGGAGGCAGGCAGGCAGGGGGAGAGATGGGATGGGGGACAGTTGGGAAGAGAAGGGGAGAGAAGTTGGATCTGGGGATAGGAGGGAGGGAGAAATGTTAGGCCTGTGGATGGAAGGAAGAGAGATGCAGCATCTCTCTCTTTTTTTTCCTCCATTTCATTGTTCAGCATCAAGGGGGGAGGGAAGAAGAAAAACAGAAGAGAGGGAGCAAATTGTTAGATCATGGAGATAGAGGAGGAGAGATGGAACCATGGAAGGGCAGGAGGGAAGAGGGTTGGGATAAGATGATGCTAGGGGATGGAAAGAAAGGGACAGCGTTATAGTCTGACCAGTGGAGAGAGGGAGGGGGATTCTGAAAGTGGTGAGCCATGTGGATGAGGTCAAAATGGAGATGACAAGATGAGTGAGAGAGCAGTGAGTATAGTGGCAGAAATGTGGTAATGGGGAGTAGATAGAAGGGAATAGGAGGCTGGGAAAGGAGTGAGATGGAAAATGGGAGAGCTAGAGACAGAGAAGATGGAGAATTGAGAGATAGCTGAACATTTGAAAAGAAGAAGGGTGAGAAAGAAGGCAAGATTTGAGTAGACAGAGGCAGAAAAGAAAAAGTTAAGAAAGCTGAAAGGGAAAAATCAATACGTTGGAGACAGGCATAAGAAGGAAATGGAACAAGAGAAGAGGAGAAAAAAATGGACAGCAGACACTGGAAAGAGAATTAGTTGAAGATAGAGAAAAAACAGAAAGAGAAACTGGGACCAAGATGATGGAAAAACAAAACATCCAGTCAACAAGGTAGAAAAAATGGTTTTATTTTGAATTTATTAACTGGAATATGTTAGCTTTGGGATATGTGCATCACAATTATTTTTGTATTCAGTTGATTTGGGGGAGGGATGAGCCTAAAATTAGTGGATGGGCACCAAAGTTCCTCCCTGCCTGAGTGCAATTTATAAATGAGCTAGTGGGGATTCCCAAGCCCTGCCAACTGAAGACATCTTCCTCCAGTCTGGCAACTCAAAATCTCCAAGCTGTAATAGAAGTGAATGGGAGAACCGGGAGCGCACATCCCTGCTCATCAGAGTGGGAATGTGGAAGCTGTGGCTGCTCCCACTGTCAGCAGTACACGTGGAGGATCATTCAGTCAGGGTAATTATTACTGCTTTTTAGTATTCCTCTCCACAGTGTCCCCTTAATGAAGGTTTATTATTAGATACATACATCTTCTATATTAGTGATTGCAAATTTGGGACCTGCTCAACCAGTTTGGAGACAATCCTTCAAAAAATACTCTAAGATAACCTCTTCTCATTTACTCTCTTTCATTTCTCATTTATCACAGTCATATTAGCTGATCTGCCATAGACCTCAGAACCACCACTCCTCCGTCCGTTATCTCTGTCCGGATCTTGTAATAGACAGATGTATGAATGAGTAAGTCGGATGACAGTGGTAACGAGTGGATCCCTGACGAAGCTGAGGCGAAACATGTTGGGTCCAACCGCAAATCGCTAAATTATAAAAAAATATATACTACTATAAGATAAGTGAAAAGCTTCAATTAAAATTCAAAATTTTAAAATCTAAATAAGTACTGTATAGTAATTGAGAACTTTATGTGGAAAGTCATATGAATGTAAAAAGCTGTAAAGCCTTTGACCAGTGAGGATTTGCACAGAAAACTTCCCAGTGAAATATATCATAACGGACGGAGGAGTGGTGGTTCTGAGGTCTATGGCAGATCGGTTAATATGACTATGAGAAATGAAAGAGAGTAAATGAGAAGAGGTTATCTTAGAGTATTTTTTGAAGGATTGTTGAAACACTCTAAATGAAGATTTAAAGCCATTCCCAGATAATATTGTCCAATTTGGAGACAGTATTCATCTTTCAAAAACAGATACAGAGCCAGATGCTCCTATCTGTTTTCAGCACCAGCACGATGGGGGAAGACCAGTTACTTGCCAACTCCTTGCTTTAATAACACTTAGCTCCAGCATGTCAGAAACTTCTCTCGCGATAGCCTATTGCCAGGCTCCCGGGATCCGATAGGGCCACTGCTGGACTACTACTTCTGGCTCAGTGATAATATTTATTTTAAAATGTTCTATTCTTCTTATACCCTAAGCGGATTACAATATTCACATTCATAAATCTAAATTAGAATAACAACAATACATCATAGAAACATAGAAACATAGAAATAGATGGCAGATAAGGGCCACGGCCCATCAAGTCTGCCCACTTCAGTGACCCTCCCTATCTATCTTTGCGGATAGATCCCACATGTCTATCCCATCTGGCCTTAAAATCTGGCACACTGCTGGCCTCAATAACCTGAAGTGGAAGACTATTCCAGCGATCAACCACCCTTTCAGTGAAGAAGAACTTCCTAGCGTCACTGTGCAGTTTCCCGCCCCTGATTTTCCACGAATGCCCCCTTGTTGCCGCGGGACCCTTGAAGAAGAAGATGTCTTCTTCCACCTCGATGCGGCCCGTGAGATACTTGAATGTCTCGATCATATCTCCTCTCTCTCAACGTTCCTCGAGTGAGTAGAGCTGCAATTTCCCTAACCGCTCCTCGTACGGGAGCTCCTTGAATCCCGAGACCATCCTTGTGGCCATTCTCTGGACCGATTCCAGTCTCAGCACATTCTTGCGGTAATGCGGCCTCCAGAATTGCACACAGTACTCCAGGTGCGGTCTCACCATGGATCTATACAGTGGCATAATGCCTTCAGGTTTACGGCTGACGAAACTCCTGCGTATGCAACCTATGATTTGCCTTGCTTTGGATGAAGCTTGCTCCACTTGGTTTGCAGTCTTCCCTGACAATCACCCCTAAGTCTCTTTCTGCTTCAGTTCTTGTCAGGATCTCGCCATTTAGGGAGTAAATCTTGCATGGATTTTGGCTTCCCAGGTGCATTACTTTGCATTTTTTGGCATTGAAACTGAGTTGCCAGGACCTAGACCAGTGCTCCAGCAGAAGTAAGTCATGCACCATATCGTCTGCCATTGCTTTTTTGTCTGTTGTGCTTTTGCTCACTACATTGCTCAGTTTGGCATCATCGGCGAATAATGTTATTCTACCTCGGAGCCCTTCTGTCAAGTCTCTTATATAGATGTTGAACAAGATCGGGCCCAGGACGGAGCCTTGTGGCACTCCACTTATCACCTCTGACATTTCGGAGGGGGTGCCATTCACCACCACCCTCTGAAGCCTACCTCCAAGCCAGTTCCCAACCCATTTGGTTAATGTGTCGCCCAAACCTAAAGAACTCATCTTGCTCAGCAACCTGCGGTGTGGCACGCTATCAAATACTTTGCTGAAATCCAGGTAGACGATGTCCAGGGACTCACCAACATCCAGCTTCCTCGTCACCCAGTCAAAGAAGCTGATCAGATTGGATTGGCAGGATCTCCCCTTAGTAAATCCATGTTGGCGGGGATCCTGTAGATTCTCCTCGTCCATGATCCTATCCAATTGGCGTTTGATTAGGGTTTCCATTAGTTTGCTCACTATTGAAGTGAGACTCACTGGTCTGTAGTTTGCCATCTCCATCCTGGAGCCTTTCTTGTGTAGTGGAATGACGTTAGCCGTCTTCCAGTCCATCGGGACATTACCTGTACTAAGGGAGAGATTGAAGAGCGCGGATAGCGGTTCCGCCAAGACATCACCCAACTCCCTGAGTACCCTAGGGTGTAGGTTGTCAGGCCCCATTGCCTTGTTGACCTTGATTTTTGACAGCTCGCAGTAGACGCTGCTGGGTGTAAATTTGAAATTACTAAACGGGTCTACTGATTTAATCCTTGTCTGTGGCTGAGGGCCGATTCCCGGCGGGTGAAGACTGAACAGAAGTATTCATTTAACAGTTGGGCTTTTTCCAAGTCTGTCTCTACATAGTCTCCGTCTGGTTTTCTGAGACGTACTATCCCGCCCGAGTTCTTTTTTCTGTCACTGATATACCTGAAGAAGGATTTATCCCCCTTCTGGATGTTCTTTGCTAGAGACTCCTCCATGCGGAATTTGGCCTCCCTAACTGCCGCTTTGACGGCTCTTGACTTGGTCAGATAATCTACTCTAGAGTCCTGTGTCCCTGATTGTTTGTAAGAGATGAATGCTTTTTTCTTCTCTTTGATGAGGTCCGAGATCTCCGTAGAGAACCACTGTGGCTTGTTGTTCCTACTCCGTTTGCTTACTGATTTAACATAGCGGTTTGTTGCTTCCTGTATGGTGGTTTTCAAAGTTGACCACATTTCTTCCACGCTGTCGGTGTCTGCTTGGATTTGTAGCGCCTGGTGAACGAAGTCTCCCATGTCTTGGAAATTTGTGTCCTTGAACTTGAGAACCTTGGTCAGTGTGGTAGATTTCGTGAAACCTTTCCTGAGATTGAACCATATCATATTGTGGTCACTGGAGGCCAAAGTTTCACCCACTGAGACCTCTGTGATACTTTCTCCATTGGTAAGTACCAGGTCCAAAATTGCCTGATCCCTTGTTGGCTCAAATACCAGTTGCCTGAGTCCTGCTCCATTCAAAGAGTTTAATAGCTTCCTGCTGCTGCCGGAAGCAGAGGAAAGCATGACCCAATCCACATCGGGCATGTTGAAGTCACCTACCAATACTGTGTCCTCCCGCAAGGTGATATTCTCTATATCTCTGATTAATTCCATATCTAGGTCTTCTTGATGCCTTGGGGATCTGTATACTACGCCAAGATACAGGCATTTGTCCTTCCCTCTGGCCAAATTTACCCAAAGGGATTCCCCAGTGTACTGTACATCTGTGATTCTGGTGACCTTAATGTCATCTTTAGTATATAATGCTACCCCACCTCCCATTTTGCCCTCCCTGTCCCGACGAAACAAGTTGTAACCTGGTATGACCATGTCCCACCCGTGGGAGTTTGTGAGCCAGGTCTCAGATATCGCCACCACATCCAGGTCGGCATTCCTCATTTCTGTTTCCAAGTCTAGGATCTTGTTTCCCAGACTGTGGGCGTTGAAGTACATAGCCCTCCATGTTGTGTGTTTGTTGTATCTCAGTGGGGACAATCTCTCTTTATCAACTAGGACACCATTAGTTTTTTTCGCGTGTCTCTTACACTCCCTAGACCCAGAGCTACAGCGTGTACCTATCCCGGACTCCCCATGACTACAGTGTGCTCCTATCCCAGACTCGGTAATGTGTGTACCCTGTGGGGGTATTCCCGTTTGGGCTACTTGAGCTCCTTTAGTGCAAGTATACAAATAATCTATTAAGCATAGCAGGAAAAGAGAAAATACATCCCCTAATCTAAAGGAATGATGTAACAAATAGATAAGTCTTTAAAGATTTTTGAAAAATTTCAGATCCTGACATAGCCTTAATGGACTATTCAGAGCATTCTATATCCATGGACTAACCACAGAGATTGCTGCCATCCATGCCTTTTTTTTTTATAGTGTATTTCATGTGTATGCTCAAGCAATAATCTCATTGTTGATTGCAAGTGCAGAGAGTGACTTGGTAAGTACTTCCTTAAAACTTGCACTAGATACCATGGTTCTCCTCCATATATTACATGATGTATAATTGTCAAAACTTTGTACTCAATACAGAATATAATAGGCAACCAATGTAACTATTTCAGTACTGGAGAAATATGTTGATAACGAGAAACCCCAGTGATCATCCTTGCAGCTGTATTCTGCATAACTTGCAAAGCATGTATCTTAGATTTAGCCATACCTAGAAATAATGCATTATAAAAACCTAATTTTGCAATGACAAGACTTTGAATTACTATCTGAAAATCTAATACAGACATCATCGGCTTTACTCTGGAAAGTATTTTCATCTGCATGAATGCTCCTTTAATAACATGAAAAATATCATGAGTTGCAAGGTGAATCCAGAGTGGCTTCCCTGAAAATATATCTTGGTTTTGGTATACCAATTGTTCCAGGGCTGCTGTGTAGTAGACATCTGCTCATTAAAGGGAACATATAGGGGTCATGGCTCGGTCAGGACCTCTGGGCCAAAGTCATCCTTCTGGACTGATGCTGTAGTCATGAGAGATCCATTTTTTTAATAGATTGAAATGGAAGACCTTTGCCTTATCTCTCTTGTCTAGTTGGACTATCTTGTAGTTAACGGGTCCCATCTTTTCCACTATTTCATTTTTCACTATTTCATATTTCACTATTCCTTGCCACTTAATAGCTTGCTTTTGGAGGATGGCAGGAGGACCAAGACACTGTCTCCTGGCTGGAAAGCTCTCTGCATGGCTTTCTGGTTGTAGGATTGGGCTTGCCCCACCTGAGCCTTCTCCAAGCAGAGTCTGGTTGCTTCTCCAGCCTTCTTCAGTCTCTCCTGCATAGTAAGCACATATTCAGCTAAATTCCTCCCTCAACTGGGTTCTTCCTCCCAGGCTTCTTAAACCATATCCAGAATTCCTCTTGGCCTCTGCATATAACAACTCAAATGGAGAAAACCCTATCGAGCATGTAGCATATACAGAAGGAGAGACTCTGTTTTTCCCATCCTCAGTCACAAGTTTTCTAAGAATTTGCTTTAGAGTTTTATTAAAATGCTCCACCAAGCCATCCATTTGTGGATGGTAGGCATCCATCTGTAAAATCTTCACTTTTAGCAGGGCACATGCCTGCTTCATGATCCTGAACATAAAGGTGGTTCCTTGGTCTGTAAGTATTTCTGTAGGGCTTCCCATCCTGGAGAAGACTTCCTGTTGCATAGAGTAATAGCCTATGGATATTGAGTGTTATAGTCCAGAATGAGTAAAATATATTTGTTACCCCACATGGTGCGCTCCAGGGGTCCCACAAAGTCCATAGCCTCTCTTTCAAAAGGAGTGTCAACTAGGGGCGTAGGCACAAGAGGGACCGGTGGAATCCTTGCAGGACTACTCAACTGGCATGTCAGGCAGGATTGACAGAACAATTCTAGTTGGTTGTATACACCTGGCCAGAAAAACCAAGCTAAAATGTATTCCCAGGTTTTCTCCTCTCCTAAGTGACCTCCTAGCAGGTGACTATGGGCCTGTGGTAGGGTTGCAAAACTAACAGCTGCTCTACTTTCTCCTCCTCCAGGGTTCCCTTGGCCACCCTATACAGCAGATCCCTTTTCCTCTGTTAAGGAAATTTTGACATTGTAAGGGATTGGTAGCGTCCTATATAGACTCCCTCACAAACGGTTCACCCGTCACCTCACAAACAGGTAGAAGTTGGTCCCTGTTTATTTTCTTTAACAAATTTCTATTCTGCACTATTGCTACAAGTTCTGGGCAGAGCACTTGATTATATATATAATAAAATCTAACACACATGATAAAATTCAACATACACAGAGTAAACTCATAAGGAGACTAACACAAACATGACAAAACCACGATACTTCTCCAAAAGGAGAAGATTAAACACTTGACTCATTTTACTCACATCAATAAGACTTACCATCGTATCTATTCTATAGCCTTCACAATCTCACCACAAAAATCTATATCACTAAGCCCCTTCATATAAAAACAAGAGTGTCTTAAGTTCTAAAATCCATTATGATGTACCTTGTTTTTGGAATGGGTTTAAAAATAAGGCTAGTTAATTAACTACTTATTTGTAATGGTTAGATAACAGTACCAATTACTATAATGGTTAGGATGAAACTGCAGCAATTGTGATAATGTTACATTGCCTTTGAAAGTGAATACACATCCCATTTAGGTAATACAACATGAACTGGAAGATAATTTGGATCAAGAGTCTCTAAAAAACTTGTTAGTATGGTTATGTGCAGTGGCTTTTAAGACCTTCCTAATTAAATTGCTATTGTTTATAGTAGTGTGCCACAAACCTTTTGAAGCCGTGACATACTAAACACAGGGCCGTGGCTAGAAGGTATCCAGAAATGCGCAGGTTACTACAATTAGAGGATAATTTTGAAGATAAATCTAAAGATTTGAAAGTTAAATGTGACAAGTTAAAATATATCGCCGTGATATAATACTGGATATTGTCACAAGTCTGACCCTCTCACCAGCCTTGTGCCAGTTCAAACCTGCAAAAACACTTCTAGTAAGATGGTTAGGGCTGATCAGTGTGAGTCTGATGTGCATAATCAGGAATCCAGTCACCATGCTGAGCACAGACAGAAATCATCACATAGAACACTGCCTTCATTACACACAAGGCAAAGCCAGATAAAACAGGACTCTGCCCCTTTAAGTTCCACCATTTTGAGATTGATGGCTAAACAGGTAGAAAGGCACTCAGAGCTGAGCATTGACCATCCCCTGCGCAGTGCTGGGTGTGGCTCTGCAGCTCTGCAGGATTTAGATGGCTGGAAACCTCAGTTAAGGAGGCAGCCCAGAGAAGCTCACATGCAGGAGGAGCCTCTGCTGTCCTCACAGCCTGAAGACATTGAAATGCAGGTGCCTGAGGAGGGAAATGAACTTACAGGAGACCATTTATCAGAGGCCATGGAACTAGGTAATTTACCTGAATGAACATTGTCTGAAGAAATGAAAGTTTGTTGAAACTGTTTTGTTGCCTTTGCCAAGGTTTTTTTTTAAGCAGGAATTTTGCTGCACAGTCTGCTGGGGGTAAATGTTTGCTTCTGAGGAAGTCTGAGACTGTGGGTTCTGCTGTGGTGGTGGAGAACTTGTTGGGACTTACAAAAGTGGAAAGCTTATGCCTTTGAACTTTCCAGAGAAGTTTAACCTTTTTTTCCTGGATTTTTTTTTTGCACAAAATGGCTGCCACTGCTGGCAAAGCACTACTGGAGTTAAGCAGAGTTAAGAACTGTGTTGGCC
Organism: Geotrypetes seraphini; assembly: GCF_902459505.1. Classification (NCBI taxonomy): domain Eukaryota; kingdom Metazoa; phylum Chordata; class Amphibia; order Gymnophiona; family Dermophiidae; genus Geotrypetes; species Geotrypetes seraphini. Next base: position 144,957,104 of record NC_047091.1, on the reverse strand, counting down.
TGAAAAGTTTACTTTCTTTATGGAGCTAAGGAAACACAGAGATTGGTGCTAGATTCGCCCGTCATCACTGAGGTGGTATTTGAGGGTCTGCATTTTGGTGCTACAAAGTGCCTATTTTGGCAGATCTACCAATTTCTCTCCTTTTAGCATTGAGAGGTTGGAGAATTTTTAATGCTTGAACTGAAACATCCTTTTTGATAAAAGAACTGAGTGATAGTATTTTTCTGTTACATGTTTTTTTCTTTCCTGTGTTTGGAAATGACTTGAACTTACCTGGGACATGGAGTGAGTACTCTGAGTTTGGCCAGACCAGGCTGGCAGAAGACACTTTGCTTTTGTTTATTATTTGGTGTGCACAAGAATACAGTTTGCTTTGATTCTCAGCCAAGCCTGAATGAGAAATAAATTCTCTTTTGGAAAGCTTACCTGTTTTGCCATTCTATTATATTTTATGGTAAGCCCACCAGTACAGGGTCTTCCTCCCATTTGGGGAAGCATGTCAGGGCCTATATTGTTGCCGTGTGCCAGTCCCTGCCGTAGTCCAATTGATGGCCATGCTACAATATGTCTATGCATGGATGAGAAAAGATAATGAAGCTGGAGAGGGTAGATCAGTGAAGAAGGTAGCAAGATTTGTTTTATTATTTGATGGTTCAAGTGTGAGTGATAATACTGCACAGCAATCTGCCGAAGAGGAAGGGTAGCAATGGAGAAAGTTAACTGGCAATTGAGACAGAGGAAGAAGGAGGAGAGGTGCAAAAACCCAAATCAGATCACAAACATGACAAAATCAGTTGTGGTGAATCTGACTAGCTATCCACTTTTGGTATTAGAGGAGGCAGTGTTAGCTAGAGGTTTATCGTTTGTATCACTAACAAGGAAGGGAAGATGGTAAGTAGGATTAACTGGAAATAATACACAGATACAAAAAATCCCCACAAAGGAGTATCTGACATGAGAAATGAGGATAAAGGGTCTCAGAAACCCGCTTGATATCAAGACTGAATGGTTCAGAGTCTCAATCATTGACCTTTGTTTCCACCTCCTCCTAGTGCTCAACTTAAATCTTACTGAAATTGATATTCTTTATATTCCACTTTTTAATTGTTTCGACAGTAAGAAATCATCACTTATCTTTAGTATGCAGAGTTTCTAGCCTGCTCCAACGGGCTCTGTTTCGCCACTAGGTGACTTTGTCAAGGGTTCTCAGGACGCTTTATTTTAGCATTCTTATTTTGGGGCTAGCTAGAAACTCTGCATACTAAAGATAAGTGATGATGTCTTACTGTTGAAACAATTAAAAAGTGGAATATAAAGAATGTCAATTTCAGTAAGATTTAAGTTGAGCATTAGGAGGAGGTGGAGACAAGGGACAATGATTGAGACCCTGAACCATTCAGTCTTGATATCACACATTTGTGTCTCAAATCAAGCGGGTTTCTGAGACCCTTTATCCTCCTTTCTCATGTTAGATACTCTTTTGTGGGATTTTTTTGTATCTGTTTATCGTTTGTACCCACGAAAAATCATAATCTCTTTCAATTTCGGGCAGAATTAGAAAAATTCATTTTAAGATTGCAATTACAGTTTTTGTTTGCATACTTCTAGGACATGGATAGGTCTGTAGTTAGAGAACATTCATTTTGGGAGCCCTCGGGACCTTTGGACCCTGTTTTAGCAAGCTCCAAATCAGCAGTTTTACAGGAAACTGAGAAACTGCAATATTCACCTGTAAAGTATAAACATAATTAGAGTATGGAAGAATGTCAAGCTCTGTATAAATTGAAATCAGAAACTTCCATAGTTATTAGAAGAGCAAATAAGTGTGTGTGTGGGGGGGGGGGAGCTATTTTGTTATGGGAAAAAGAGGCATATCTTTGGGAAGCTAAGTATCAATTGGCAGAGGACCCCTCAGAATGTATTTATGAAGCAGTATTAACTGTGGTAAATGAAGTACTGAAGGCTGGATTTCTTACAATGAGAGAATACAGATTTTTGACGTACCAGTTCTGTAAGATACCAGTGTTTTGCTTATTACCAATTATACATATGAGTTTATCTGATCCATCTGGATGCCCAATAGTATCCGCGAGGAGTTCTCTGTCAGAAAGATCTTGCAAATTTGTTGACTGGCATTTGAGATTGTGTTTACACGAAGTGAGATACAACTCATTTCTTGCAATTGCTTCAGCAATGGGAACCTAGACTTGGAGAAGTTACCGAGCTTGTGATTCTAGATGTCTCATCGCATTATATATCCATCCCACAGGGAGAGGCACTGATGGTGTTGCAAGACTATTTGGTTGGATGTCCTCATCCACATTTGGTCCCTACAGGATTTTTGATAGATTTGAGTCAGATTGCCGGAGCGCGACCTGCATCTCGGACTGCGTGCAGGCAGGCAGGAGAGCGGCAACGAGCAGGAGAGGCCCGGAGGAGCAGGAGAGGGGAGCGCCGAAGGAGGCAGAAGGCGGGCAGACAGGCTAGCAGCAGGGGTAAGCGGCGAGAGTTAGCTCCGCCCCCCCACCGCGTCAGAAGCAGAGGCAGCGTCAGCGCCCAGGCTCCCCCTTAAAAGGGGGCGTGCCAACGGCGCACGGCCATTCGGCGCGCGGCGAAGGCGAGAGGCAAAGGCGCTCGCCTTAGCGAGAGCGCCTTTGCGAAGGGCCTTGAGAAGGGCCAAGGCACTACAGGGTCAGTACACGCCAGAGGGGAGTCGGGGAGAGGACACCAGCAGCAGACAGAGAGTGAGGGAGAGAGGACGCAGCAGCAGCAGGCAGAGTGAGAGACACCAGCAGGCAGAGAGAGAGGACACCAGTAGCAGGAGGGAGCGGAGACCAGAGTAGGAGAGCTGAGAAAGACCAGAGAGCAGAGCAGATAGACTGAAATGGAGGCAGCCGGATCACAGTGGAGCTTTCCAGTGTACTGCATGGACTGCCATATGCACGACTACATCCCCTCGGGAAGGCGGGAGTACATATGCAGTCGGTGTCGGGAACTGGAGATCCTGAAAAAGGAGGTCGGGAGACTGCAGGCCAGGGTCCAGGAGCTGGAAGGGCTGTACGCCCTAGAAGAGCCAGGACAGGCGTCTGAGGAACCAGACACAGCAAGCTCCATCGAGGATCAGGTGAGGGACCTTGAGAGATACATCGAAGAAGCCTACAGGAGGGTGGAGGAGAAGGACCAGCAGCATCACGGACAGGCGTCCCTAGATGATGAGAGCCACAACCCACCGGAGGATGGACCCAGTGGAGAGGACAAACAAACAGAGGGGGCCGAGGCGAACCAGGATCCCGAGGGAGGAGCACCAAGATACACCAAGGATACGGACCTGAGGCAGAGGAGGCTACTGAGAAAGGGGAAGACTGCAATTGTTGTAGGAGACTCGATCCTGAGGGAGGTGGACAGTCATGTGGCCGGAGGGAGAGAGGACCGGCTAGTGACATGTCTCCCAGGGGCCAAGACAAAGGACATCGCCGACAGAATCGAGAGGATCCTGGACGGAGCTGAAACAGAGGAGACAGCAGTAATTATCCACGTCGGACCAAATGATGTGAGCCGGAGGAACTTCAGCATGCCTGCGCTAACGGACCAGTTCAGGGTCCTGGGAAGGAAGCTGAAACGGAGGACACAGAGGATAGCCTTCTCGGAGATCCTGCCGGTCCCGAGGGCAGATGCAAGGAGGCAGGCCGAGCTCCAGGATGTGAATGCGTGGCTGAGAAAATGGTGCGAAGATGAGGGCTTCCACTTTGTGAGGAACTGGTCGTCCTTCTGGGGAAAGAGCAAGCGCTACAGGCGGGACGGCCTGCACCTGAGCACGGTGGGAACAAGAATACTGGCAACCAACATGAAGAAGGAGATCGAGAGGGCTTTAAACTAAAGAGAGGGGGAAAGCCGACAGCAGACCTAATGACGCTTCGGACAACGGTATCCAGAAAGGATGCTGAACAGGAAGACTACCACAGGGAAGAGGACGGGGAACCGATGGAGCTCGAGATCAGACAGCGAGGGAAGCACCAGGTAACAGCAACTTGCTGTGAGGGACTTAAGTGGCAGGGGGATTCAGGGGGGCGGGGTGGAACCAAAATGCAAGCAGAAGGCAATAAGGAGGAGCCACAAGGCAAGAGGGATCAAACCAAGGCCCAGGGGACAAGAACATGGGAGGGGGCTGGCAGGGCAGGAAATTTCCGAGGAAAAGCGGGGAAGGGGGGTGGAGGGGACACGAGGAGGCAGAAATTTGCGAGGGTAAAGGATGAGGGTAAAGCAGAGGCACAGTTAATGGGTGAACAGCCCGAAACTCAAGGGAAGGAGATCCAGGTAAACGCAGAGGTGGGGGACAAACGCCGGGACCTACAGTGCTTATACACGAATGCAAGAAGCCTCAGGGCCAAGATGGGTGAACTGGAAGTCATGGCCAAAGGGGAAGACCTGGATGTAATTGGAATTACGGAAACTTGGTGGACAGAGGACAATCAATGGGACGTGGCGCTGCCAGGGTACAAGCTCTACAGGAGGGATAGGACCCACAAGAAGGGGGGAGGCATAGCACTATACATAAAGGACTCTATCTACTCGGTCAGGATGGATACGGCGACAAAGGCAGAGGGGCTGGAATCACTATGGGTCAAACTGCCGGGAACCAAAGGTGCAGACATAAAACTGGGGCTGTATTATCGTCCACCTGGTACGCCGGATGCAGTTGGACACGACTTGGAAGCGGAACTGAAGCAGGAATGCAGTACTGGAAATGTAACAGTGATGGGGGACTTCAACTACCCGGGGATAGACTGGAGTACGGGTCACTCCAACTGCACCAGGGAAACGGAATTCGTAGAAGCTGTGAAGGACTGCTTCATGGAACAACTAGTCAAGGAACCAACGTGAGGGGAAACTACTCTTGACCTCATCCTTAATGGATTATGGGGGCCTGCAAGAGGGGTAGAAGTGGGAGGACCACTAGGCAACAGTGATCATAACGCAATCAGATTCACATTAGAAAGAGGGACACCCATAGTGAGGAGGACCGCAACGACTGTGCTCAACTTCAGGAAAGGGAACTATGTTGCCATGAGGGAAATGGTGGGGAGGAAGCTCAAGAACAGCTTTAGGATGGAGACTGTAGGAAGCGCCTGGACCCTATTCAGGGACACCCTGCAGGAAGCACAAAACCTGTACATCCCCAGTTTCAGGAAAGGCTGTAAGAACAAGCGGTCAAAAAGCCCGGTTTGGATGACAACTGAAGTAAAGAGGGCAATAAGTGACAAGAAAGTGTCCTTCCAGAGATGGAAAAAGGACCCAACGGAGGAAAATCACCAGAAGCACAGGAATTGCCAAAAGGAATGTCACCGAGAGGTTAGAAAAGCAAAAAGGGAATACGAGGAGGGTTTGGCCAGGGAGGCGAAAAACTTCAAGTCATTCTTCAGTTACGTAAAGGGGAGCAACCAGCGAGAGAGGAGGTGGGGCCGTTGGATGATGGGGATAGGAAAGGAGTGATTAAGGAGAACAAAGAGGTAGCTGAGAGGTTGAACACGTTCTTCTCGTCGGTCTTCACGTGCGAAGACACATCCAATATACCGGACTCAAAGGAGCTCATGAGGGGGGAACAGGCCGAAAAATTGGAGCATATAGAGGTAAGTCAGGAGGATGTCCTCAAACAGATAGACAGGCTAAAAAGCGGCAAATCACCGGGACCGGACAGGATCCACCCAAGGGTTCTAAAGGAACTAAGACAGGAAATAGCGGGCACAATCCAACATGTTTGCAACTTATCCCTGAGAACAGGAGAGGTGCCAGAGGACTGGAAACTGGCGAATGTCACACCTATCTTTAAGAAGGGATCGAGGGGTGACCCCGGGAACTACAGGCCGGTGAGCCTGACTTCAGTTATAGGGAAGATGGTGGAAGCGATGATCAAGGACAACATTTGCGAACACATCGAGAAAAATGACTTACTGCGAACAAGCCAGCACGGATTCTGTAAGGGAAGGTCATGCCTTACGAACCTACTGTACTTCTTTGAGGGAATAAGCAGTCAGGTGGACAAAAGGGAACCCATGGACATCATTTACCTCGATTTTCAAAAGGCTTTTGATAAGGTGCCACATGAAAGGCTGCTTAAGAAGCTGTGGAACCACGGGGTGGGCAGGGATGTACACAGATGGATCAAGCACTGGCTGTCAGGTAGACTGCAGAGGGTCGGAGTGAAGGGCCAATATTCAGACTGGCGGGGAGTCACGAGCGGTGTGCCGCAGGGATCGGTGCTAGGGCCGCTACTCTTCAACATATTTATCAATGACCTGGAAACGGAGGCAAAATGCGAGGTTATAAAATTTGCGGACGATACCAAACTCTGCGGAAGAGTTAGAACCAGGGAGGAGTGTGAGGACCTGCAAAGGGACCTGGACAAGCTGGAAGACTGGGCAAACAAATGGCAAATGCGCTTTAACGTTGAGAAATGCAAGGTCATGCATATAGGAAATAAGAACCCGTTGTTCAACTACAAAATGGGGGGGGGCACTGCTGGGAGACAGCGGACTTGAGAGAGACTTGGGTGTGCTAGTGGATGCATCAATGAAGCCATCTGCACAGTGTGCAGCAGCAGCGAAAAAAGCCAACAGGATGCTGGGCATCATAAAGAAGGGTATCACAACCAGGACGCGGGAAGTCATCATTCCACTATATTGGGCGATGGTGCGCCCGCATCTGAAATACTGCGTTCAGTATTGGTCGCCACACCTCAAGAAGGACATGGCGGTACTTGAGAGAATCCAAAGAAGAGCAACGAAGCTGGTAAGAGGGCTGGAAAACTGCCCATACGCTGAGAGGCTGGATAAGCTGGGTCTCTTCTCTCTGGAAAAGAGGAGGCTCAGGGGAGATATGATAGAGACCTTCAAAATCCTGAGAGGCATAGAGAGGGTGGATAGGGACAGGTTCTTCAAACTGAGAGGGACAACGGGTACGAGGGGGCACTCGGAGAAACTGAAGGGGGATAGGTTCAAGACAAATGCAAGGAAGTTTTTCTTCACCCAAAGGGTCGTGGACACATGGAATGCGCTCCCGGAGGAAGTGATCAGGCAGAATACAGTACAGGGATTCAAACAGGGACTGGACAGATTCCTGAGGGACAAAGGGATCGTAGGGTACTGAAAGGGGTGCGGGGACAAAGGGTCAAGAATTTGATGGGAAGATAGGACTTCGATGAGAAACCAAGGGGTATTTCAGACAGGTCATGACCTATTGGGCCGCCGCGGGAGCGGACTGCTGGGCGTGACGGACCTGTGGTCTGACCCAGCAGAGGCACTACTTATGTTCTTATGTTCTTATGTTCTATGACCCCCAAATTATTTTTTGTTTGAGGGTAGTTTTTTTTAACCTGCAATAACCTGGGGTTGCAGTGGGGGCGTCATTCGCTCTTATGGTGGTAAACATCTATATGAGAGATTTTGAAGAAAAGTGGATTTATGCTTCTAAATATTTTGAGTGCATGCTTTGTTGGGTTTGCTTTATCAACAATATTTTTTGTTTATGGACTGGCACTTTGGAGATGCTTGAGCAGTTCAAACTGTATGTGAATGCATGTCATCTTAAAATAATTTGAAATTCAGTATGATGTAGCAACTATACGTATTTCTTTTTTGGATGTGTTGGTGCAGAAAAGTGAGAGACATTTTACATATGAACATAAGAATTGACATTTTAGGACAAACCGAAGGTCCATCAAGCCCAGCATCCTGTTTCTAACAGTGGCCAACCCAGGTCCCAAGAACCTAGCTAAATCCCAAGTAGTAAAACAGATTTTATGCTTCTTATCCTAGGAATAAGAAGTGGCTTTCCCCAAGCCATCTCAATAATGGCCTATGGACTTATCTTTTAGGAAATTATCCAAACCTTTTTTAAACCCTACTAAGCTAACTGATTTCACCACATTCTCCAGCAATAAATTCCAGAGTTTAATTACTTGTGCGAAGAAATATTTAAATCTACTACTTAGTAGTTTCATCGCATGCCCCCTAGTCCTAGTATTTTCAGAAAGAGTAAACATGCGATTCACTTCTATCCTTTTCCCTCCACTCAGTATTTTATAGACCTCTATCATATCACCCCTGAGCTGTCTCTTCTCTAAGCTGAAGAAACTTGCTTCAGCCTTTCCTCATAGTGAAGTTGTCCCATCCCTTTTATAATTTTTGTTGCCCTTCCCTGTACCTTTTCTAATTCCCTTACATCTTTTTTTGAGATACGGCGACCAGAATTGTACACAATATTTGAGGTGTGGCCGTACCACAGAGCAATAATACAAGGGCATTATAACATTTTAATCTGTTTTCCATTCTTTCCTGATTCCTAACATTCTATTTGCTTTCTTAGTCACCACACATTGAGATGAGGTTTTCAACATACCCTCAATGATGACACCTGTATCCACAGTTTTTGTTTTCATTGCTGGCATCTATGTACCCTAAGCAAGGAATAGATTCTTTGCAAGTGCCTTGACAGGAATCCTCACACTCCATACAAGGAGCAGAGTCTTTGGGAGTGCCTCGAGATTCCTCCACCAAGCCTCCTGAGCTTCGATCTACAGCTTCTAGCCCTATCCATTCCTTGGTAGCAATGTCTGCTTCCATCTCCAGGGCGAAGTCTCCTCGAGACCTGCTTCCAAGCATCACTCTCATCGATCGAAACCTTTCTCAAGGCATACTTCCAGGCATAGCTCTTCTTCCAAAGAGCATCCTTCTTCAACTAAGCCTCGATCTATACCTTCCAGCTCTACCAGACCACCAAATCCTCGATTGAGGTCTCTGCTTCCAGATCCTTTTCCTGGGCAGTGACTCCTAACATAGAACCCAGCATCATGTAGCTATAGTTTGGGTTCATCTTTCACATATGCATCACTTTGCACTTGCTCACATTAAACATCACCTGCCATTTTGATGCCATCTCCCAACATCCTCTTGCAATTTTTCACAATCCTCTTGCGATTTAGCAACTTTGAACTTTGTGTCATCAGCAAATTTAATTATTTCACTAGTCATTTCCCTCTCTAGATCATTGATAAATATGTTAAAAAGCAGCGGTCCCAACACAGATCCCTGGGAAACCCCATTATTTACCCTTCTCCGTTGAGAATATTGACCATTTAAACCTACTCTCTGTTTTCTGTCTTTCAACCAATTCTTAATCCATAATAGGACATTACCTCCTATCCCATGATTCTTTAATTTCCTCAGAAGTCTTTCATGAGGTACTTTGTCAAATGCCTTTTGAAAATCCAAATACATGATATCAACCAGCTCATCTTTATCCACATGTTCATTCACTCCTTCAAAGAAATACAGTATATTGGTGAGGCAAGATTTCCATTGACTAAATCCTTGTTGGCTTACTCTCATTAAGCCACTCTTATGTTCTGTTATTTTGTTCTTTATAATAGTCTCTACCATTTTGCCCAGCACTGACATCAGACGCACTGATCTATTTCCTGGATCACCTCTGGAACCCTTTTTAAAACTCGGCATCATAACCACCCTCCAGTCTTCTCACACTATGCTGGGTTTTAGAGAAAAATTACAAATGACTAACAATAGCTCTGCCAGTTCACTTTTCAATTCTATCAGCACTCTGGGATGTATACCATCCAGTCCAGACAATTTGCTACAGTTCAGTTTGTCAAATTGATCCATTACATCTTTCAATGTTAGAGATTTGTACCTTTCTGTCTCCCTCAATTCCTCCAAGTCTGCTACTCTAGCTTCAAGAGATTGGAAACATTCCCTGAGTGCTAAGAGCTCTTTTCACACATAAGACCTCTCACCAACTGGAAAATAATCGAACATGTGACACTCGACGCATCTTGCTGCTGGACTGCTGTCTGCATCTTACTATTGGTGATTTCTTTGTTAAGTTGCTATGTTAGACTAGGTTAAGTTATATGTTAGGCTACGGTAATGTTTAATTTTTATTATTATTTTGTGATGTTGTAATTGGTAGTTTACCCTCCCAGGATTTCTGAGACTATTTCTTAAGAGCTAATTACTAGCTAACAGAGATTAGCTAATTACTTTTTTAACCTTTTAATTGGTTCAAGGGCCTATAAATCAGAGATTAAGTCAGGAGTGAGTAGGAGCTGGGGAGGGTGGGTGAAAATTAAACACTAGTCACTCTTCTCTGGACCCTTTCGAGTAGTACTGTGTCCTTCTTCATGTAAGGCGACCAGTGCTGGACGCAGTATTCCAGGTGGGGGCGTACCATGGCCTGGTACAGCGGCATGATAATCTTCTTCAATCTGTTCGTGATCCCCTTCTTAATCATTCCTAGCTGTGAAATGCAACCTAAAATATTAATTTAGACTAAACACTTTTTATATAAAAATCCCAACAGAGACTCTAAAGCAGGGGTATCCAACCTTTTGGCTTCCCTGGGCCGCATTGGCTGAAAAAAATGTTTATCCCAGGACAAGCAGGCAACCTATTCTCACATATGGGTGACATCATCTGACGGAGCCCCGATGCGGACGCCTCACAAGCAGACTTGCTTGAAAAAACTCGAAGTTTCGAGTCGCCCGCACCGCCCATGCGTGAGTGCGTCCCGCCCAGCACAGGGCATGTCTCCTCAGTTCTTAGTTTTCTGCGGAGCTGAGAAGTCCATCTTTGACTCTCTGCATTCAACTTCGTTCACTTTTTGCCTTCTCTTCAACCGCGGTTGGTGTATTTTCTTCACAAATCGCTGTTTTATTTTGTTTTATTTCCTTTAGTTAAAAAAAAATAATAATTTTTTTGTCTTCTTTCATCCGTTCTCTGGGATGGGCTGCTCGGCCGCAGCATGCGAGCTTCGACTTTGCAGCGGCTATTTTTCGGCCTATGTCCCAGCCTGCTACAGGCTTTAAGAGGTTTAGCAAGTGTCAGTGCACGATCTCCCTTACAGACGCTGCCTCAAGTGCCTTGGGCCGAAACATCATCCAAGGTCGTGCCTGCCTTGCCAAACACTTCAGCCTCGTGCTTTCAAGCGTCGTTGCATTCTGGTGGACAAGCTCTTGGAGATGGAGTCTCCGACTGATCCCTGGACTTCGAAGGTGTCTTTGGCCTCGACTTCCATTGAGGCTCCTTCTGCGCCTCCTGCTTCCACCTCGAGCCTCATCAAACCTTCATTGTTTGCAGCGGCTCTTGCTTCGACGTCATCTGCTGTATCTTCCCCTGTTTCCTCAGGTCAGATAGCTCAGCAGTCGGTTCCACCGGTGGTGATTAAAGTGTCCAAGACTACTAAGTTGAAACACACTCACACTGCCTTGAAGGAACCTCCAGCCAAGGCAGGTGGTCCGGTTTCAGACGCGGATCCATCCTTGCGGGCTTCTTTCCAGACCATATTAGAGAAGCAGTTTCTTCAATACCTTACTATTATGGGTCCTAAACTGCTTCCTATTATCCTGCCTGGGCATTCAGCAAACTCCCGCGAGGTCGAGCCGCTTCCTATGTCCCAGTCGAAGCTTCCACACTCTTTGCAGGGAGCAGAGTCTCTGCGAGTGTCTGGTCTGCCATCCAAGCACGAAAAGCAAGGAGTAGATCTCATGCGAGTGCATCGAAGAGAATCCTCACTCTCAGCAAGGAGCAGAGTCTTTGCGAGAGCATCGAGGTTCCTCCTCCAACCCTCTGGAGCTTCGATCTACAGCCTCTAGCCCTATTCATACATTGCCATTGGCTGCTTACGTCTCCAAGGCAAAATCTCCTCGATCCTCGAGATCTGGTTCTAGACACAGTTCTCACCACCGTTCGAGGCCTTCATCGAGGCATTCTTCCAGGCATCGTTCTTTGCAGGATAAACCATCTTCCTCGAAGCCTCGCTCTACTCCAACCTCAACCAGACCACCGACTCCTCATTCGAGGTCTCTGATGCTGGACCTCAAGGATATTCCGGTCTCGATTGCCTGGTCCAAGTCACCAGGTTCCTTTGATGCTTTTTTCCATGTCAAAGCTTCTTCTTCAACACAAGCTGCCTCGCCGTCCTCGAGTCCTTCTCGAGGCAAAGCATTGCCAGATCAGCTATCTTTCTCATCTTTCCTGCAACAGATGACTGTAGACTTGGATGTACAATTGGATACTGGCTTCAAATATTCTAAGGAATATCTAGAAGTAATGCATCTTCCTCAACCTCCGGCAGAGTGTCTCAAGCTTCTGTTTCATAAGCTTTTGAACCAGACTTTTGCTCGATGCATGGAGACTCCCTTTTCCATACCAGCAGTTCCAGGAAAATTGGACTTGAGGTATAAGACTGTGCATCGCTAGGGATTTGACAACTCACAGTTATCTCATCAATCCCTGCTTGTTGAATCTTCCTTGAAGAGATCCCATCCTTCCAAGGTCTATGCCACAGTTCCTCCTGGAAGGGAGGGGAAAACTATAGACAAATTTGGACGTCGTATCTACCAGAATGCTATGATGTCCTCTAAAGTCCTCAATTATAATTTTTATTTCATCACTTATTTTGAATTTCTTCTTTCTCTTCTACCAAAGTTTTTGGCTTATATGGATAATCACATGCATTTTGAGTTTCAAGAAGTCATTGCTTCTTTCTCTCAGTTTAGTCTCCATCTCCTGCAATCATCTTACGATGCCTTTGAGTTATCTGCCCGAGCGGCTGCTTGCTCTGTGGCTATGCGTCGTCTTGCATGGCTTCGTACCATTGACATGGACTCTAACCTTCAAGACTGCTTAGCTAACCTTCCTTGTCAAGGCAATGACCTCTTTGAAGAGTCAATCGAGGAAGCCACTAAAAAATTATCTGACCATGAAAAATCATTTGCTTCAATCATCAGACCTAAACCAAAGCCAGCTCCTACCAAGCCTGCATGCCCTGCTGTTATCTATCAAAGGCGTTTTGCTCCAAAGCCAGCTCCTTATACTCGCCCTCCTCTGAAAAAACAGCAACCTCAGAAGCAACAGAAATCCCAACCTTCTGCTGCATCTAAGGCTTCTCAGCCTTTTTGACTGTTTAAAATAGAGCATAACCTCCACCGTTCTGTCTCTTTTTCCCCCTATAGGAGGTCATTTCCATAATTTTTACAACCGATGGACGTTAATTACATCCGACCTCTGGGTGCTTACCATCATCAGGGAAGGATAATCTCTCCGTTTGACTCAGGTTCCACCAGAGCTTCCTCCAAGAGAGTATCCTTCCAATCCATCCCAGACCACCCTTCTTCAGGAAGCTCAAGCTCTGCTTCATCTCCATGCCATCGAACCAGTTCCCTTGGAACAGCAGAACAGGGGGTTTTACTCCCGTTACTTCCTTGTTCTGAAGAAGATGGGCGATCTGCGACCCATTCTGAATCTCAGGGCTCTCAACAAATTTCTAGTCAAAGAGAATTTTCGAATGTTGTCCCTGGCATCCCTTTATCCCCTTCTCGAGCAGAATGACTGGTTATGCTCTCTGTATCTCAAGGAAGCCTACATTCATATTCCCATTCATCCGGCCTCCCGTCAATACCTCAGATTTCGTCTCCCAGAGTGTTCACCAAGTGCCTGGTAGTAGTAGCGGCAGCTCTAAGGAATCATGGTCTTCAGGTATTTCCTTACCTCGACGACTGGCTCATCAAAGATTCCACATCTCAAGGGGTTATTGTAGCGACCCAAAGGACTACCTGGTTCCTACAAAGTTTGGGATTCAAAATCAACTTTCCCAAATCTCAACTTCAACACTCACAGAATCTACAATTCATTGGAGCTGTTCTGGACACTGACCAACTCAGAGCATTCCTTCCACAACAACGTCTGGAAACTCTTCAACTCTGTCACACAGTGTCTTCCCGCTCTTCCATCTCAGCGAGACACAAGATGGTACTTCTGGGTCACATGGCCTCCACAGTACACATGACTCCTTTTGCCAGACTTCACCTCAGAATCCCTCAGTGGACCCTGGCATCTCAATGGACGCAGGTTTGCGATCCTCTTTCTCGACACATCACAGTCACTCCTTCTTTGAAGCAGTCTCTCCATTGGTGGATGCTCTCTTCCAATCTTTCCAGAGGCTTGCTTTTTCAAACACCCCCTCATCAGAAGGTCCTCACGACAGACTCTTCGACCTAAGCTTGGGGTGCTCATCTCGATGATCTCCGTACTCAAGGCCTCTGGACCGTACGGATTGTCAGTGTCATATCAATCAGTTGGAACTCAGAGCGATCCTCAGAGCTCTCCATGCTTTTCAACATCTACTTCATGACACAGTAGTCCTCGTCCGCACGGACAACCAGGTCGCCATGTATTATGTCAACAAACAGGGAGGGACAGGGTCTGCCTCCCTTTGTCAAGAAGCTCTGGAAGTTTGGGACTAGGCAATCTGCCACAACACCTTCCTCAAAGCAGTCTACATTCAAGGGGTGAAGAATTGCTTGGCGGACAACTTGAGTCGTCTCCTGCAACCTCACGAATGGACCTATCATTCCTCGCCTCTTCATCACACTTTTTCACAGTGGGGAACGCCTCAGATAGACCTCTTTGCAGACCTCTTTGCAGCTCCCCACAACTACAATCTGCCTCAATTCTGCTCCAGGATATACTCCCCTCACCGCCTCAAGGCAGATGCTTTTTTTCTGGAATGGACAAATCTCTTCCTCTATGCATTCCCTCCATTCCCTCTCATTCTCAAGACTCTGGTCAAGTTGAAGAACGATCATGCCACCATGATTCTAATCGCTCCTCGGTGGCCAAGACAACCCTGGTACTCCCTTCTACTTCAACTCAGCAGCAGGGAGCCATACCTTCTACCAGTTTTTCCATCTCTGCTTACACAGAGTCAGGGATCTCTGCTTCATCCCAACCTGCAGTCTCTACACCTGACAGCCTGGTACCTCTCAACATAACCCCTCTTCAGTTTTTCTCAATCTGTAAGAGACGTTTTAGAAGCCTCTAGAAAGCTTACAACTAGACAATGCTATCACCAAAAATGGACTAGATTTTCTACATGGTGTTTTTCTCATCATAAGGAGCCTCAGCATTCCTCCTTATCTTCTGTTTTGGACTACCTGTTGCACTTATCCAATTCTGGCCTCAAGTCTACATCTATCTGAGTCCATCTCAGTGCAATTGCGGCTTTCCATCAGCCTATTGAAGGGAAACCCCTTTCTGCTCATCCGGTGGTTTCCAGATTCATGACAGGACTTTTCAATGTCAAACCTCCTCTCAAACCGCCTCCTGTGGTTTGGGACCTCAATGTTGTCCTTACTCAACTCATGAAGCCTCCATTTGAACCAATGGATAAGGCTCATCTAAAGTATCTCACTTGGAAAGTGGTATTTCTCATTGCTCTCACTTCTGCTTGACGAGTCAGTGAGCTGCAAGCTTTAGTCACTGACCCACCATTCACGGTGTTCCATCATGACAAAGTGGTTCTTCGTACTCATCTGAAATTCCTACCTAAAGTGGTCTCAGAATTTCATCTCAACCAATCCATTGTCCTTCCAGTATTTTTTCCTAAGCCTCATTCTCACCATGGAGAATCAGCTCTTCATACTCTGGACTGTAAACGTGCTTTGGCCTTCTACTTGGAAAGCACCAAACCACACAGAACTGCTCCTCAACTTTTTGTTTTTTTTGACCCCAAT
The DNA here is from genome assembly GCF_902459505.1 of Geotrypetes seraphini. Classification (NCBI taxonomy): domain Eukaryota; kingdom Metazoa; phylum Chordata; class Amphibia; order Gymnophiona; family Dermophiidae; genus Geotrypetes; species Geotrypetes seraphini. Next base: position 144,941,521 of record NC_047091.1, on the reverse strand, counting down.
AAGTTGGGACATCCAATTTCTAAGTGCACCATCTCCAACTGGATGGCGACTTGTATCTCATTCAGCTATTCTCAGGCTGGATTACCCTTTCACAGTAAAGTCACAGCCCATAAAGTCAGAGCAATGGCAGTTTCAGTATCTTTCCTCAGATCTAGTTTCAAGTTTCAAGTTTATTCGAAATTTGATGAATCGCTTATACATAAAATACTAAGCGATGTACATTAAAATCCAAATTTGAATGTACGATAAAATACAAAATAAAGATAACAAATAAAATACTAAGCGAATTACTATAAAATCCAAATTTGAACATACGTTAAGGTACAAAGTAATAATAATAACAATGAATCAAAAAAAAAAGGGGTTTGACCTACAGACCAACAGACTCAACTGGATGGAAGGGAAGAGGGATTCAGGTTACAATATTAATCATTTAAAAAAAAAAAAGAGAAACATGAAGGAAAAAACATTAGGAGGGGTATTTTTTTTTTTTTTAAAAGACTGCTGCACTGCAATTATTCCATATAGGAGGTAAACGCATCTTTAAACAGAAGGGTTTTTAAATTAGTTTTGAAACGACTAATATCTTTTTCGTCTCTAATATATTGGGGGAGAGAATTCCAAGTTTGAGGTGCAACTACTGAGAATATATCGTACCGTCTTGTGCCAATCACTTTCAAAGAAGGGACTACCAAAAGACCTTGGCTTGATGAGCGGAGGGAGCGAGAAGAGTTGTATGGAATAAGTATCCTGTTTATGAATTGCGGTTCATTTGTGGATAAAGTTTTAAATACCAAAAGTAAAATTTTGAAGATGATGCGATGATTGATGGGAAGCCAATGTGAGGCAATCAGAAAGGGGGATACATGGTCATATTTTTTCCCGTTGTGTATTAATTTAACGGCAAGATTTTGAATAATCTGCAACCGTTTCTTTTCTTTTTGGGTAATGTTTAGTAATAATGAGTTACAATAGTCTAGCTTAGAGATGATAAGTGAGTGTATAAGAATATTAAGGGATTTTGGTTCCAAGAACTTAGAAATAGAACGGATTTGACGTATGCGATAAAAGCAGGATTTAATTATGCTACCTATGTGCTCATGATACGAGAGATTTTCATCGATAATGACTCCTAATAATTTTAATGATGAAACAATGTTAATAGGAGTGTTACTGATGTTGAAAGTGGAGCACAACTGTAGTCCTTGTTTGTGTGAAAAGAGCGTGGCTTTTGTTTTATTAATGTTTAATGATAATCTTTTGGAATTCAGCCAATTTTTGATTGTTTCTAATTTCTGATTGATCTGATGTATGTCTTCTGATTTTTCTACATCTATTGAGGAAATTTGCAAGGCTGCTACTTGGTCCTCGGTTCATACCTTCACTTCTCATTATTGTCTGGATACTTTCTCCAGACAGGATGGACAGTTTGGCCAAACAGTATTAAAAAATGTATTCTCCTAAATTGCCAACACTCCAACCATCCCATTCTGGTTAGCTTGGAGGTCACCCATATTTGAGAATAGGCTGCCTGCTTGTCCTGGGATAAAGCACAGTTACTTACCGTAACAGGTGTTATCCAGGAACAGCAGGCAGCTATTCTCACAATCCACCCACCTCCCCTGGTTGGCTTCTCTGCTAGATATCTGAACTGAGGAGATACGCCCTGTGCTCGGAGGGAAGGCACTCGCGTATGTGCGGTGCGGGCAACTCGAAACTTCGAGTTTCTTCAAGCAAGTCTGCTTGTGAGGCGTCCGCATCGGGGCTCCGTCAGATGACGTCACCCATATGTGAGAATAGCTGCCTGCTGTCCCTGGATAACACCTGCTATGGTAAGTAACTGTGCTTCTTGGGACCGCACAAACGCGCAAATGCTGCAGCAAGACAGAGGAGGGAGCCGGCAAGATGGTAAACACCCGGGGGCAGCAGAGGAAAACAATGCATCGTCTTCGACCGGGGCTGCACAAAATAGTTCACGGGGCTGCAGGTTGGACATCCCTGCTCTAAAGGCTAACTATTGCCTAAACTGACTTTGCTGAAAAAGCAGACTACTGAACTAAAATGTAAAAGAGGCCAATGAAATAACCTACTGAAGCCCATGTTTTACTTTTTCCCCAAGTTTGAATGCCTGCAGGTAAAGTATTCAAATGGAGTTTTTCTTCCCCTTAGCAGATCCTTTCTCAGCACCTCTTCAGGACAAGCAGTTGAGGTCTGGGTTACCTTTTTGTTAGCTTTGCCTCTAAAGTAAAAATGATGTCAGCTACACCTCCTGGATGAGTCACACTGCACTGATCCTGACTTTTCACTTTTCTCCTTTAATCAAGAACTATTATTTAACTGAAAGGCAACTAAACAAGAGAGCAGTTTCTAATTGCCTAACTGAAAAACCTTTGCAAAAATATGCTCTGTAGAGCTACTTTTTTCTAGCTGTATTTTAACTAATATTAAATACTAAACAAAGACTTTCCTCAATTGCTTTCTGTGCCCTAATCTGATTTTATACGCTGAAATGTAACTTAAAATACTAAGCTAAATACTTTTTTATATAAAACCCCTAACAGAGACTCTAAAGGCTACACTATTGCCTATACTGACTTTGCTGAAAAAAACAAAGTACTGAACTAAAAAGTAAAAAAGGACAATGAAATAACCTACTGAAAACCAAGTTTTACCTTTTCCCAAGTTTGAATGCCAGCAGGTAAGATATTCCAGGACTTTGAGTGATTTTTATGACAACAGTATTTTCTAAGACAAGAACAGAGGAATAGTCTTACTGGGTCAGACCAATGGTCCATCAAACCCAGTAGCCCGCTCTCACGGTGGCCAATCCAGGTCACTAGAACCTGGCCAAAACCCAAGGAGTAGCAATATTCCGTGCTACCAATCCAGGGCAAGCAGTGGCTTGCCCCATATCTTTTTCAATAACAGACTATGGACTTTTCCTCCAGGAACTTGTCCAAACCTTTCTTAAAACCAGCTATGCTATCCACTCTTACCACCTCTGGCAATGCATTCCAGAACTTAACTATTCTCTGAGTGAAATTTTTTTTCCTCCTATTGGTTTTAAACATATTTCCTTGTAACTTCATCGAGTGTCCCCTAGTCTTTGTAATTTTTGACAGAGTGAAAAATCGATCCATTTGTACCCGTTCTACTCCACTCAGGATTTTGTAGACTTCAGTCATATGTCCCTTCAGCCATCTCTTTTCCAAGCTGAAGAGCTCTAACCGTTTTAATCTTTCCTCATACAAGAGGAGTTCCATCCCCTTTATCATCTTGGTCGCTCTTCTTTGAACCTTTTCTAGCACCACTCTATCTTTCTTGAGATAAGGAGACCAGAATTGAACGCAATACTCCAGATGAGGTTGCACCATGGAGCAATACAGGGGCATTATAACATTCTTAGTCTTGTTAACCATCTCCTTTTTAATAATTCCTAGCATCCTGTCTGATTTTTGGCAGCTGCTGCACATTGGGCAGAAGATTTCATCATATTGTCTACGATGACTCCCAGATCCTTTTTTTGGGCGCTAACCCCCAAGGTGGACCCTAGCATCCAGTAACTATGAATCAGGTTATTCTTCCCAATGTGCATCGCTTTGCATTTGTCCACATTAAATTTTATCTGCCATTTGAATGCCCAGTCTTCCAATTTCCTAAGATCCACCTGCAATTTTTCACAATCCGCATGCGTTTTAACAACTTTGAACAGTTTAGTGTCATCTGCAAATTTAATCACCTCATTCATCATTCCAATTTCCAGATCATTTATAAATAAGTTAAATAGAACCGGTCCCAGTACAGACCCCTGTGCCACTCCACTGTTTATTCTCCATTAAGAAAAATTACCATTTAACCCTACCCTCTGTTTTCTATCCTATAACCAATTTCTAATCCATAACTGAACTTTGCCACCTGTCCCATGACACTTTAATTTTCTCAGGAGCCATTTGTGAGGAACTTTATCAAAAGCTTTCTGAAAATCTAGATACACTATATCGACCGGCTCACCTTTATCCACGTTTATTCACACCTTCAAAGAAGTCAAGCAAATTGGTGAGGCAAGATTTCCTTCAGCTGAACCCATGCTGACTCCATTTTATTAAATCATGTTTGTCTACGTGTTCCACAATTTTATTTTTTATAATCATTTCTACTATTTGCCCGGCACTGAAATGAAGCTTACCGGTCTGTAATTTCCCTGATCTCCCCTGGATCCTTTTTTAAAAATTGGCGTAACATTGGCCACCCTCCAATTTTCAGGTACTAGAGACAATTTTAACAAGATACAGATCACTAACAACAGGTTAGCAATTTCATATTTGAGTTCTTTTAGTACCCTGAGATGTATGCAATCTGGTCCAGGTGATTTATCACTTTTTAACTTGTTGATTTGGCTTCCAGATTCACCGAGATTTCTATCAGTTCCTCCACATCATCACCCTTGAAAACCATTTCCGGTTCAGGTAGATCTCTTACATCTTCTTCCGTAAAGACCGAAGCAAAGAATTCATTCAATCTTTCCGCTATGTCCTTATTCTCCTTGAGCGCCCCTTTTGCTTCTTGATCATCCAACGGTCCCACAGATTCTCTCTTAGGTTTTCTGCTTCTGATGTATCTAAAAAAATGTTATGAGTTGCCTCTTTTGCAAGTTTCTCTTCATATTCTTTCTTTGCTGTCTTTATCAATGCTTTGCATCTAACTTGCCAGTGCGTATGTTTCTTCACTCGGATCCTTTTTCTATTCTTTAAAAGATGTGTTTTGGTTTTTTTTTGCTCTAATAGCCTCTTTCACTTCACCTTTTAACCACGCCGGCTCTCGTTTCCTCTTCTTTCCACCTTTACTGATATGTGGAATACATCTGGTCTGGGCTTCCACGATGATATTTTTAAATAATATCCATGCCTGGTTTACAGTCCTAATCTTTGCAATTGATCCTTTTAGCTTCTTTTTAAACCATTTTCCTCATTTTAGCATAGTCACCCTTTCAAAAATTAAACGCCTCTACAGTAGATTTCTTTTACGATGTTACTCACGGTATCAATTCAAATTTGATCACATTATAATCACTGTTTCCCAGCAGACCCAACACAGTTAACTCCTGTACTATGTCTTGCACAACAGACTGTAACTCTCTACCTTCTTTTTCAAGTATGCATTCTCACTGTATTATAATTAACATCCCTTTTGCACAGTGTCTTAGATATCGTCATATATGTGACACTGATCAAAAATTTAAGGATATGTCCATGGAGCTTCAGCAGCGATTTATTAGCAGAGGATATCTAGAGTCTACTGTGTATAAGGGCATTTTATAACCCAAGATGTTGATTTATTGAATTATAAAGGGTGTGAATAAATGGAAAGGATTATACCTTTTGTTTCAAAGAATACAAAACTTCAGCAGGCTCTTAATCCTTGTTTGTCATTACTGAAGGTACATCCAAGTTTGAAGGATCTTCGAGTGAGTTTTTCATATGAATGTAATCAAAAATCGGTGATTTATTATGTCCAAATATGTTACCTGTGGCATCTGCTGAAGATCATGATAGGGAACTGGGACACTTTAAATGAGGGCAGTGTATGGTGTGTCCTTTGATGGAGTAAATTAGTGAATATGATCACACATAAAAAGTATAAGTTGAGGAGTCGCACTACATGTAGATCTAGTGGAGTAATATACCTGCTGTGATGCCCATGTCTAGCTTTATATGTGGGACAAACTTTGCAGCCTTTAAAGACCAAATTGTTGAAACATCATTCTTGTTTAATCACTTGGATGGAAGAGCCACTGGTTTCCCACTGTTTGCACAAGGGGCATGATTTTGCAGTTTTAAAATACATTGTATTGGAGCAATGTCAGTGATCAATTTGGAAGGGAGACTGGCGCTGGTACTTATGGCAGCAAGAACAGTGCTGGATTTTTGAGCTGGAGTAGGCATCCCTGTCATCTGTGTCATCATTACTGTAGCAATTTGATTGGTGTAAGAGTAGTAAGAGGGAGGAGTTATGCTAATAGTACCTCTATATCAGTGGTTCCCAACCTTGTCCTGGATGACCAGCAGGCCAATCGGGTTTTCAGGCTAGTCCTAATGAATATGCATGAGAGAGATTTGCATATAATGGAAGTGACAGGCAAGCAAATCTGCTCCATGCATATTCATTAGGGCTATCCTGAAAACCCGATTGGCCTGGTGGTCCTCCTGGACAGGGTTGGGAACCACTGCTCTATATCATTACCTCTGCATTGATCAGCAAGAGGGGGGAGCTATGCTAACAGAATTTCTGTGTCATCATTACCTCTGCAATCTGATTGGTATAAGATTGGCAAGAGGAAGGAGTTATTTTAACAGGAAGTAATGATCTCTGGGCGTTGGTGAGCTCTAGCGCCATTATATTTTGAGACAGCAGAGAAGTTTGAAAGCTGGGAGGCAAAACAGGGAGGCCCTGTTAGATTTGTTCTAACATAGAACTGTGGCAGTTTTAAGTGATATCTGGAATATGGAAGAAATTGACCGTATTGCAGCTAAGTATTCTGTAGAGATTTTTTAAAATGTTCCCACTATGTTGTCAAATTTCGAACTATGTGCAAGATGTTTTTGACCAAAACATTCCACCAAGCTTCTTGTCCTCTCCATGCTTGATACCTTACGGGGTGGGTTGGATCATGGGGTATTGTACTTTATGGTGTTATTGTTAGCGAGATTACGGGCCATGGGTATTTCAGGTACAGTGTTGGATTGGTTCAGGTCATTTTTGGGAAACCGATCATTTTGCGTTGTAGCGAACGAGAAGCAATTGGATTGGGTTCCTTTGTTCCTCAGTGATCTGCTGTCAGCAGTCCTGTTTACTATTTACCTGCTCCCTCTGTGTAAGGTTTTGAGGGTGTCAGGTTTCATCTGTACGCTGATGACATTTAAATTCTTATTCCTGTGGAAAAATCGCAGGCTGAAGCTTTATTATACTAGAATGACTGTTTCTCTGTCATTCAGGAATGGATGTCTCAAAATCAATTAAAGTTAAATATTGATAAGACCGTGGAAAGAACTTGGAATCCTGTCCTTCTGAGATTTCACTTGCAGGTGAAGTTGTTTCTGTACGAAAGCAGTGTAGGTATCTAGGAGTTGTGTTTGATTCCACTCTGTCCTATAAGGCTCAGATTAAGGCTGTTATATCCGGCGTGCTTTTCAAGTAGCATTTTATTACGGAGGTTGTGTGACTATCTTTCAGATGATAACTTTCGAACAGTCATCATGTTGATAACGCCTTTGCTTGACTATTGTAATTCTATTTATTTAGGTCTGCCTAAATGTGTTTTGCGGGCACTGTGGCTGGCGCAAAATGCTGCTGCACGCCTTATTGTTCATGCCTCAAAATTCGATCGCATTACACCGATACTTTGAGAGCTTCACTGGTTGCCAATTGGCATGCGGATCGAATTTAAGGTTATGTAATGTTTAAGGTGCTTCAACATAATTGTCCATCAAGTGTCTGCTCTCTCCTGCAGTAGCATTGTCCTTTGCATGAGTTACGGTCTTCAAATAGCTCGAGTTTAAAAGTTCCATGATTAGCAGTGGTGAGGTTTACAGGGAATTGTAAGTCTATGTTTTCTGTTCAGGGCCTGGCGCTATGGAATGCTTTACTTTTGTCTTTGCGCCAATCTGACATGCTGTGGTATTTTAGAAAGGGGGTGAAAACTGTCTTGTTGCACTTTTTGGGAGTGAGCCATGTGATAGTTTTAGCTGGGGCAGTTCTTTTTTATCCTGTTTTTTCTTTGCTGTTTTGTATTTGTCTGTATTATTTAATGTGATTTTGTTCCTCACTTAGATTTGTGGATAAGCGGGTTATAAATAATTTAAAATAAAATAAGTAAATAAATAAATGAATGCTAAAGAAGCCTGATGTGTAAATAGTGACTATTAAATATGAGAACATTTTTTTGCAATCAGAGACTGTTGATAGAAGACATTTTGATCTATGAGAAGGGGGAGTTTTTTTGACCTATGAAGCTGAACTGAGGTCTTTTTCTCCCCTTTATTAATTTTTTACAAGATGGATTCGTGGTTGGTTAGTTATAAAACAGTGTGTATTTTTTTGTTGTGAATACATGGAAACATGCTCTTATGAATAGTAATTGAAATCACCCATTATTATACTGTTGCGCAATATGCCAGCTTTCCTAATCTTTGAAAACATTTCTTCTTCTGTCTGCTCATTCTGTCCCAAGGGACAGTAATATAACCCTACCTGTATATTCCTTCCCATTCCTTCAAGGGTACTCCACACCGAACCATCTGCTCCTGGACAACTGTAAGCTTTCTCCCCTCCTCCCCAATCTCAGTTTAAAAACTGCTCTGTCTCCTTTTTTAAACGTTAATGCCAGGAGCCTGGTTCCATCCCAGTTAAGGTGGAATCCATTCTTTTGGAATTGGCTCCCCCTTTACCAGAAGGTTGTCCAGTTTTTAACAAGTCTAAATCCCTCTTCTCTGCAATATCGTCTCAACCAAGTATTGAGACTTTGGAGCTCTGCCTGCTTCTTGGGTCATGCATGTGGAACCGGGAGCATTTCTGAAAATGCTACCCTGGAGGATCTGGATTTCAGTTTTTGAAGAGCCTAAATTTAGCTTCCAGAACCTCCCTCCCACATATTCCTATGTCACTGGTGCCTACATGTACTAAGACAGCCAGCTCCTCCCAAGCACTTTCTAAAATCCTAAGTGATGTGTGAGGTCTGCCACCTTTGCACCAGGCAGGCAAGTGACCAGGCGATCCCTGAAAATAAGCCTTAGCATGATTTTTGGGATAGGTCTTATTACATCAGTACACAGAAGGCCCCAGTGAGAAGGCCGCGAAGCAGCCTGTGAGTGCTGCTGGCCCGACGTTCCTCTGCCGGAAGGTATTTATGGTCACGGTCAGTGGGGATCGGTTGGGAGGGAAGGATGGAGGGGTTTCGGCTGCGCAGCAGCGGGTGCTCAAGGGTTCTGCTGCACGAGGGATGGGAGGAAGGATGGAAGCTGGGTAAAGGGTTCTGCTGCACGAGGGATGGGAGGGAGGGAGGGAAGGATAGAAGCTGAACAAGGGGTTCTGCTGCACGAGGGATGGGAGTGATAGAAAGATGCTGCACAGGGAAGGCATAAGAGAATGGGTGAGAGGGGAGGAAAGATGTTGCACGCGGGGGAAATGAAAGAATTGGGTTGAAGGAGAGGGAGAGATGATCATATACATGAAAAAAATAAGCCCTACCCGAAAATAAGACCTAGTGCCTTTTTTGGCCCCCAAATATAAGACATTGTCTTATTTTCGGGGAAACAGGGTACATGACTAATGATTGAATCACCAGCTTCAATAGCTGCTGTAACCCTTCCCTCCTGAGCAGAAGCCCCTGGATACATATCCTAAGTGCAAGATGATATTGCATCCCTTGGTGAAAAGGTCCTGGCTACAGGATTACAGTATTTTCTACTTAGCCAGGGTAATGCTTTCCGCAGCACTGTGGTTGCCAGACTGAAGGTGGGACTGCTCTACATAGGGCCGGATTAATCAATAGGCCCAATAGGCACGTGCCTAGGGCCCGAAACTGTGAGGGGGGCCCGCTGAAGGAGGACAACTCACCTTGCCATTTTTTAAAACAGCAAAGGCCCCCCTCCTGGCATTAACGGCAACGAGCCCGCCCCTCCGCAGCAACGGCAACAGACTGCTCCCCCCCCCAGAGCAATGGCAACGCAGCCGGATCTGTTACAGGAAGGTCCTGCGATGACTGCTTCTGCCGGTTCATCCCCCTCCGACGTTACTTACTTGCTCTAGAAGAAGTGACGTTGGTGGGGGATGGACCGGCAGAAGCAGTCATTGTGGGACCTTCCTGTAACAGATTCGGCCACGTTGCCATTGTTGCCGGGGGGGGGGCTGTTGCCGTTGCCATAGGGGGGGCATTGCCATGGGGGGGGGTAACCCATTGCCGTCAGCTGTTCTAATGCTGCTTTCGGGCAAAGGAGCTTAGCGGGCAGAGCCGGCTGCTGCAATGTTTGGAGGGGGAGAGAGAAAGGAGCATGGAAGGGTGGTAGAGGGAGAGAAAGGGGGCAGGGTGGTATGGAAGGGTTGTGAGAAGGATGTTATGGAAGGGTGGTGGAGGAAGAGAAAGGGGGCAGGGTGGTATGGAAGGGTGGTGGAAGGAGAGAAAGGGGATGATGGAATTGGTGTGCAGGGGAAGGGGAGAAATATAAGGGGAAAGATACTGGATGGAATTGGGTTGAAGGGAAAGAAAGGGGGCAGATGCTGATGAATTGGGGTGCAAAGAAAGGGGAGAGAGATATAAGGCGGAAGGATCCTGAATGGAATTGGGTTGGAGGGAGAGAAAGGGGGCAGATGCTGATGGAAGTGAGAGGAAGGGAGAGGAGAAAGTGAAAATGCCCGACCATGGGGGTGTGGGGGAGGGAAGGGGAGGAGAGGAGAGAGATGCCAGACCATTGGAGGAGGGAAGGGAAGATGATGGATGGCACACTAATGCGGGGGGGGGGGAGTGGAGGGAAGAAGAGATGGAAGGGGGAGGCAGACAATTTCTGGAAGAGGCACAGAAGGACAGAAGATGAAAAGAAGAGAGTGACAAGAAGATGAGGAGAGCAGAAACCAGAGAAGACAAAGGTAGAAAAAAAAATTCTATTTATTTATTTTTTTGCTTTAGGGGACATGCATCGCTGTTTCTGTGGTGTTGCATTGTATGCAGAATCCAGCTTCTTGGTGGTTTTATTTAACCTTTGTCTACGTATTTCTATTTTATCCCCCCTTTCACAAAACTGTAGAGCATTTTTTAGCGCTGGCCATGGCTAAAAACCATACTACAGTTTTGTAAAAGGGGGAGAGGTTAGTTTGTGATTACATATTCCATACTATGCGAAGGTGTTTTCTGTGTTCTTTTTGTATGAGACATGTTTTTTTGTTAGCGTTGACTAGCCTTGTTTGGCGAAATGCATCAGGCATGGTTCTTCGGAGCACCTTGAATTAACCTGATTTGAATCTCCTTATTTTCTGGCAGTCTTTTTTTGTTTCATGTTGGATTGTTTGGTGGACTGCTTGCCTTGTTTTGTTGCAAAACATTCATGGAGTGGAACGTACTAGAGAAATGTTAGATTTGGTTGTTTATACATATGGGTTACAGTTGATTGATGTAGAGTGAGGCAGTTGAGAGGCGTTACAAACTTGGTTATTAATATAGACTTATATTTTGGATATTATTACTGCTTTACTAATATTTGAACACATATATATGCATGGAGAGGGTTCAGAGTTAAAGTCCTGGGTAAGTAGGTGGGAAGGGACGGAAGGGGGATTTATTCAGCGATGTTTGGGGGTTGCATAGAAGAAAAACTGTGCACTGGTATGCAAATCTTTGTTTGTTTTGAATTTTTAAAAAAGAAAGAAATACAAATGTAAATAAGAAAACAGATAAATGGGGGCAGGACATGGGTGGGGTGGGGCAGTGCCAGGGGGCCCCTCAAAGAATTAATCCTGCCCTGGCTCTACAACATCCCTGGTCACTTTTGGAAATAGAATACTGGGTTTGATGGACCTTCAGTCTTTGTCCCACTATGGCAGTTCTTATGTTTTTTATGTACTTCTCTGTCTCTCTCAGTTCTTCCATCTACTATGTTATTAGGCTGGGAATTGAACGTGACTCCCCAGGTTCTCAAGCCACTGCATTACCCGTTCAACTACTCCTGTTCAGCCACAGAAAATGTAGAAAAAGAACAGAAGCTAATGACACAAAAGTCTTCTTATACGGTGTATAGAAGGGCGGCATTAAATATCCAAGCCCAGCGCTTAAGCACTCAGGGAGGGGAAAGGTTTGGAGCTTCCAACCCTGAAGAGGAGAAGCAAACTCCTGCCTCTTCCTCCCGTTCGAAAGCTCGCCTCCCGCCGGCAGCCGCAACGACGTCAGAGCCCATGTGACCCGCCTGCGTCCGCATATTTGAATCGCGCTTCCGCCATCTTTTTTTTCCGTTGCCCAGTGTCTAAGAAGCGCCTAGACAAGGTAAGCGATCTCGTGGGGGGGAAAGGTCGACCGCTCAGCAATCTTTTCTATATCGTCGCCATCGCTGCTTTCACGACCCCGGGCGCCCCAGCCGGTACCCGCCCCGCGCCCGCTGAGACCGCCCCGGGCGGAATGGTTGTGGGTAAGGGCGGCGGGCTGGTGGGGCGCAGGCTCTGCCTTTGGCGCTCCCTGTGGGGTGGGGGAGGGGAGGGAGAGGGCTTGGCGCGCTTTTTTTTCTTGACTGAGGGGGTGGGTCGCTGACGGCGCCGTTTTGTCGTCGCTCTGTATTTCGAGTGCAGTTCAGGGTCTCCACTGCGGTGCAAAGGAAAGAGGAGCTCTGCTGACTTAAGAGCTTTTTCTTCTAAGGCCTGGAGCTGGTCGCTTAGGCCCGGTTGAATCCGGGGCCTCACGTGAGGCGTTTGTTGACTTTTCACTTGGCTTAAAGTCGTAACTTGTGTGCGGCCTTTTCGCTTCCGTACCATAGCGAGCCTGACGAAGGGGAAGGCTCCCTTTTCCGTGTTTGTCTCCCGAGATAGCGCCTGTAAACTCATCTGGTGAGATTCCGCTGCCTTCTCACCCCCTCGGGCCTCTGGTGTTGGGAAGCGAGTGTCTATATCTTTCATCCTATTCCTTTTTTTCTGTTCTTAAGGGTGGGAGCTCTTACCGTCCTCTCCTCATCCCATCCTCGCTGCGTGACTATGCACTTTTTTCCTGTGGCCTTTCCCGCTCTAGCACGGGGGGAGGGGGGGGTCGGTAATCCGGTTCGGCTGTTCGTCTCGTAATAGTTAAGTGAGGTGGGGAAGAGAGAAAAGTGTCCGCCATTAAGAGCTCATTCACCGGCTCCATGCGGGTCTAGTTTCCTGCGCCTCTGATCTAGGCTTCGTTGGCCTTCTCACCCTGTACTTTGGTTTAATCCTTCATTAGTATAGTTGAAGTTGGCTTTCCTTTGTGGGTTCTCTCGTTCTCGTGGAAGGTGGGGTTAACAGATTAGTTTGTTCGGGGTGACCGACACTTAAGCTTTCTTTGGCCCCATTCTAACATGGAGTACCATTGTTTATGGAGGATGGACCGACTATTCTTGAAATAGCCAGGGATCTATAATTCCCGCTGCTTCTGCCCATCGAGTATCTTAATGGCAAAGAGCAGAAAAACTGGGGATGTCTTTAGGCCTCTCTTTTAACGTTCTAATTTATTATATCTGTAACAGTTTTGTTGTTTTACCACGTCATTAGGCCAGTAAAGAAAAATTCAATTGAGTTTAAATAGTAAGTCGCAGAGTCCCGGGCTCTCTACATATGTTTTATTAGCTCAGTGAAAGGCAGTGGGGGTTAGACAGCTGATAAGATAGGAGCAGTGTTAAACAGTGGTAGGTTAAATGTCATATTCTGACTCTTTGGGATTTTACTGAAACAGATTTATTTTGCAGGAACACCAGCATGGCATCTCAAGCAGAACCACAAGTTCAGTTTAAGGTGAGACCATGTATGTAACTGTTGTGGTTGCTTGTTCAAAGCAAAATGTGTGTTAGATTTGTTCAAGTAGTGACTACCTGAATATTAAACAGCTTAGGTGGAATAACTTTGACTTCCTGTGATTTTGATTTTAAGAATAGTACTACTGTCTTTTTTTCCTTACTTATTAGTAATTTAACTAGAGCTGTGTGTAAGTGCCTTGGTAATTTCCTAAGCTTAATGGAAAAACTTATTTATTACATTTTTATGTCGCACACGAGTCCTAGGCTGTTTACAAATTAAAATATACACAACAAAAAGAGGTAAAATGAGCACCATACTAAAAGCTTAAGACAAAATAAGTTTCTGCCCATTTCACAAAATATTCATTTTTATGATCTAGTCTTAAGGTGTTTTTTTTTTCTCTTTTAAAATCAAGCCTATTCTCCAAGTATACAATTACTTCACTATAGTATGGTAAAATTGTGCCTCAAATACTTGCATTTTGTGGTGACCGGGTAAAAACAGAATGCTCCCTTCTCCCCAGTATGGGCAATGTGGTTTCATAGCTCTTGATAAGTGGGAGACAAATCAGTATGAGTGCATCCAGAATATCATCTTGTTTACTGGCTTTTTTGGGGTCCCTGAATAGTTTGTAAGATTTTGTTCTTAAACCCCAAGGGATATTCATGTGTTTTACTGTAGCTAATATATAAGATATGTAGCCTAATTTTGTACCCTTTTGGGGTAAGGTCAAGGGTAAATAACTAATTTTGTTATATAGATATGTAAATGTTTATCGAAACAGTCCTTCGGTAGCAATTTTCTTCTTTTTTTCTCTTTCTCTAACAGCTGGTCTTGGTTGGGGATGGTGGTACTGGCAAGACTACCTTTGTGAAACGTCACTTGACTGGTGAATTTGAGAAGAAATATGTAGGTATGTGAAAGCTATAGTTTTTAAATAACTGCTAGCATGCTGAAGCAGTAAACCTTGTCATCTTTGACTTCGACCTAGTCACAGTGGTACTCCTTGATGGATTTCTAGTTTGTAGTTAATATAGCAAAGTAAAATGACTTTTCATAAGCAAACATTACCACAAAATACTATTTTGCTTGTGTAGAGTGGTTTAAAATGATTGTTTGAGAGCTTGTGCAGTATAAAAGTGTATAGATGAACTGAACTGAATGTCTAAAAGGTATGGCGCTATTTTGGAAAGGTACAAATTTAGTGTAGTTAAAGCAGGGATGTGGAGTTGGTAAACCAAACCTTTGCCTCCTATTTTTCTACTCTGTCTGCTACTGATTAGGCTTTAATTGTTTTTTACTGGATGTAAAGCTCTTGTAGTAGTAATTTATTTTTATATATCGCCTAACCAGCAGTTCATAGCGGTTTACACAATTAGATACACAGTATTTAATATGATATTAACATCATACATAACAAAATCAAAGTAACTAATACAAGCATTAAAACTATGAATAAGGATCACATATCAGCTAAAATAAGTGCAGATAAAAAGTACAGCTTGAGATTTTATTTTGAAACTAAATTGGTACATATTTACCAACTCCACCCACAATTGCTTCTGGCTCCATATCTGTGTGTGTGTATATACAGTGGTACCTTGGTTTAAGAACATAATTCGTTCCAGAAGCATGCTCTTAAACCAAAACACTCGTATATCAAAAAAACTTTTCCCGTAAGAGTTAGTGTAAACTTGAAAAATTCGTTCCACATCTCCAAAAACTTAATAACCATTAGGGACGCCTCCACCGCTGCCTCTGCCACAGACCCATCCACGCGGCTCCTCCAATTCTCCTCCTCTGCTGCTGTTCGCTGCCTCTCACTGCGGGTGGTGCTGGCTAAGCCGCCGCTGCCGCCATAGAGCCCGACTGGACACTGTTGGTCTGCCGCTCCCGGCCACTGCTTCCCCCCCCCCCTCGGATGCCACTACCCCCTCTGCTGGAACTCTCAGGTGCTGGCTCACTCCTGCCGGATGCACCCCGACTCCCATGTTCCACCCGAGGCCACCGGTGCTGCTATCGCCTCTTTCCCCCCCCCTCCCCGACTGGCCCTGTCCTTACCCCTGCACCGCCAGGGATAGAAAGTGCCTGCTGCCAGTCTGCTGCTGAGCCTTGAGCATCTGCGCATGTTCAGGCCTTCGGGATCTCACCCTCTCCGAGATTCTCTATATACTAGTGTTTAAGCCCGTTAGATTAACGGGTGCTAGATGAGAAATGTTAACATTTAATCGGAGAGACAATCTGGACTCTTTAGAGAAACTCATTGCACAGTCTCGATTTAGGGAGCGAAAAGAAAAAAGGGGGGGGGGCTCAGGGCGATGAAAGCTGTCTAATGTAACTCTTGAGCCCGTCCACGATTTAGGAGAGAGAGGGAGTGCAGGCTGACCGCCTCTCCTGCTTTTGAACCTGGGCAGAGGCAGAGCCAAGGCGGGAGGGAGTGACGGTGGGAGAGCAATTTCAAAGCCTCGGCAGCGGCGGCTCCTTGACCAATCCGCGCTTACAATGGCCCCACACTCGCGATCTGGCTGGCCCCCCAACCGCAGCCCTTCCCGCATCCGTCCCCGCGTCCCAAGCCTCTCCGAAGGCCGGCTCCCACAAAAATGCTACCCCTCTGTCCAAAGCTGCGGCGGCAGTCTCCCTCAAGAAGCGCACCAGCGTCGGAAGCCTTGTCTCTGATGTTGTGACGGCTCCCGAGAGAAGCCGCCGCCGAGCCCCACACAGAAAAACAACATCTCCATAGGAGCCAGCCCCGGACACAGGGCCGGACGCAAGAGGAGCCGCTACCGCGAAACCCCCCAGCAAAGGAGCCAGCGAGACCGCAAGTGCGGGGCCGTTGCAAACAGCTGACTTCTTCGGCTTCCCCCTTTATCTCCACTGCCGTAGTCTCTTTTTTTAATTTGGGGAAACTGCCATGCCATTGCTGGAGAGCAGGGAGTGCCGCACACGAAGAGCAGGAAGTCCAGCTCTGGCGGCGAGTGGTAGGTGCTGGAAAGTAAGGCTGGGGACTCGTGCATGCGCATTCCTGCGGCCACGGAACTACTGATCATGGAAGCACGCAGATAGAAATGCGCATGCGCGAGTTAGGCTTTTATTATATATGATAGATATATATATATATATATATGTATGTGTGTGTATGTATGTATATATATGTATGTATGTATACATATATACACACACTTCATAACTATTCAGAATGCTGATTCATTCAGAATCTTAGAAACTGCTAAAATTTTATATTTTCTTCAGTGTCTTTCTTGGGCTAAACTGTCTTTCTATTACAGCTACACTGGGCGTTGAAGTTCATCCTCTGGTGTTCCACACTAACAGAGGCCCAATTAAATTTAATGTATGGGATACAGCTGGTCAGGAGAAATTTGGTGGTCTTAGAGACGGTTATTATATCCAAGGTATGTCTTAACCTTACAAATTTAAGTATGAAATACTTCATCTGTCTATACTGTCAATAGCTAGAGATGTTAAAATCAAAGCCCAAACAATATTTTGGCTTTCAGATTCATTTTAATGCACTAACTGACTTATGCATTAATTCATAGGTTAATGATTTGACTTACTTGATATACCACTTAAGTATTAAAGCTGTTTGCAATACTTGTAAAACCATATTTACAGCAAATTGTACACTGTACAAGATAGCTTACAAATAACTGCTATAAAAGCAAGAATGTCTAGTTCAGTATTCCCACTACAAACATTAATGAGCATTAATTACATTTAGGCCCACTTTTACTAAGCTGTGGTAGAGATTTTTACCATGGCCTGGAGTTCTAAATGCTCCCATTCTCATAGGAATTCTATGAGCGTGGGAGCATTTAGTGCTCTGGGTCATAATAGAAACCTCTACCGTGGCTTAGTAAAAGGGATTGGGGGGGGGGTTAATGCACATCCTTTAAACAGCTTTAAAAGATGGAGGGGTAAACTTTAACTGTATAATCTTTAAACATTTATGTAAAATTTTTATTTCAGCTCAGTGTGCCATCATTATGTTTGATGTCACATCAAGAGTTACATACAAGAATGTTCCCAACTGGCATAGAGATCTGGTACGAGTATGTGAAAATATCCCTATTGTGTTGTGTGGCAACAAAGTGGATATTAAGGACAGGAAAGTCAAGGCAAAATCCATTGTCTTCCATAGGAAAAAGAACCTTCAGGTATGATTGGCATAAATGGAATTTTATATAATGTGGGTGCTTAAGCTCCTGGCATAACATTTGATAGTACTTTGGTTGGTGTCATTTGCTGCTGGGTGGTCCTTTTTATCATAAGATTAAAAATTTGCTCCATTTGAAGAATTGTCTCCCTCTGGAGACACCAGCCCTTCAGAGTCATCTGAGCACCTTGCTTCTTAAATGGGGGAGAGGGAGGAAAGAAGCAGCAACTGCTGCTTTCCTGGAGCTGAAGAGCAGAGCCTTTTTAGAGAGTGATGGGACAAAAATTCATCCCCATTCCCTCTCCGCAACCAAATAATTTTTTTTTTCTGTTGCTTTTAGAACATAAAAATAGCCTTACTGGGTCAGACCAATGGTCCATCAAGCCCAGTAACCTGTTCTCACGGTGGCCTATCCAGGTCACTAGTACCTGGCCAAAACCCAAGGAGTAGCAATATTCCATACTACCCAGGGCAAGCAGTGGCTTCCCCCTTGTCTTTCTCAATAAGACTAGATTTTTCCTCCAGGAACTTGTCAAACCTTTCTTAAAACCAGCTACGCTATTTGCCCTTACCACAACCTTGGGCAATGCATTCCAGAGCTTAACTATTCTCTGAATGAAAAAAATACTTCCTCCAATTGGTTTTTAAAGTATTTCCCTACAGTTTCATCGAGTGTCCCTTAATCTTTATAATTTTTGATAGAGTGGAAAAATCGATCCACTTGTCTACTACTCCACTCAGGATTTTGTAGACGTCAATCATATATCCCCTCATCAGTCTCTTTTCCAAGTTGAAGAGCCCTAAACATTTTAGTTTTTCCTCATCTGAGAGGAATTTCATCCCCTTTACCATCTTGGTCGCTCTTCTTTGAAATTTTTTCTAGTGCCATTATATCTTTCTTGAGATAAGGAGACCAGAATTGAACGCAATACTCCAGATGAGGTCGCACCATGGAGCGATACAGGGGCATTATAACATTTAGTCTTGTTAACTCTCCCTTTTTTAATAATTCCTAGCATCCTGTTTGCTTTTTTTGGCTGCCGCTGCACATTGGGCTGAAGGTTTCATCGCATTGTCTGCGATGATACCCATATCCTTTTCTTGGAGGTTAATCCCCAAGGTGGACCCTAGCATCTGGTAACTGTGATTCAGGTTATTTTTCCCAATGTTGCTAAAGTTAGGGTAACTACTGCATAAAAATAAAATGAACTTGCCATTAGTTTTCAAGGACCAATCATGTCAAAGAATGATGCTCGTCTGGGCGGTTGTATCCTTATGCACACAGACGTTCATTGACAGACTCTTGCATATGTGACATACATGTATGTAATCTATTCTAGTGTATAATGAAGGGAATTTTTTTAAATTCTGGAATCTCTTAAAGCACACATGGATTTTTTTTGGTAAACACTGAGGCACTGAACCTAGAAGGTGGGAGTGTCATCCACAGACAGATAAAGGAGGGTGGAGGCAAAGTGATTCAAGGAAGTTTTGGCTTGGTCATTTTTACATGTTAAGGTGGACGAATATCAAGATAAAGCTTTCATTTTGGAGTTTCAACAGATATCTGATGTAGAGTTAAGTGGAAGCTCTCCTTTGCATAAACTATATTGAGAGCCATGAGAAGAGTACAGAGTGAACATGTAGAGGGCTTAGGACAAAGTCTTGAAATATGGCAACTTATAGCAATAATTTCCCACTAGAATATACATAAAGCACAGTCAACGTCCAAGATTCAATTGAGTATAGTGTCAATTGGTGGTGTGAAAATACAATGGGTAAAGGCCTTCAGCTTTGTCCAGAACTAGACTTCCAGAGCAGTTTGTGGAATATACAGTAGAAGGTAAAAGCCACCCTAGAACAGGTTTAAATCAGGAAAGCAAATGTACAGTAAATAGTGTTCTTTGTGGTTAGACATGGGTTACCAAATTGGGGAATTATCTGCTCCTAGTACAGTAGCTAACACAGTGATCTTTGGAGAGGTTCCAAGGATGTTCTTTGTATCATTGGCAGCTGGGCTGTATCCTTAGCTATGTAAAACAGTCCATCAGGTCTTCACAGCTGTTTCATGTACTGTATTATGGAAATGAATAGAAAATTTCATCCTGCTAGACTAGTCCACACAAATATGTGGTATCTGCAGATGGAAGCAGAGCATAACTTTGCAGTGATAAAAGGTATTATGCCCATTAGAAGGTATCCCCTACTTCCTGTAAATACATGAGCCTTGAGTGGTGGTGGGGGATTAAGGGGGGGAGTTGAAGTTGAACTTTTGCTTCCAAGGCTGCTTCTCTAGGTAGAACCACATTTGGCTTTTCCTTCTCCCCGCCCCCCTTCTCAGCTGGGCTAGTGGTGGTTTTAATGGTGCCAGGAGCTATCATTGGAAGTAGGTGGGTGAAAAAGTTGCAGCAGCACTTTTCAGTGGAAAAGGCTTAGGCTTGGTGAACTGTATGGCAGCACATGTTGATTTGAGGCAGGGGAAGGAGTGTGCCATGCCAGCAGTTTGGCAGGCCTATTCACAGCCATTGGTGTAGGTATGATACAGCTATACCACTGACTTGTCTGCCATCTCCTTTAGTCTGGTGTCAAGCAGCATCTGCTGCCTGCACCAATCTTTGCTCTCTCTAATGCGACCTCTGGTCCTGTGACCAGGAAATGACAGAGGAACAGCCAAGGCAAGTGGGAGCTCACTTCTGGCGAAGATTAAGGTAGTACGGGGGTGGGGAGGGAGGAAGGAGAGGTGCTGAGATTAGAGCATATTCTAAAAGTGACCACCATTTGGCAAAACAGTTAATGGCAAGGGTTTGGAACCAGAGGTACTGGAAAATCGATGGTATACCTGTAGTACAAAGAATCCATATGGCTGGAATTTGTATGTGCTCCTTTCTATGTGGCTTTCCTATGCATAGGAAAACTGCAAGTGGAATTTGCTATTCCCACAACTGAACTGTTTAGTAGTGAAGCTCCCTTTTAGCTTCTGCAATGGCTGAAGGGACAGATCTGGTTGGAGTCCCAGTATTCCCAAAACGGTGTTTACCCTGGCTTCAGGGACAAGGCCATTCACCGTCCATGGAGCAGTCAATGGCCTTGTCTCCGTAGTTGAGGGAGGGAACGCACTCGGTCACAAATCATGCTTCTTCCCTCCTTACAATTGCTGCTACCGCCTGATCACCACCGCCGCCCCGTCTGAGCATCTCCCTTTCTCCCTCCCTTCCCTTATTTTCATGGTGGGCGATTTCTAAATTTCCTTTCTACGAGCAGCCGGAGCAAGAAGTCATGTGTGGCCGCCGTAAAGGTCGTCTCTGACGCGACCAGAAGTTGCGTCAGATGACCTTTCCAGCAGCCGCACGCAACTTCAATGCTCCAGAATTGGGTAAAGTGGGGAGGGAAGAAGATGGGTGCCAAACCAATTAGGGGGAGGTGGAGGGAGAGATGGAAGGGAGAGGCACAATAACAGCATGGAGGAGGCAGAGAGAAGGCAGACAGTGGATGGAAGGAAATGGATGAGGAAGACAGAAACCAGACAACAAAGGTAGAAAAAAATTTTCTATTTTTTTTTTTTTTGCTTTAGAATAAAGTACAGTCTTCACCGAAAGAGTGGTTGGCAATTGGAATGAGCTTCCACAACAGGTTTTATCCCAGGACAAGCAGGCAGCATATTCTTGACTGATGGGTGACGGCACCGACGGAGCCCCGGTACGGACAATTTTAGAGTGATTGCACTCTAAGAACTTTAGAAAGTTCTAGCTCGGCCGCACCGCGCACGCGCGAGTGCCTTCCCCGCCCGACAGAGGCGCGCGGTCCCTCAGTTTCTTAGTTTCCGCGGAGCTAAGAAGACGCGTTTTTTTCAACGGCTGTTGAAACTTTTTTTCTATTGCCTTCCCGCTCGCGTAAACTTTTTGGCTTTTGGCCTTATTTCGTTCTTTTTTTCTTTTGTAAAAAAAAAAAAAAAAAAAAATATTTTTTCTTTTCTTAATTTGATTTTCCCCGGCGGGGCCTTCTGCCACCATCGAAGCCTCGGCCTTCGATTTGGCGGAAGCCGTTTTTCCTTTCATGCCCCCTCAACCGGGTTTTAAAAAGTGCCAGCGGTGTGCTAGGCCTATATCTCTCACGGACCCACACAACTGGTGTTTACAGTGTTTGGGTCCTGAGCATCAGGCCTCTACTTGCACCCGCTGTGCTACTCTAAAAAAACGGACATTAAAAAATCGCCAGATACAGCAGCGATTACTGTTCGGTACCGAGATGTCCGACCCCGTTCCTTCGACTCCGGCTTCGGCACCGATTCAGTCGGCACCCTCGTCTTCGACGCCGCGTGATTCCACACCGGCATCTCAACAGTCAGGTAAGCCGGCTAAGAAGCCTTCCCCGCTGGAACGTCTTCCGGCCTCGAGTGCAGTGAGTCCAATCCTGCCGCCTGTAAGACGCCAGCGGAAGCGCTCCGCCCCTATAGAGGTGAGTCCCTCGACATCGGGCTCCTCATCTCCGGGGCGTCGAGCGGCACCGCAGGTACCGCAGAAGAAAAAAGCGGTACCGGTGCCATCCCTCGATGACCGCATTACGGCCATCCTTCAGGTGCAGCTTAAGGAGCAATTAGAAAGGCTCCTTCCTGCTATCATGACACCGAACCTTCCGGTGCCGGCCCGCACCGAGCTATCGGTACCGGTTGTGGAACAACCCGTATCGATACCGATTGTGGAACCCGTGTTACCCGCTTCCACTGTTTCGGTACCGCTTCACCTAACCTCATCGGTATCGATGCCAGTTCTTGCACCGGAGCCGAGAGCTCACCATCAATCGGTACAGACTTCGGCACCGGTGCGACCGATAACATCTCCTGACTCGGTATCGATGAGGTCGGGTAAGTCGGTGCGCAAAACCCGACACATACAAACGTCGACACCTGAGTCTCGGGACCATTCTTCCCATGTCAGGGACCCTGATCTGTGGGGAGACTCAGAGGAACCCTTTCTTTCTGAAGGCGAATGTTCCTCAGAGGAGGAGGATTCGGCTGTCCCTGACCCATCCTCCAAACAGGTCACTTCCTCTTTCTCCTGTTTTTTGAAAGAGATGTGTGAATCCTTGTCCATTCCTTTGGAGGCTGAATCCAAAAAGTCTAAAGCTTTTTTGGATGCCCTTGATTTTGATCAGCCTCCAAAGGAATTTTTGAAACTTCCCCTTCATGACATCTTGAGGGAAACTTTCTATAAGAATTTAGAGACTCCTTTAACTGTTCCAGGGGCCCCACGTAAACTGGATTCTCTATATAAAGTAATTCCCATTCCTGGGTTCGACAAACCTCAACTTCCACACGAATCATTATTTGTCGAGTCCACCCTTAAAAAGACTTCAGGAGCATCTGTCCCTCCTGGCAGAGAAGGAAGGGCCATGGATAAATTTGGTAAGAGGCTCTACCAAAATGCTATGTTAGCAAATAGAGCTAGTAATTATGCTTTTCATTTTTCTTTTTATTTAAAGCATCTCCTTACCACCATGGCTTCTTTCGAAAAATATCTTCCTTCACGAAAGCATCCCTCTTTTCACACCTGCTTGTCGTCTCTTTTCCAATTACGTAAGTTTATGGTTAGATCCATATATGACACCTTTGAACTTACATCCAGAGCGACAGCAATGTCGGTGGCTATGCGCCGTTTGGCCTGGCTTCGGGTATCCGAGCTTGATGTTAACCATCAAGATCGGTTAGCCAACGCCCCGTGCCTAGGGGATGAGCTCTTTGGGGATTCCATGGACTCAACCACACAAAAGCTCTCGGCTCATGAGACGCGCTGGGATACCCTGCTTAAAAATAAAAAGAAGCCTCCTCCGCCAAAACCATATAGACAGCAGTCGGCCTATCAACGCCGCTTCACAGCTCGTCCATTAACTACCACTGCTCAGCAACCCAGGCGTCAGAGGCAACAACAACGTCAGCCTCCCAGACAGCAGCAGCAACAACAATCTGTGAAACAACCTCCTCAGCAGAAGTCACAGCCCTTTTGACTTCATTCTCCACAGTATAGCCAGTATCCCTATTCCTGCTCTCCTGCCTCAGCCTATAGGAGGTCGACTTTCTCTGTTCCTCAGCCGGTGGGAAGTAATCACGTCGGACCAATGGGTCCTCAACATCATCCGCCACGGCTACTCTCTCAACTTTCAGACTCTTCCACCTCAAAGCCTGCCAAAAGAGTCTGCTTTGAACAGTCCTCAATCGGCCCTCCTTATTCAGGAGGTCCAATCCCTCCTCCTTCTGAACGCTATAGAAGAAGTTCCTCTAGATCAAAAGGGGCAGGGATTCTACTCCCGTTATTTTCTAGTCCCCAAAAAAACAGGAGATCTCAGACCCATCCTAGATCTTCGCGATCTCAACAAACATCTGGTAAAAGAAAAATTCAAGATGCTTTCTTTAGCCATCCTTTATCCCCTTCTAAATCAAAACGACTGGCTATGCTCCCTCGATCTCAAAGAGGCTTACACTCACATACCGATCAATGTAACCTCAAGACCATATCTCCGATTCATGATCAATCATTGTCATTACCAATACAAGGTACTGCCCTTCGGTCTAGCCTCATCTCCAAGGGTATTCACCAAATGTCTCATTGTGGTAGCGGCATTTCTACGCTCTCACCACCTTCATGTATTCCCTTACCTGGACGACTGGTTGATCAAAGCCACATCCGCTCAAGCAGTTCTCCTGGCCACCAACCAAACCATCCACTTTCTACAAATTCTGGGGTTCGAGATCAATCTACCCAAATCTCATATCATCCCCACTCAAAGACTTCAATTCATTGGAGCGATCCTAGATACACTCCAAATGAGAGCTTTCCTACCATCCAATCGTCTTCAGACCCTTCAGTCTCTATGTCAGCAGGTGCTTTCACTACCTTCCATCTCAGCCAGACAGATGATGGTACTCTTGGGGCACATGGCATCCACAGTTCATGTCACACCTCACGCACGTCTTCACCTGCGCACTCCTCAATGGACCCTTGCTACTCAGTGGTCCCAAGCGTCGGATCCTTGCTCACGACACATATCTGTGACATTATCTCTTCGTCAGTCTCTTCAATGGTGGTTGGTATCCTCAAATCTATCCAGAGGTCTTCTGTTCCATCAGCCTCCTCATCAACTAGTCATCACCACCGACGCCTCTCTGTATGCATGGGGAGCTCACTTGAACGAGTTCCAGACTCAAGGTTTTTGGACAGCCCAGGAAAAGAAGCATCAAATCAATTTCCTGGAACTCAGAGCGATGTTTTACGCCCTCAAGGCCTTCCAACATCTTCTCTTTCCTCAGGTCCTTCTGTTGTGCACAGACAATCAGGTTGCGATGTACTACATCAACAAACAGGGTGGGACAGGCTCTCGCCTTTTATGCCAGGAAGCCCAGAAGATCTGGACTTGGGCCATAGATCACCATCTCTTCCTGAAAGCTATATACATTCAGGGGGCACAGAATTCTTTAGCGGACAAACTCAGCAGAATTCTCCAACCTCACGAGTGGACACTCGATCCTGTAACTCTGCAGTCTATTTTCACTCAATGGGGCACTCCTCAGATAGACCTCTTTGCAGCTCCTCACAATCATCAGCTGCCCCTATTCTGCTCCAGACTTTACTCTCCGCACCGTCTAGCAGCAGATGCTTTTCTCCTCGACTGGTCGAATCTGTTCCTGTACGCCTTCCCTCCTCTGCCTCTCATGTTGAGAACCTTGTTCAAGCTCAAGAGGGAACGAGCCACCATGATTCTAATTGCTCCGAGGTGGCCCAGGCAACATTGGTTCTCCCTTCTACTTCAACTCAGTTCCAGGGAACCTTTTCTTCTTCCTCTGTTTCCATCTCTGCTTACGCAACAGCAGGAAACCCTTCTACATCCCAACCTCCAGTCTCTACACCTGACAGCTTGGTATCTCTCGGCCTGACTTCGACTGATACTCTTTTGTCGCAGCCCGTTCGTTCCATTCTGGATGCCTCCAGGAAACCAGCCACTCTGCAATGTTACCATCAAAAGTGGACGAGATTTTCTTCCTGGTGTCTTCGTCATCATCTTGATCCCACTTCCCTGGCAGTGGAGACGTTGTTGGATTATTTACTTTCTTTGTCTGACTCTGGCCTTAAGTCCTCTTCCATCAGAGTCCACCTCAGTGCCATTGCAGCTTTTCATGAGCCAGTCCATGGAAAACTTCTTTCAGCTCATCCCCTGGTATCCAGGTTCATGCGTGGGCTTTTCAATGTGAAACCACCTCTTAAAGCCCCTCCTGTTATCTGGGATCTCAATGTGGTTCTTTCCGCCTTGATGAAGCCTCCATTTGAACCATTGGCTACATCTCCTTTCAAGTTTCTCACTTGGAAAGTGCTTTTCCTTATTGCTCTTACCTCTGCCAGGAGGGTCAGTGAGCTTCATGCACTTGTCGCAGATCCACCTTTTACGGTTTTTCACCATGACAAGGTGGTTTTGCGTACACATCCAAAGTTTCTCCCTAAGGTTGTCTCTGAATTCCATCTCAACCAATCCATTGTTCTGCCGGTTTTCTTTCCAAAACCTCATTCTCATTCTGGGGAACAAGCTCTGCATACTTTGGATTGTAAACGGGCTCTAGCTTACTATCTAGAGCGTACGAAACCCCACAGATCAGTTCCTCAACTTTTTCTGTCCTTTGATCCGAATAAATTGGGACGTCCTGTTTCTAAACGTACGTTGTCTAATTGGCTGGCAGCGTGCATTTCATTCTGTTATGCTCAGACCGGACTGACACTAGAAGGTTCTGTCACGGCCCATAGAGTCAGAGCTATGGCAGCATCTGTAGCTTTCCTCCGTTCCACTCCTATTGAGGAAATCTGCAAAGCTGCTACTTGGTCCTCAGTTCACACTTTTACATCTCATTATTGTCTGGATGCATTCTCCAGACGGGATTGACACTTCGGCCAATCTGTTTTGCAAAATTTGTTTTCATAATGGCCAACCTTCCCTCCATCCCTCTTTTTGTTAGCTTGGAGGTCACCCATCAGTCAAGAATATGCTGCCTGCTTGTCCTGGGATAAAGCACAGTTACTTACCATAACAGGTGTTATCCAGGGACAGCAGGCAGATATTCTTGCGTCCCACCCACCTCCCCGGGTTGGCTTCTTAGCTGGCTTATACTAACTGAGGGACCGCGCGCCTCTGTCGGGCGGGAAGGCACTCGCGCGTGCGCGGTGCGGCCGAGCTAGAACTTTCTAAAGTTCTTAGAGTGCAATCACTCTAAAATTGTCCGTACCGGGGCTCCGTCGGTGCCGTCACCCATCAGTCAAGAATATCTGCCTGCTGTCCCTGGATAACACCTGTTACGGTAAGTAACTGTGCTATCGAGGCCAGTAGCGTGCCTGATTTTAAGAACAGATGGGATGCTCATGTCGGATCTCTAAGAGGAAATGGGATATCAGAGTGTGACCTCTCAAAGGGTAGTTAGGAGGGTGGATGGGCAGACTCGATGGGCCTTGGCCCTTTTCTGCCATCACTTTTCTATGTTTCTAACCTCGGTTTTCGAGTAACGCGGTTTGCGAGTTTTGCAAGACGAGCAAAACATTTTCGCAAATTGTAACTTGCAAACCGAGCGTTGACTCAATTTGCGAGTCCCCCCCCCTCCCGCGAACGGGCATCACTCCCCCTCGCAAACGCCCACCTGTCCAAACTGAAGCCTTACCCCCATCTGGCACCAGCACCAACACATAGCAGGTGCCAGTTCCTGAAGATCGTGCTGCTTGCCAGACTGGGCCTTGAGCATCTGCGCATGTTCAAGCCTTCTGGCTCTCATTCTCCCCGAGAATCTCAGAGAGAGAGGTGGGAGCCAGAAGGCCTTGAGCATGTGCAGATGCTCAAGGCCCAGTCCGGCAACCAGCATGATTTTCAGGCTCCAGCACCTTCTGTGGGTTGATGCTGTGGCCAGTGCCCGATGAGGGGGGGGGTCTAAGGCTTCAGTTTGGGCGAGTGGGCGTTCGTGATGGGGGGCAATGCTGGTTCGTGGGGGGATGTGAAAGCGCACCAGTGCCCTCGGGGGTGGGTAGAGCAGCACCGGGGGAAGGGTGGAAGAGGAGGAGGTGAAACCAATCAAGCGAGTTTCCCTTATTTCCTATGGGGAAACTCGCTTTGATATACGAGTACTTTGGTTTACAAGCATGCTTCTGGAACAAATTATGCTCGTAAACCAAGATTCTACTGTATATTAGTTTTGTTGATATTATAAACAAAGCCCTGTCAGCTCAACATCTTTTTGTGGATGGGATCAAATGGTTGATGGAGACAGGATGGGCACCGAGCTCGTGGGGACAAATTTTTTCCCCCCATGTCATTCTCTACCCAGAACTCCCATACTAGTGTCAGAGCATGTATGAATTTATGGAAGACTTGGTTTAATTCTCATAGAGCTAAAGTGCAGATGGCAGCAATTTCCTCTTTCTGGCCAGATGAAGGGCTGTTTGACCTTTTACCTGAATATAGAGGGTGTGTGTTCCAGACCCCTGTTTCAGTTCTCCAGCTCTCAGTGGACTTTGAATTTTGGATCTGAATGTCTTGAAGGGCCTGCCTTTTGAATTGTTGCACCGTACAGGCTTGCCTTAAGACACTTCTCAGTTACCATTTGCTCAGTTATCCCAGGACAAGCAGGCAGGTATTCTCACTAGTGGGTGACGTCATCTGACGGAGCCCGATGCGGACGTCTCGCAAGCATACTTGCTTGTAGAAACTTTAGAAGTTTCGAGTCGCCCACACCGCGCATGCATGAGTGTCTTCCCGCCTGATGCACCGGGCGTGTATCCTCAGTTCTTACTTTTCCGCGGAGCCGAGAAGTCTGTCTTCAACTCTGCGCTGAATGAACCCTTTTTTTGCCTTCTAAATCCACTGTTTGGAGTTTATTTTTCTCTTAATCGTGTTTTCCCTTCGTGTTTTTTTTTTTTTTTAAATTTCTTCCGTCGATCCGGCCGCGAGGCCGCAGCCCCGTGGCTTCGACTTTGCGGCGGAGCTTTTTCGGCCTCTGTCCCGGCCTATTACCGGTTTTAAAAAGTGTGTCAAGTGCCAGCGTGCGATTTCGCTGACGGACCCTCATCGGTGCTGCCTGCAGTGTCTCGGGCCTCAACACCTCCCGAAATCGTACCGGCCTTGTTCCACACTTACATACAACACATGCTTTCAAACGACGCTGCTTCTTGTGGGAGTCGATGTTCAGCATGGAGGAGTCGAAGGAGCCGTCCTCCCCGAAGTGCGCTTCGACTTTCACTTCCACTTCTACTGCATCGGGTCTTCTGAAGCCTGCTTCGTTTGTTCTGGCTTCGACGCCAGCTGCGCGGTGCCTTCCTCGGTCTCTTCAGGTCAGGTAGCCTAGCAGTCTATTCCTCCGGTGGTGCTTAAGGTGCCCAAGGCTTCAAAGTCCAAGCACCCCCGGCACCCGTGACCGCGAAGACCGTAGAGGGGGTCCCATTCCAGATGCTGTTCCCCCCCCCCCCCCCTTGTCGGCTTCGTTTCGGTCTCTGATGGAGGAGCGCTTCATTGAGCTCCTTACCACTATAGGGCCGAGGATTCTATCTAGGATCCAGCCTGGGCACGCAGAGGCCTCCCGCGAGGTCGAGCCGCCTCCGGTGCCCCCTCGACGTACTCTCTCATTGCTGGGAGCAGTGTCTCAGCGAGGGTCTGGTATGGCTTCGAGGCATCCTTCGCAGGGAGCGGAGTCCTTGCCCATGCCGCCTCTGGAACCGATGCCCTCGACATCTGGGGCTGAACACTGGCATATGCCCCCGCTGGAGCCGATACCTTCGAGGCATGGACCTGACGCTTTCCGGGAGCTTCCTCCGTACCCGTTACCTCGGATGCCGAGCCTCGAGGCCTGGCAGGCACCTCGAGGGGCTTCTGCTCCACCTCTGCTTCGATCCACCGCTTCCAGCCCCATCCACTCGCTGGAAGCGTCGGCGGAGCTTCCATTGCCTCGCCGGTCGAGACCTTCCTCGAGTTATGATTCGGATCGTCGTTCGAGGCATTCTTTGAGGCATTCATCGTGCCACGCCTCGCCTCGAAAGAAGCAGCCCTACCTCGAATATTCACGGTCGGATACCTCGCCTCCTCCTGGGCCGTAGTTCGAGGACGCCATGGGGTCGTTTTCTCCTGGTCGGTCCCAGGCCTCGATGGACCCGGAAGCCTCGACGTCCTCGAGTCCGCCTCGAGGCCCTGCCCTGGTGGATCAGCTGTCGTTCTCTGCCTTTCTGCGAGAGATGGCGATGGATCTAGACATCAGCCTGGACTCGGGCTCCAGGTTCTCCAAGGAATATCTTGAGACGATGCATCTGCCTCATCCTCCTGCCGAGTCTCTCCGGTTGCCTCTCCACAAGTTGCTGGACCAGACGTTCATGCGCTGTTTGAAACGCCTTTTTCCATCCCCGCTGTTCCTGGCAAGTTAGATGCAAGGTACTGCACGGTGCACCATAAGGGCTTCGAGGGGGCTCAACTTTCCCATCAGTCCCTTTTGGTGGAGTCGTCTCTGAAGCGGTCTCACCCCTCCCAGGTCTATGCTACCGTTCCGCCTGGCAGGGAAGGTAAGACGGTGGATAAGTTTGGCAGGCGCATCTACCAGAACTCGATGATGGCTTCACGAGTTCTGAATTACAGCTTTCACTTTGCCACCTACTTCGAGTTCTTCCTCTCCGTGCTTCAGAAATTCTTGCCCTATGTGGACTCGCAGGTTCGCTTCGAATACCAGGAGGTTCTGGCCTCGTTATCTCAGCTAAGGTTCCAGATGATGCAGTCCTCCTAAGACGCCTTTGAGCTCTCTGCAAGAGCAGCGGCGTGCTCCGTAGCCATGCGATGGTTGGCGTGGCTTCGGACCATTGATATGGACCCGAATCTGCAGGACAGGCTAGCCAATGTCTCGTGCGCAGGAGCAGACCTGTTCGAGTCCATCGAGGCGGTGACGAAGAAGCTGTTGGTTCATGAAAAGTCTTTCCAGTCCATCCTTTGTCCGAAGCCCAAGCCTGTTCCATCTCGTCCTTCACAGCCGCCTCTCATCTACCAATGGCGTTACACCCCTAAGCAGCCTCCCGCCATCCGTCAGCTGGTTAAGAGGCAGCACCTGCAGAAGACACAGCAAAAACCTCAACCTTCTGCTGTCCCCAAGGCTCCTCAGCCTTTTTGACTGTCTTGTAGGGAGCATAACTACCATCGTTCTGCCCTCCCCTCTTTTTCCCATCAGAGGTCACCTCCATCATTTTTATCATCGATGGACGGCTATTACCACCGACCTCTGGGTCCTTTCCATCGTAAGAGAAGGATACTCTCTTCAATGCCATCGAGTTCCTCTGGAACATCCTCCAAGAGAGTATCCTTCCAACTTGACCCAGACCGCCTTTCTTCTTCAGGAAGCTCATGCTTTGCTCCGGCTTCGGGCCGTCGAGCCGGTCCCTGTGGACCAACCGAACAAGGGTTTTTACTCCCGGTACTTCCTTGTTCCGAAGAAGACGGGCGATCTGCGTCCTATTTTGGACCTCAGGGTGCTCAACAAATTTCTGGTCAAAGAGAAGTTTCGCATGCTCACCCTGGCTGCTTTCTACCCCCTCCACGAACAGAACGACTGGTTATGCTCTCTGGATCTCAAGGAGGCCTACACTCATATTCCCATCCATCCGGCCTCCCGACAATACCTCAGATTTCGGGTGGGACATCTCCATCTTCAATACTGAGTGCTTCCTTTCGGCCTGTCTTCATCTCCCAGAGTCTTCATCAAGTGCCTGGTTGTGGTGGCCGCAGCACTCAGAAACCATGGTCTCCAGGTGTTTCCCTACCTTGAAGACTGGCTCATCAAGGATTCCACGTCTCAGGGGGTCGTCCAGGCGACCCAGAGGACTATCTGGTTCCCTGCAGAGTCTGGGGTTCGAGATCAACTTCCCGAAATCCCATCTGCAACCTTCAGACTCTTCTCTTCATAGGAGCTATTCTGAATACCATTCAACTCGGAGCCTTCCTTCCTCTACAACGTCTGGATGCTCTCCTCCTCCTTTGTCATGCGGTGGCCTCTCCCCCGTCCATCTCGGCGAGACGCATGATGGTTCTGCTGGGCCACATGACCTCTACAGTACACGTGACTCCTTTTCCCAGACTTCACCTGCGGATTCCTCAGTGGACCCTGGCATCTCGATGGTCGCATATTTCCGACCCTCTGTCTCGCAACATTCAGGTCACTCCTGCACTTGCACAATCTCTTCACTGGTGGATGATCTCTTCCAATCTATCCAGAGGTTTGCTGTCTTACACACCTTCCCATCAGAAGGTTCTCATGACCGACTCCTCGACCTTTGCATGGGGAGCTCATCTGGATGGCCTTAGCACTTGGCTTCTGGACCAGCGCGGACCAGCTGTGCCACATCAATCTCCTGGAACTCAGGGCAATTTTCAATGCTCTCAATGCTTTTCAGCATCTGCTTCACGACCAGGTGGTCCTCATTCGCACGGACAATCAGGTCGCCATGTATTATGTCAACAAACAGGGCGGCACGGGATCGGCCTCCCTCTGTCAGGAAGCTCTCAGAGTTTGGGATTGGGCGATTCGCTACAACACCTTCCTCAAAGCTGTCTACATTCAGGGGGCGGACAATGCCTTGGCGGACAACTTGAGTCATCTCCTCCAGCCTCACGAATGGACTCTTCATTCCACGCCCCTTCATCACATCTTCTCTCTGTGGGGAACGCCTCAGATAGATCTCTTTGCAGCCCCCCCCAACTTCAAACTGCCTCATTTCTGCTCCAGGATCTACACTCCTCATCGCCTCGAGGCAGATGCTTTTCTTCTGGACTGGAGGAATCTTTCTGTATGCATTTCCTCCGTTTCCTCTCATTCAAAAGACTCTAGTCAAGTTGAAGTCCGACCATGCCACCATGATTCTGATAGCTCCACGGTGGCCCAGGCAGCCTTGGTACTCCCTTCTACTTCAACTCAGCAGCAGGGAGCCATTCCTTCTTCCAGTGTTTCCATCACTGCTTACTCAGCATCAAGGATCTCTGCTTCATCCCAACCTGCAGTCCCTCCACCTGACAGCTTGGTTCCTCTCAACATAACGCCCCTTCAGTTCTCCCAAGCTGTGCGGGATGTGTTGGAAGCTTCCCGGAAGCCTGCTACTAGACAATGCTATTCCCAAAAATGGACTAGATTTTCCACGATGCGTTTCTCGACATAAGGAGCCTCAACGTGCTTTTGGACTATCTTTTGCACCTCTCTCATTCTGGCCTCAAGTCTACATCGATCCGAGTCCACCTGAGTGCTATTGCTGCTTTCCATCAGCCTCTGCAAGGAAACCTCTTTCTGCTCATCCTGTGATTTCAGATTCATGAAAGGACTTTTCCATGTCAATTCTCTCAAACCGCTTCCAGTGGTTTTGGACCTCAATGTTGTACTTTCTCAACTTATGAAGCCTCCCTTTGAACCTCTCAACAAGGCTTCTCTGAAGTTTCTCACTTGGAAGGTGGTTTTTCTCATTGGCCTCACTTCTGCTTGTCGAGTCAGTGAGCTCCAGGCACTGGTAGCGGATCCGCCTTTCACTGTGTTCCATCATGACAAGGTGGTTCTTCGCACTCATCCGAAATTCATTCCTAAAGTGGTCTTTGAATTTCATCTCAACCAATCCATTGTTCTGCCAGTGTTCTTTCCAAAGCCTCATTCTCACCCTGGAGAATCAGCTCTTCATACTCTGGACTGTAAGCGTGCTTTGGCTTTCTACCTGGAATGCACCAAGCCACACAGAACTGCTCCTCAACTTTTCATCTCCATTGATCCGAACAAGTTGGGACGTCCTATCTCGAAGCGTACCATCTCCAACTGGATGGCGGCTTGTATCTCTTTCTGCTATGCCCAGGCTGGATTGCCCCTTCCGTGTAAAGTCACAGCCCATAAGGTCAGAGCAATGGCAGCCTCTAGCCTTCGTCGGATCGACCCTGATTGAGATTTGTAAGGCTGCCACTTGGTCCTCGGTTCATACCTTCACTTCTCATTATTGCCTGGATACTTTCTCTAGACAGGATGGACAGTTTGGCCAAACAGTATTACAAAATTTATTCTCTTAAGTTGCCAACTCTCCCACCATTCCATTGTGGTTAGCTTGGAGGTCACCCACTAGTGAGAATACCTGCCTGCTTGTACTGGGATAAAGCAATGTTACTTACCGTAACAGTTGTTATCCAGGGACAGCAGGCAGCTATTCTCGCGTCCCATCCACCTCCCCAGGGTTGGCTTCTCTGCTGGCTATCTGAACTGAGGAGACACGCCCGGTGCATCGGGCGGGAAGGCACTCGCGCATGCGCGGTGTGGGCGACTCAAAACTTCTAAAGTTTCTACAAGCAAGTATGCTTGTGAGACGTCTGCATCGGGCTCCGTCGGATGCCGTCACCCACTAGTGAGAATAGCTGCCTGCTGTCCCTGGGTAACAACTGTTACGGTAAGTAACATTGCTTTCTTCTACATCTCAGAGCTGCAAGACATATGCAGGATTCCTTATCTGATATTTTTGATTTTCACACAGTATTTCACATAAAGGTTGTTTCTTATTCACATGAGCCTATTCGGAAGGGTCTTCAAGCTCATTCTAGAAGGTGCAGATGTCTTCTGGGTGCAATGTAGAGACATTTTTCTGGAGGATATCTAAAGTAGTGATTTGGACTCTTTGCATATTGTATGAAGCATTACAGGTTGGATATACGGATGAGAGGACTCCTTTTGGAGTAGACATGCCCTGGGTGACTATGGCTGCTTCCCACTCCTAAGAAAGAGGGGCTTGGGTATATCCCATTCATCTGGATTGGTGTAGACATTTGGAAATAAGAGAGTTCATTTGACATCACATTAGTATAGTAGTTCATAGATACAAAGGTTTTTTTTTTAGAACATTCTCTTTGGCATTTAGAGAACCACCAAGATATCTTATCCTATATAATAAAAGGCTAACTCGCGCATGCGCATTCCTATTTGCGTGTTCCGTGCGCTGTAGGTCTGTGGCCTAAGGAGTGCGCATGCGCGCTAATACGTCACCAGCCTATCGCCTCCACAAGCCGGACTGCAGCCAGACGACGTTTTCCGTTTCTCCTGCCGCCGATCTCCGTTTCTCCTGCCGCCGCCCACCCCCTTCTTTTCCCACGGGCCCGAATGGCGATTCCAGCAGCGTGTTCATCAGTCTCCACACGCTGCTTCGGGCCCTTCTACTGTCCTGATTTGCTCTGCCGCGTCTCTGATGATGTCATCAGGGACGTGCCAGAGTAAATCAGGGCAGTAGAAGGGCCCGAAGCAGCGTGTGGAGACTGATGCAAGCGCTGCTGGAATCACCACCTTTGTAGTCCGGCCCGCGGGAAGGGAAAGGGGGGGGGGGGGTAGAGGAAACGCTAATGCTGCTGCACAGGGAACTGGTGGGGGGGAGGGAAATGGAGGGGAAGGGAATGCTGCTTTGGACGGACAGACAGACAGAGAGGAAGGGAAACACAAAGAAAATAAGAAAGACACAGGGGCAGGTGCACAGGGAACTGTTGTGGGGGGAGGGAAATGGAGGGGGATGGAATGCTGCTTTGGACAGACAGACAGAGGGAGGAAGGGAGACAGAAAGGAAAGAAGAAAGACACAGAGTCAGGGAGATACACAGAAAGACAGACAGGCAAAGGAGGCCAGGGACAGAGACAGACAGAAAGGACAGCGGGAGCCGCGTCAGGAGGGGTGCGGGATGCGGCAGTGGGAACTTTTCCAATGGGTGAAACTGGGCAGCTGTCGGGAACCTTTGATCAGGGGCAGAGCAAGGTAAGAGTATCATAGGGATAAGAAGGAGGAGGGAGGATAAAAAAGGAAGGGATGCCTTCTGCTGGACAGGGGGAGAAGGAAAGAGATGCTGATGGACAGGGGAGGTGAAGAAAAAGGAACGGAGGACTAATGTTGGACAGAGGGAGAAGGAAAGAGGTGCTGCTGGACAGGGGGAGGTAAAACAAAGGGAGAAGGGCTGCTGCTGCATAAGGAGAGTAGTGAAGGGGTGGTGGTGGACACAGTGGAGGTAAAAGGAAGGGAAAATGGACAGGGGGAGCAGGCAAGGGGTGGTGATGGACAGCCAAGGAAAAATAAAGGCAGAAAGAAAGAAAGCGGCTAAGGAGAGAGAGAGAAAAAAAGACAGACACACACACATGTTCTAGCACCCGTTAATGTAACGGGCTTAAAGACTAGTATATATATATAAGGCCAGGTATCACCTAAAATGCTTAATGCTTACCTTTGCTGTGCATTTCTAAACTGAAAGTGTCTTAATTTTTAAACGTTTACTGTGGTACAGAATGCTCATAGATTTTTGTAGTAAGTATTTTAAGTCTGGATTTTTGTTTTTGTAGTACTATGATATTTCAGCCAAGAGTAACTACAACTTTGAGAAGCCCTTCCTTTGGCTTGCCAGAAAGCTAATTGGTGATCCTAATTTGGAGTTTGTAGCCATGCCTGCTCTTGCACCACCAGAGGTAGTTATGGACCCAGCATTGGCAGCACAATATGAGCAAGATTTACAGGTAACATTTTTAAATTATTATTTTGTGAAAATTTAGAGGTTATCCTCTTGGAATAATTGGGTTCAGAGATCTCACTACAACATTGGCATCTTAAACTCCCGGTCAGTGGCGTAGCAAGGGTGTGAGGCACCTTGGACGGTAGCGCCCCTGCTCTCTTCTGCGACCCCCCTTCCTCTGTACCTTAACTTTCCAGGCGTGAGCATCATCATCACCAACTTGCTGCCTGTTTTTTGTGCTCCCTCTGAACGTTACTTCCTAGGTATAGGACCTGGAAGTGAAGTAGAAGGGAGAGCCAACACTGGCACAAGAAACAGGTTGAGTTGCTTGTGCCAGCGAAGAGCTGTAGGTACAGTGGGGGAGGGGGCTAGTGAAGGCGTGGGGGGAGGAGTGGGAAGAGGAGGATGGGTGTCTTCGCCTCCACCAAGGCCACCAAGGTGCCCCCTCCCTTACTACACCACTGCTCCAAGTACAATACTGGTTTAAACTGGTATTAATGGTGTGTTTTTCCCTTCTTGTAGATTGCTCAGACTACTGCACTGCCAGATGAAGATGATGACCTGTGAGGGAATAAAGCTGGAGCCCAGCGTCAGAAGTCTAGTTTTATAGGCAACTGTCCTGTGATGTCAGTGGTGCAGCGTGTTTGCCACTTTATTATCTAGCTGAGCAGAACATGTGCTTAATCTTTGGGATGCTAAAGGAGATGAATGGGCTTCGGAGTGAATGTGGCAGTTTAAAAAAAAAAACAAACAACCTTCATATTTTGGACCTGCATATTTAGCTGTTTTGGACTGCAATTACTTATCCTTAAGTTTCCAGATCTAATTTAAGACTGCTACAGTCACATCACAGTATTCAGTGGTGAATTTGTTTGTTCCTATCATTCCCATTCCTCTTTTTTTTTTTGTTTAGATCATAATAAAAGTTGTATTTCAAATATCTTAAGCACCTGAGCTTTCGTACACTGTTGGAAGTTTTTAAAGAATGCATTATTTTAGTGTTTGAAATTCTGTATTTCTGACTATCAGTTTTCTGTGAGTTAGTGCATTATTCCGCAGGTTGGAGTAACATTTCCTTTGGATTATGCTTGTTTTGCCAGCAGATGTCTTGATAAAGGTTATGTGTCGCCATAGGTCGGCATTTTTCTGGCTCTAGTAGAGGGTGGTAAGCATTCCTTGCAGCTCTGTACTAGGCTAGGTTTGCGATCTCGGCCCAGTTGGCAACCTGGTCATGGTTGAGCTGAAGCAGAAGACTTTAAAAAAAAAACAAAACCAAAATCTGTACACATTGGGGGTTAAGTTGGGGAGTTCAGGTCACTTGTTTATACCAGTTAGATATAAAATTGCATGTGTATGTATATTTCTAGTTAAATAGGAATGTCAGTCTTGAACCAATGGGGTTAATTAACCTTCACCTCCGGGGTGTGTTTAGAGAGCCTCATTTGCATCCTTTAGTGTCCCTCCAGACCAGCACAGATGCCAGCAGGTGCAGACTAAGAACAAACTGAACTGTAGCCAATAGTATAAGTAGGCTGTGCAGTCCCCTCAATCAATCTGTTAGTCTCCAGCAGGTAGAGGTGGTAAGCCTGTGCAGTCCTGTTTATGCCTTTTGGTTAGGAGAAACTTCCTGTTGGAGGGGATAGGCAGTGGCCTTTATTGGTCCTTTCTTGATCGGACAGAAGTAAGGGCCAATGGGGGGTCCCTTCTTTACCTTGGAGTTGGGGGGTGCTATACTTTTCTGTCTGAGTTCTCTCTCCCCTCCCCCCCCCAATTCTCCCACCTCTCCTTCATTTTTGTTTAGTGATGCCTCGGCTGTATGCCTCTGCCTTTGGGCATTGACTACAGCTTAGAGTCTATAGGGTCTGCTTTTTTAAATTTAAAAATAAAGTGCTGTGCTGAAGGTAAGTTCTTAAATTCTACTTTCCTTCCTTTAGGTTTTTTGTAGTTTGAGGCCTACCGCGTGGCGTTTTGCAATGAACACTTGGCTGAAGTGCTCTGCCTGCTCTCACCGAGGCCTCACTGATGCTGACATCTGCAGTTTTTGTTTGCAACCGCGTAAGGGGGAAATCTTTGGGTTGACTTCGTGTGTAGCTGCACTGATCAGCAAGGGGGATTCTGTGGCAGCTGCAAAGGGATATTTGGCTGGCGGTGCGGATGGCTGGGGTTCCCTTGCATGTATAGGGGATTTCCCTGCTGTTGCATCAGGGATTTCTTGGAATTCCCTTACCGCAGTTTTGTGTTCTCAGGCTGCTTTATTTGCGACCATGGGGAACCTTTTTTGGCAGTTCTTTCTTTGGTGGGAAACTTCATCATGGCTGAGTGTTCTGCTGAGCTCCTGCCTAGATGGGAGAGACAGGAACAGGTCTTGCAGGCCTCTTCCTTGCTAGTGGAGCATGACTATTCTAGCCGTGGGGTTCTCTCCTGATTTTGTGCTTGCTATGTACAAAACATGCACTTGGTTGACATCTCTTCATAATCTCCGGTTGTTTCTGGTTCCTCAGGGATGGCTGTTCCCTTGAGTCCTTTGGTTTTGTGGCCCCTCCCCTGCTGGCCTAAGTGTCAGCGTTTCTTTTGGGAGGATGAAACATTTTTGGCAGTTATATCCCCTGAGAACCTAGGTCTTTCCAGTGACTAGCAAAGGGGGGGGGGGGGGGCTGGCCAGATGGGGTTTGGAGTTGCCTGTGGGTGAGGATGCTTCGATAGTGCGTATCTTTCATTGAGAAGAGCTGCAGGAACTCTTTCTTCAGGTTTCCTGTGTTGTGCGGTTTGAGGAAGACTCTAAAGAGGTCCCTTATCAGAAAATTCACCCTTATCAGGAAATTCAGGTGGCTTTGCATTCTTTTCCCATGTATCAGGATATTTGTGATATTGTGCGCACACAATGGAAGGTCCCAGATGCACCTTTTCAGCTGGCTCATTCTATGACCCATTCTGTATCGCTTGGTAGACTGGTATAGTTCTTAAGAATGGGTAATATGCCTCACTGCTACAAGCAGGTGGCGACTGAGATCAAACTTGTATATCAGTATAGCATGCCCCTCTTGCTACTCCAGTTTTCCTCAGGTAGGAGGTGGTAAGGCGTTACAGGTTACCTCGTAGCACTGTTGTAACTTTGTGGACTCCTGGTTTTCCTGTTCTGTTTGGGGATCTGTCTGACCTTGGGGGGGTGTTAAACCTGGCGGGCCTCATGCTGGGTCCCTTCCTCCACCGTCCCATATTTTTGTAGTGGGCCTCAGCAGGCAGCCTGGCCCCCTGGTTGGTCAGACCTCCAGCTTTGAGAGCTGTGGAGTCTGTTCTGACTAAGTAAAAAGAAATAACAAAAATCTTGAGGGCTCATTTCCCTTTATAACTGCCTTTTTTTCCTGTACCTAACTGGCCCTTTCTTTACAGCACAATGAGCTCTTTTTAAAGGGAGAAAGTGCTCCAGGCGCGAGGTACTCGTGGCCGGCCTGTGTGAGCGTTGTACAGGCTGGAGCAGTGGGGAAGCCTCAGCAGCAGATGCCGGCGACCAGTGCACCCCACCGCATGTTCCTCGCAGTTTGGCTTTGGATCGTGGGGAAGCCCAAGCTTCCTCAGACACCCATGCGGGGGTTTTCCAGCCGCCGATAGTCAGGGAGCACAGGATTCCCTTACCACAGGTTCGGCTTGGGATTCCCTTTTTGCATCTGTCGTTCCCTGGCCTCAGCGTCAGGAAAGTCCCAGGCTTTTCAAACACAATAGGCCACAGGAGCTCCGATTTTGGCGGTTTCAAGTCCAATTTCGGCGGGAACCTCCATTCATTTTAGTTACCTCGGGTGACCCCCCCCCTGTTCTGGAAATACAGGGGAAAGGTATGTCAGGGTCCCCTGCTGAGGCAGGGAGGCCCTTAGGGCCACTAGGGGTCTTTTCCCCCTTGAATTTATGTTAGCACTTTGTAAAGCTTATGTGCTGGCGGCAGGAGGTTCTGTGTCTACTCCAGGGAGGGCAGGGGTTAACCTTGAAAGTCTCTTGGAATGAGGATTTTTTCCTAGAGGAGCATGAGGTGATTCATGGGGGAGAATTCCAGGATCCTCTTGGTAGGCCGGATTCCGCCGGCAAGGGGTTTGAGCACCCCCCAGCCAGCGAAAATGCGTCTGTGCATTTTTCAGTAGAAAGAGCTCCATGAGTTAATCCTTCAGGTATCCTCGGTTTTGCACTTTGAGGACCCTGTGTCGGAGCCACCATGTACGGTGGACCCCTTGCTTAGAGGGATTCGCTCTGCTTCCAGATCTTTTTCTATGCATCAGGATATTCGGGACATCATGCTTGCTCAGTGGTAGGTGCCGGAAGCCCATTTTCGCTTTGCGCGCTCCATGGCCCGCTTGTATCCCATTCCGGAAGGAGATAGGGATACTCTGAAGTCGCTTGTAGTGGATGATGCGGTGGTCTCAGCCATCTCTAAGCGACATACCGTTCATGATGAGGGCGGTGCAGCCTTCCAAGAGGAGCGTAAGTTGGAGTCCTCAAAACAGAGTTTTGATGTGACAGCTCTGTTGGTCCAGGCGGCTATGTTTGGCAGGCTGGTGGCTCGGGCGTGTGTTCGTTGGGCCTAGCATGTACTTGATGATAAATCTGAGAATTGGGACTTGCCTAAGGCAAGAAGTTGCCAAAATTGAATTGGGTACTTATCTCTTAGTTGCCATGTATGACCTCTTGTGAGCGTCTGCCAAGTCTCTGGCCTTAGGAGTGGCAGCACGCTGTACCTGTGGCTTCGGCATCCAAAGCTAAGTTGACAAATTTCCTTTTAAAGGATCTTTCTTGTTTGGTGAGGACCTGGACAATTGGTTCAGACTCTCACTGATTCTAAAGTACCTTGTTTACCTGAGGATAGGCCTAGGCCGCTGGCTCGAGGTGGCGCTGCTCGTGGGCATGATTTCTGCCGTTTCTGCTCTGGTCGAGGGGCTGCTTCTTTTCAGTCTCCCTGGGCTCTCAAGAGGCAGGTTCTTCCAGTGCATGCGGTCCTTTTGTGGGGCCTGCACAATGACTCCTTGCTGGTGCCCGGCTTGGTTCCAGTTGGCTCCCAGTTGAGAGACTTATCCACAGTGAGCAGACATCACGTCCGATCAGTGGGTTCTAGAAGTGATCCGGGAATTCGCCCGGGCCTTGCCAGACCATTTTATTGCCTCTCCCTCGCAGGTGGCGTGGAAGCAGCAGGCCTTTCACCAGACCCTTCAGAGATTGTTGGATTTTCATGTGGTGGTTCCAGTTCCCCCGCTGGAGTGGGGCATAGATTGGTACTCGATTTACTTTGTGGTGCCAAAGAAAGAAGGGACCTTTCAACCAATCCTGGATTTGAAGGGGGTCAATAGGGCTGTTCACGTGCCTTCCTTCCGCATGGAAACTCTGCAGTCTGATTCTGGCGGTTCAGCTGGGGGAGTTTCTGACCTCTCGATCTGACCGAGGCCTACTTACACATTCCTCTTCAGGCCTCCCATCATCGCTTCCTGCACTTTGGGATCTTGGGGCAACGCTATTGGTTCTGTGCACTTCCCTTTGGTCTGGCCACGGTTCCGGACGTTCACCAAGATGACGGTGGTCGTCACAGCAGTGTTTGCGCAAAGAGGGTATTCTTGTTCATCCTTATCTGGCTGACTGGTTGATTCGAGCCAAGTTGTTCCAGGAGCGCACTCTGGTCACGGCTCGGGTGCTGGAAATTTTACAGTTGCTGGGATGGGTAGTCAACCTTGCAAAGAGCTGGTTGTCTCCATCTCGGCATCTGGAATATCTTGTGTCCTTGGGAAAGGTCTTCCTTCCGGAGGCCCAGGTGAGCAAATTGCAATCTCAAATTCGCCTGTTTATGGCGTCCCGGTGTCCTCGGGTGCAGGATTTCCTCCAAGTCTTGGGGTCGATGGCCTCCCTCAATGTAATGAGGTGGTCCTGGGCCCACATGCATCCTCTTCAGTATGCTCTTCTTCAGAGGTGGTCGCCTCAGAGGCACAGTGTGGATTACCTTGTTCCGCTTCCAGGCTTAGCTTGGGGCAGTCTTCGCTGGTGGCTTCAGACCCCCCATCTTGTTCAAGGGGTGATTCTGGATCAGCCTCAATGGACGGTGTTGCTCATGGATGCCACTCTTCTCGGTTGGGGGGGGGGGGCTTAGTTCAGGGCACCTGGTCCACGGAGGCTTCTTGGTCGATCAGTGTTTTGGAGACCAGAGCCATCCATCTGGTGTTGCTAGTCTTCCAGTCCTTTCTGATGGACAATGCCACGGCGGTGGCCTATGTCAAGCACTTTGGTGGTGCTGGAGGCTCTGCTTCCCATATAGCTGGCATGGAGAATGTTCAGGCGGACTTCCTAAGTCGTCGTGTGCTAAATCCCGGAGAGTGGTGTCTAAGCCCCGAGGCCTTTCAGTTGGTAGTACAGTCTTGGGGGTCAGCCCTTCATGGACCTGATGGCCACAAGTGTCAATGCCAAAACACCCCGCTTCTTCAGTCGTCGCAGAGACGGTCAGGCCGAGGGCCTAGATGCTATGATTCAACCATGGCTAACAGAGGGGCTGTTGTTTGTGTTCCCTTTATGGCTATTAGTGGGCAGATCCTCTGCCTCTTGAACAACCTAACTCGGGGTCCCATTCCAATGTTCGATCTGGGTCCCTTTTGTCCTACGGCTTGGCTCTTGAAAGGGGTATTCAGATAAAGTGATCTAAACGCTCTTGGAGTCCCGGTGGCTTTCTACCTCTTGGGCTTATGTGAGGGTCTATTTGAGGAGTGGTGCGATGCATGTGGAATGGTCTCCTTTTTGCACTTCCCTGGCTAATATCTTAAAGAGTTCTTGCAGGATGGCCTGGACAGGGGACTGGCTTGGTCTTCTCTCCGGGTTCAGCTTGCGGCCTTGTCAGCCTTTCGGGGGTTCTTGAAAGGTCATTGCTTGACTGCCATTCCTGATGTGATTTGCTTCTTGCAGGCGGCCAGGTTGCTCAGGCCTCCTGTAAGACCCTCTGTTCCATCTTGGGATCTGAATCTGGTTCTTTCTGTTCTGATGCGCCCTTCTTTTGAACCGTTGGGTGACTACTTACTCTTAAGGCGGTCTTCTTGGTGACTATTACTTCAGCTAGACGTGTTTCCGAGCTACAGGCTTTCCCTTGTAGGGCTCTCTTGAGTTTTCTAGGGAGCGGGTTGTCTTGAGGCCTGTTCTTCCTTTATGCCAAAAGTGGTTTCTTCTTTTCATGTCAATCAATCTGTAGTCCTGGTGTTGGGTTGTCTGGAGGGCTCTTCTGACCAGTTGGATGTCAGTTGGGTCAGATCATCTCATTATCCTGCTAGTGGGCCCTCGTAAGGGGGATAGCACTTCTAAGGCTACTGTTGCGCACTGGATCAAGGAGACTATTGTTTCTGCTTATCTTATGAAGAAGAAACCTGTTCCTGACTTTCAAGGCTCCTTCCACTAAAGGTCAGGCAGCTTCTTGGGCTGAGTGTTCTCTAATGCCTCCTGTGGATATTTGCAAGGCTGCAGTTTGGTCTTCTCCTTTGTTAGACACTACTGTGTGGATGTTCACTCGTGTCGGTATGCGGTATTTGAATGTGTTCTGGTGTCGGTCCTTTGGGGGGTCCCATCCTTGATGGGTACTGCTTTGGTACGTCCCATTCATAAAATGCGATTCAGAAGGAGAAATTAGGTTACCTGCTAATTTTCTCTCTTGTTAGCTTGTAGACTGGTATAGTCCCCCACTGTCTTTGTGCAGTATTTGTGGGTTTTTGCTTCCATGCAGATTTTGAATCTTTCTGCGGATTCTGGTATTTTTCTAGGGCCGGGGAGAATTAAGAACAGCGACAATGGCTCAGCTAGCTTAGCTGGTGAGCTATGGGGATGTGTTACTTCCAGGATCTAGTTCTGTACATGTTCCAATAGTTGTTTACGGATGTTTGTTTTCTTACACTCCTGGTGTTTGGAGTATCATTTAC
Source organism: Geotrypetes seraphini (assembly GCF_902459505.1). Classification (NCBI taxonomy): domain Eukaryota; kingdom Metazoa; phylum Chordata; class Amphibia; order Gymnophiona; family Dermophiidae; genus Geotrypetes; species Geotrypetes seraphini. The sequence goes on along the minus strand of NC_047091.1, from coordinate 144,897,401 downwards.
TGCGTTTCAGTTAAAAAATTTCCTAGGTTCTGCTGGGATATTCAGCAAACTGAAGTAGCAAGAGGGACATGCTATACTGATATACAAGTTTGATCTCAGTCTCCACCTGCTGGTAGCAGTGAGGCATATTACCCATTCGTAAGGACTTTACCAGTCTACAAGCTAACAGAAAGAAAATTAGCAGGTAGGAACCTACTTTCTCCTTTGTATCCTATTCCTGATGGCGATAAGGACTCCTTGTGTCCTCCAGTAGTAGATGTGGTAGCTTTGGCCATTGCTAAATGGCACATGGTGCTGGTGGAAGGGGATTCGGCCTTGAGGGACCTCTAGCACTGACGGATGGAATCTCTTTTTAAACAGATTTTTGATGTGGCAGCCCTGACAGTTCAAGCAGCCATTTGTGATGGTTTAGTGGCCATAGCCTGCTTCTGCTGGGTTGAACATGTGCTGGGTAGGGAGTCCAATGATTAATTTATTTGATCTCTTATGGATCAGGAGCTGGTGAAGATTGAGTTAAGCTCTTATCTGTCGGAGCTGTGTATAATTTGTTACGCACTTCGGTTAAGTCTGTGGCCTTGTGGGGCAACTACTAGACGGAATTTAGCTCTGTGGTTGGTCACTGGTTTCTGCCTCAGTCTTAAACTCTCTATTTCCTTTTACAGGTTCCTTTCTCTTTGGAGAGGAATAGGGTAAGCTGGTTTAGAGTTTAGGGGTCTCCAAAGTCCCTCATTTGCTGGGGGACAAACCTAGGCAACCTTGTAGAGGAGGCTTGGGCCGGGGGTGACTTTGGGAGCTCCGCTGTTATCGTCCTAGTAGTGTCGTCTTCTACAGATGTCATTTTTTCACAGTAGATGCAGCTTTCGGTGCATATGCCAGGGAGGCTTCCAGTCTCTCCTTCTCATCCATTGTAATGATGGTGTTCAGGTCTTCCCTTGGTTCTGATATGAACCAGAGATTTTTATTGGGGGGTGGACTAACATTACAGCAGATGAGTGGGTTCTGGAGGCGGTCCACAACAGATATGTTGTTGAGTTTGACTGTCCCTTGCCAGATCTTTTCTTGCCTTCCCTTGTCAGTATACCTGGAAGAAACAGGTATTTTGGCAGACTCTACAGAGGTTGCTGGAGCTCAAGGCAGCAAGTCCAGTATCTTCCAACGAGATCCAGAAAGTGAGCGGTCCTTTCATCCTTTTTTGGATCTCACAGGGGTGAACTGGGAGCTTTGGGTGCCTTCTTTTCACATTGAGACCCGAAGGTCCATGGTTCTTGCTGTTTAATTGAGAGAATTCATGACTTCCCTCCATCTAACAGGTGTATCTTCACATTCTGATTTGAGAATCTCACCAGCAGTTCCTTCACTTTGTGATTTTTGGGAAGGCGTTATCAGTTCTGTGTGCTTCCTTTCAGCCTCACAATTACTCCATGCACTTTCTCAAAGGTTATGATGGTTGTGGCAGTGGCCTTGCTGTAAAGAGGGCATTTTGGTTCATCCTTATCTCGATGACTGGTTGATTTGGGCAAAATCCTTCCAGGAGAGTAGGTGGGTCACGGTTCAGGTAATGAAGTTGCTCTAGTCGTTGGGCTGGGTAGTCAGCCTAGCCAAGAGTCTGCTGACTCTGTCCCAATGCTTGGACTATCTCGACACCGGTCTGGGGGAGTGTTCCTGAGGCACAGGTACAGGAGTGGCAGTCGTAGATTTGCAGTCTGTGCTCTGGTTGCCTTCAAGTTACAGGCATTCATTCAGGTCTTGGGATCGATGGCAGCTTTGCTGGAGGTTATTCAGTGGGCAAGAGCTCATGTGTCTCCTTCAATATGTGCTGCTTCAGAGGTGGTGTCTGTAGTCTCACAATTTGGACAGCCTGTTGGTGGCTGCAGGTCCAAAATCTGGTCCAAGGAGTTTATCTGGATTGGCTTCAATGACCGACTCTCAAGGCCCTTCAGGAGGCTTCTTGGCCGATCAGTGTTCTGGAAACCAGAGCCATTTAGTTGGTGCTTTCAGCCTTTGACTCTGGCGGGCATGGCAGGGTTCTCTCTGACAGTGCCATGGCGGTGGCCTAAATCAGTCGACAGGAAGGAACTAAGTCAATTAATGGCTCAGGAGGCAGTGTTCCTCATGGACTAGATAGCGGGAGTAACTAGCACTTTGGACATGATGAACAGTGTGATTCTCAAGTCTTCAGAAACCAATTATTTGGGGCAACAACCATCTGGTTGAGAGGCTTCTAGTCTTAGAACATCTCTGGCTGCAGGAGAGCACAAGACTTTCAGGTTAGAAGTCTGTAGTCAATTGTAATTTGCCTGCTTGGCTGGCCTGCATTTACAGTCCAGGAGCTCTGGGTCTGGTCCCTTCGTACCAGGTTCTGTATGCAATGGGCTTGAGCACAGACTTATCAGCTCCATGATGGTTCTTCAGGAGTGAAGCTGACTGTATTTCAACTCCCCTTACCCCCCCCCCCCCCCCCGATTGTGAAGTTGCTAGACGTGAGCATTGTGTTCATTACCTTGACTGTCAGCTTGTCATTGTGTTGGCAGGTACTTGCTGCTGGGGCAGCTGGCTTCAAAAGCACCGTTTCCAGATGGATTTGAAAGGCCATTTTATCAGCTTAGATCGGGAGTAGTAAGATATCACCAACTTCCCTGAAGGCCCACTCCATCTTGGGTGGAGTCAAAAGCAGTATCCATTGAAGAGATCTGTAGAGCAGCCACTTTACAGGGTAAATGTAGCAGCAAAATTAGATATTGCTGTCAACAACTTCATCTTTCCCACCCTAGATTCCAGGGGCTGCTTTGATACGTCCCATTGATGTTCCTATTGAACTAGAAGGGAAGACTATGTACCATGTTCCGATTGAACTAGAAGGGACGACTGTTTACCTACTTTGTTAATCTTCTTTCTAGGAGACAGGAGTGTTGCTCTTGAATGATGATTTAATCTGCCATTCTGTCTTGGACTTGTCTGTAGCTCCAGACAGTTTTCTTGCTTTGGCCTCTAACGAGCTGAGATAGAAGCTAACCTGTCTCAAACCAGGGGGTATCTTATAGAAAGCTTGTGACTATTAGTGTATGCTGGCCTCTAGTAGGTGGCCTGTGTTCTGCCTTGTTATGGGTTATGAAGTGTTTATCATTGTTACACTTGTTTCTCAGGGAGAGTCCCCATACCCCTCCCTTTTATGTTTATTCTCAAGGGCTTTGGTACAAACTGAGGAGTATAGGATGACCCAGCACGAAGAAAAGTAGAGTGGAAAAATGCAAATGAGGCACTCTATACACACACCCTGTGGATGAATGTGCAGAAACCCCCACTGGTTTAAGACTGACAATTCCTAGTTTCTAGAAAGATTAACAAAGTAGGTACATAATCTTTCATCTACATTTTATTTTTTTTTAAAGAAAATGTGCCTTTTCCTACCTTGCGTTACTGTGCAGCTATTTAAAGTCGAATTTCAGTAAATGGGCAGGAATGTACTGTTGTCCTGGTTTTTACGATACATGTTGAGGCTGTTGTCATACCCTGTAAAATACAAGTCTTAAATTGGATTTAAACATTTTAGCAAAAATGTGACCTTTTTAAGATCAGTAATAGTTATTCCCTCTAATGTAAAAATTTGAGCCAAAAAAATGTTTGGAAAGGTCCCATGTACAAACAGTGCAGAGACTTGTAATGTCACTTTTAGTGCAATGTTGATCTTATTAATGTTGTACATTAATAAGATCACTGTAAAGGAAGAAATTGAAATCACTGTTTCTAATGTCTAATATGCCTCTTCCCTGCATTGTTACCCAGCCTTTATAGTCCAGATTTTAAGTCTAGCTTGTTCGAGTGGCCAGACTATTGGCATGAAGTTGTTTATTAGAAGCTGAATTGTTTTACGAGCCAGTACTCATGCTGACAGGAAAATGATTTTTGCTACTTGCAATAGTACTGAAGTGAGACTTGAACCATAAGTTGTTGGCTTATATGAAGTGTCACCTCAGCTGGTTCTTATTGCCATTAATTTATGCTTAAGTTGTGGTTCTGGGATGTAAGCTTTGCTATTTTGTTGCTTCCACCTATTCAAATGTTTCTCTTTACACATTAACTTAACTGAAATAAAAAAAAAGTACTTCTCATTAGCAAAGCAGGTTCTGTAGCAACAAACGGCACATTTTGGTTAATAGAAAGAAGTGCTGAAATCTTCTCAGCTCAACCAAGAAGAGAAAAGGGCAGCATGGGACTTGCAATTTATTCCACGTATTCATGTTCAAGTTCAACCCACTTGGCAAATCATGTCTGAAGCTTCTGTAACCCCTCCAAAAAAATATTCTGGTCTGAAATACTTCTCCCCTGTTGAGTTACCTCTTATTTGCTCAAATTATTATCTTTCAAACTCTTTAAGGTTTGGAAACAAAATAGATGGAGCAAGATCTGATGAGTAGGATAAATGATCTGGTTACTGGAACCCCAGCTACATCAAAACAGCATTGTGTTGCAAAAAGAGAACAACTCCTTTTTTCTTCAATCCTTCCTTTACTTGGCACAGCAAGTAACAGTATTCTGTATTAACTGTTTGGCCCCTTGGGAAGATAGTCATTCTAAAAGGTTGGCATGAGGTTGCTGAAAATTATCTTGGAAGTGTCTCATTCAAACATTTGGTCACCCACTTGATGGCAGCTGCTCATGGATTATATATCCAACATGTTCCCTAGACAGCTGTAGTGTCTTGGCAGTTGTTTTAGCTAAAAGTAGGTCACGGACATGGTCAACAGTTTCAGGTGTTGACACCATTGGAGGCCTGGACCTTGCTGCATCTTTGGTCACAATCTCTAAGCTGAAAGTTTGCATACTACTTCACTGTGGAGTATGATGGGCATTTGTCCCTGTTTGCATCATTTATTCATGGATTTCCTTTTTTTTCCTGTAAGAATAGGAACTTCATGATAAGCTTAGAGTTTCAAGTTTTGTTGTTGATTCACTGTCCTGAAACAATGTCACAACAGCATTAGGATTCTGCAAATTGGTACTGCAAACTATTAAAAAATTTTTTATACTGTTTACAAAAAACCTAAATTTATATCAATGAAAATATATATATAATATAAAAAACAAACCATATCAAAATATAGCTAATTAAACAATTTTTTCTCTGCAACTGTTGACTAATAAAGTTACAAGAATGCAATTACCAGTAAAATACTTTTCAGCTACAATTGCAAAATAATGCTCAGAATTTAGAAGTTAGTTGGGCTGAGAACTTTTAACATTCCCAGTATTAAGAAGACGCTGATAAAAGAGCTCCTTATTGAACCCTTGAAAAAGCCCTTTTGGGTTGATGCAGGTCCTGTTGGGGCATGCTGGAGACACTGCATTAAAAGGATAAGTAAATAATGAAAATGCTGTTTTCAGTCTTTATTTATTTTTTGAAAAAATTATAATTAAACAGCAGTAAGCAAATTAGCTACATTCAATCAGAAGGTGATGATATGAGCCCAAGTAGAATATCACATTTATGAATTTACTGAATGCTTTATTGCCATTCCGTAATTGAACCCAAACCAGTGAGGTGTATACTCATTGTGGTAACTTTTAAATATCCCCCTTGTATTTGCTGTCTAGTTCAACATAATGAATGTTCTGCCAAGTACTGACACTGACACTTTTGTTACATTTTCTCACAAATATGGGAACCAAGATACATTGGGATTCTTTGGATAGATGAGAGCCAATTTTTTTATTTTTTTTTTTACCCCTGCCCCCCTTTCCCATCCTTCACCTTGCTAATGAGGTTTCTAATCTTCACTGTGACTAGATAACTGAGCAGCTTACTCTGCATACTGTAGAAGAGGTTCTGGAAGAAAAGCAGCAAATCTGTGGTGTGTGACACCCCCCCCCCCCTGAATTTGTTTACAATTATGCATTCCTTTTACATCAGTTATAGCGTTCCCAATTTTTTTTTTTTTTATTACAAGTAAGGGAAATACTGACATGCTTGATGCTGGTGTCCTGCATAAAAGCAAGTGCAGTTCCCCTGGCTCAGAGCACATCACTGTGTGCTATCTCTTTCCCCCCCACCCCCCAAAAAAGAGAAAATCTTAACATTGGTATTTTCTGCTGGATCAGTCAGTGTTACTTTTTTTTTTTTTTACCAAAGAGTAGGGGAAACATGTTTCAGATGAACCCTAAGGGTTTATCTGAAGTTAAAGTAAGAAAGTACCTCACAACACACCTCAACAAAGCAGCCCATTCTTGAGTGAGTATATGACTTACCGATGAGTAGTCTGAAACCTACTGAGGGCAACAATCATAAAACTGCTAACCTGGTGGAAACAAAAATGCATTGGGAGTGTTTGTTTTGCTGGACTATACTCAGAATAAAATAGTATGCAAATTATATGTATGCTATTTATTAGGATTTATTTACTGCCTATTCGAAGGATTTCACTCAAGGTGCTCTAAGCAAGAATAAGGCAAACAAAAGCAATAGACAATTAGAGCAATAAAAAAAAATTCATATTCAAACCCACAATCTCAGGTTGCTGAGGCAAGAGTTCGTACCACTAAGCCAGTGCTTACTGTAGGGTTATGCTTTAAGCAGGAAAAAAAAAAGTCAAGCTGGCAGTGTTTTCTTGTTTGCTGCAGCTTCAAAGCTCAAGCACAAGAGTTGTTTTGGGGTTAGAGCTCCTATCGCAGCAGCCTGGTAGGTTTGATCCTGAACAATTTTTAGTGATTTAAACAGCTGTTGTGTGTCCTGTCCAAAGATGTGGAACACTATGGGTCAAATTAATGGAAAAATGGAGCTGACATAAAAGTGGGACTACTATCGCCCACCTGGAAACCTCCATGACCTGGAAGCAGAATTGAGACGGGAATGCAAAAGCGGAATTGTGATGGTGATGGGAGACTTCAAGTACCCGGGGTCACTCCAACTGTGCAAGGGAAGAGGAATTCCTAGAGGCTGTGAGGGACTGCTTCAAAGAACAGCTAGTCAAGGAACCAACGCGAGGGGACGCCAGTCTCGACCTAATCCTCAATGGAATAGGGGGACCTGCAAAGGAGGTGGAAGTAGTAGGGCCACTAGGCAACAGTGATCACAACATGATCCAGTATAAATTAGAAGTAGGAACCTCAAGGGTGAAGAGAACCACATCGACAGCACTCAACTTCAGGAAAGGGAACTATGATGCTATGAGGAAAATGGTGAAAAAGAAACTCAGCAACAAATCTAGAAAGATGGGGACCATAGAGGAAGCATGGTCCCTTCTCAGGGACACGGTGCAAGAAGCACAAAACCTGTACATCCCCAGGTTTAGGAAGGGGTGCAAAAAAAATCGCACAAAAGACCCAGTATGGACAACAAAAGAAGTAAAGAAGGCGATAGGTGACAAGAAAGTGTCCTTCCGAAAATGGAAAAAGGGCCAAATTGAGGAAAACCGGAAGGAACACAAAAAACACCAAAAGGAATGTCACCGAGTGGTTAGAAAAGCTGAGACAATACGAAGAGAAGCTTGCTGGGGAAGCAAGGAACTTCAAAGCGTTCTTCAGATATGTGAAAGGGAGGCAACCAGCGAGGGAGGAGGTGGGTCCGTTAGACGATGGAGACAGAAAGGGAGTGATTAAAGAGGAAAAAGAGGTAGCCGATAGGCTAAACTGGTTCTTCTTGTTGGTCTTCACAAGTGAGGACACCTCCAATGTACCGGAACCCGAGGAGACCATAAGTGGGGATCAGGATGAAAAACTGGAGACCTTAGAGGTAAGCTATGAGGATGTCCTCCGACAGATAGACAGATTGAAAAGTGACAAATCACCGGGTCCGGACGGAATCCACCCAAGGGTACTAAAGGAACTGAGGATGGAAATAGCGGACACACTCCGACAAATCTGTAATCTATCCTTAAGCACTGGGAAGGTACCGGAGGACTGGAAGCTAGCGAATGTCACACCTATCTTTAAAAAGGGATCGAGGGGTGACCCGGGGAACTACAGACCGGTGAGCTTGACTTCGATTCCGGGCAAGATGATGGAAGCATTAATAAAGGATAGCATCTGTGAACACATAGAAAGAAATGGACAGCTGAAACTGAGCCAACATGGCTTCTGCAAGGGAAGATCGTGCCAAACAAACCTACTGTACTTCTTTGAAGGGATAAACAGCCTGATGGACAAAGGGGAATCCATAGATATCATTTATCTCGACTTCCAAAAGGCCTTTGATAAGGTCCTCCATGAACGGCTACTTAAGAAATTGTCGAACCACGGGGTGGGAGGGGATGTACACAGATGGATCAGGCACTGGTTGGCCGACAGAAAACAAAGGGTTGGAGTGAAGGGCCAATACTCCGAATGGCAGAGGGTCACAAGCGGTGTTCCGCAGGGGTCGGTGCTGGGACCACTGCTGTTCAATATATATATCAATGACTTGGAAACGGGGATGAGGTGTGAAGTTATAAAATTTGCTGATGACACCAAACTCTGCAGCAGAGTTAGGAACACAAAGGAGTGCGAAGACCTGCAAAGGGACCTAAGCAAACTGGAAGAGTGGGTAAACAAATGGCAAATGTGCTTTAACATAGAAAAATGTAAGGTCATGCATATAGGGAAAAGGAACCCGAGGTACAGCTACAAAATGGGGGGAATATTGCTGGGGAGAGTAATCTTGAAAAAGACTTGGGTGTGCTAGTGGATACAACCATGAAATCAGCGCAATGTGCAGCGGCCTCGATGAAAGCTAACAGAATGCTGGGCATCATTAAGAAGGGAATTACAACCAGGACGAAGGAAGTCATCATGCCACTATATCGTGCAATGGTGCGCCCGCATCTAGAGTACTGCGTCCAATATTGGTTGCCGTACCTCAAGAAAGACATGGCGATACTTGAGAAGGTCCAGAGAAGAGCTACGAAAATGATAAATGGTATGGAGGACTGTTCATATGCTGACAGGCTGGACAAGCTGGGGCTCTTCTCCCTGGAAAAGAGGAGGCTTATGGGGGGGACATGATAGAAACTTTCAAGATCATGAAGGGCATGGAGAAGGTAGACAAGGATAGATTCTTCAAACTACGGGGAACCACAGGCACAAGAGGGCACTCGGAGAAACTGGAAGGGGAGAAGTTTAGAACAAATGCCAGGAGGTTCTTCTTCACACAGAGGGTTGTGGACACATGGAACGCGCTCCCGGAGGAAGTGGTCAGGCAGAGTACGCTACAGGGATTCAAAGAGGGATTGGATAGATTCCTGAAGGATAGGGGGATTGAGGGATACAGATAAGGGTAGATAAGAGTATGGAAAGAGTATAGATGAAAACAAGGGGACTATAGGGCTAAATCAAGATAACATGACAGGTCATGGACCTGATGGGTCGCCGCGGGTGCGGACTGCTGGGCGCGATGGACCTCTGGTCTGACCCAGCGGAGGCAAATTCTTATGTTCTTATACATAACAGATGCACAATCAGTTACTAGCAGCTCCAGACCTACCTCCTGTAAAATTTTACCCATGTAAGAGGTAGGCATTTCCCTTTTGTGCATCACAAGAAGAGCTCTTAAATACTAATGAGCTCCTTGTAATACATTTTGCATAGGGCTCTCTGTGGCTGCTATGGCAGTCGGTAAAAACCCCCCCAAGAACATTTGAGCATTGAGGGCTGAGCAGTCATGTAAGTAAGACTGGCTATAACCTATGTGCATGGCAGACTTGTGTATTGGGGCTGCAGTGACATCTTAAAGGTCCGGTGTACCCCCATGTTGGCTAGTACAGTGGAACCTCGGTTTGCGAATAATGCGGTTTGCGAGATGACCAAAACACTCCTGCAAACCTTAACTCGCAAAACAAGCAACCCCCGATAAACGAGCACCCCCCCCGCGCTAACCAGCATCACACCCCTGTGAATGCACACCCCCCCCCCCCAGAACCAGCATCGCACCTCTGTGCTGGAAATGGCATTCGCCTGCCCATCCAAACAAGCTCCTTACCCCATCTGCTACTTGCCGGTGCCAGTTAAGGAAAGATCCCGCCTCTTGCCTGGGTTGGGCCTTGAGCATCTGCGCATGCTCGAGGCCTTCTGCTCTCGTTCTCACCGGGATCTTTCCTTAACTGGCACCGGCAAGCAGCAGATGGGGTAAGGAGTTAGTTGGGAGGGAGGGCGGGTGGGCGGATGCCGCTTCCAGCATGGGGGTTCGATGCGGTTCTTGGAAGGGGGGGGCTTTCGCGGGGGGGGGGATGATGGAGCAGTGCCGGTAGCCTGGGGGGGGAGGAGGAGGTGGAATGTATCAAGCGAGGTTCCCTTACTTCCTATGGGGAAACTCACTTTGATATACGAGCAATTTGGTTTACAAGCATGCTTCTGGAATGAATTATGCTCGTAAACCAAGGTTCCAGTGTACTTCTGTATTCCAGCAGATGGGTGTTCTTGGGTGTTCTATTCTTGGCTCCATGGTTTTTAAAATTTTGGCTCTAATGAACACATTTTAAGGGCTTGACTAATTTTGCTCTCTCTGTCCTGGGTGTGTATTCTGAAATTTTGAGTCTCTTCCCCCTCCACCCCGAGTTATGCCTAAGCCTCTTCTCCGCAGGTTTCCCTGGGATAATGTAAGCCTATGAAGATTTCCAGACTGGGCTTGGGTCTTGGTCTTTCAGAAAGGCTATAAGTAGGAAATAATATATTGGGCACTGCTGTGAAGTGCTATCCAAAGCATGGCAGTCCTTTAAAAAAAACAACAAACAAACCAACCCCAGAATGCAGTATTGTTTGTGTGTGGGACCTTTGCTAGGTGTATTTATAGTTGGGCCTTGCAGTTCCTAAGGCACAGTGAACCTTCAGCTCTAAGAAACTCAGAGTGGATTAGCAGGGAATTTTGCCATGGGTACTTTCCTCTTGCAGAGTAAGTGGAATATGCCTCTGGTATTATCATTGTATGTGGGGGTAGGTGATTCCTCTGAATTTTACCTCCTATTTCTTACATACTCGTCTGCTAGAGGGTCTGTATAAATTCATGCTTGCTCATTGGTTAATGAGCCTTTTATCTGGTATGCTTTGAGTTACTTTTCTTTAGCTGCTTCAGTTTGTTGCATGGATTGTTGCTGTTGAGTTTTTTTGGGGGGGCTTTCTAATGGGCTCCTCTTTGTCTGGAATGGAGGAGCAACCTAATGGTTGAAGCCAGGGGGCCCTGGACTCCCACTTCAGATTTAGCAATGGAGTAACCTAAACAATAGTGCAGTGGTTTTGAGAATTTGGGGAACTGGGGGTGATTCTCACCCTGGGCAGGCTACTTAACCATCCATTGCCCTGAGTATGAAATTTAGATTGTGTCCCACTAGTGACAGAAAGTGCCTGCATATGTAACATGATTTTTATTCCTGGGCAGTAAGTGTAATTTCCTAATTGTTCATGCCTTAAAGAGTAAAATGTTTGTAATTTCCATAAAGCTTTTGTGACACAAATAGTCAAATTTTGCAATTTACGTATTTAAAACATGAAAATGTTGAATTTTCATCTTTTCATTCTTATAAAATCATAAAAAGTACCACATGAATCACAATTAACATGTATTTATATTGAAGTTATACTGTATAACTGGATAAGACTTCTCAGTATACAAATAAGCAAAATATATGTCTGGTTTATAAAGTAAGTAAAGTGTTCACATACACTCAGAATTGTGAAATTTGGCCAAGAGCGTTAGCTCCTTTAGCCAAACCCACCAAGAAGCCCCATGCCAAAGCTGTACCAAGAGGTTTTTATGTGGTTTGCCAAGTTTTAATATTATTTTAATATTAATAAAATTCATAGCAGGAACATCATTTCTCCACATTGCTTTTTGTTTCTTCTTGGATTTGTCTGTGGAGATCATTGGGTCAATTCTCTTGTTTTCGTCTAATCAAGAAAACAACATTTTAGGGGGGGATGAAATTTATTTTCAATATTGTCTCCTTTTTAACTTGATACATTTGTTCTAATGTTTTTTTCATACCTTTCATGCCTTCAATAAAATACAAAAGTAGTAATTGTCTGGATAAAAAAACTCTCTTTCTTTTTCAAAAAGACGCCTCAGCCCCACCACTCCACCGCTCAAAGTATTTCATATCGTGGGAAGCATATTGTGGTGCTTCATCATTGGCTATCGTTTTTTGAAATAAAAGTTTTTTTAGTTTTTTATATATAAAGATTTCTTTTTTCTTTCAATTTTAATTAATTTATCTTTAAATATTTCAAGCTAGTTGTGCTTCATAGTATCCACTTATATCTTATGGGAAATAAATAGTACTTAGTACTTATCTCAGCCAAAGACCCAGGGAGTCAGACCCGACATGTTTCACACGTCCTGGTGTTTTATCAAGGGTCTCCCTGCAAAAATAAATAAAAAGAGCTACTACATACAATTGTGTACTGCCCTTAATAGGTGAAATATTTTAACTTTTAAATACATTCAAAAGAATCGCTCACCAAGGGTGCCGCTCTCATCCGACTCCTATAGTTTTGAGAATAAGATGGCGGCGGCGTCCTTCGGACAAAATTTAAATAGTCTCCTTTTCAATGCAAACTCCGCCCCCTGCTATTCAATTGGTCCCAGAAAGAAGTTACAATGTCCCCCATTCGATCTCACTGTTGAGCCCGTGTGGTTCAACAGTGTCCAACGAAAAAATGAATCTCTGCTCACTTTCATTTAGTTTAATTTGATCTCCCTCCCCAGCCCATCCCGTCACTCTCTTTATGACACGCTATCTAAAATCTGAAATAGAATGTTTACACCGCATCCAGTGATCTACAAGGGGTGCATGTGTGTTCTCATTTAGAATGCGAGATTTATGTTCGGTCAATCTCGTCTTTATTTTTCTGTTAGTACGTCCCACGTATACGAGGTCGCAGGGGCATACAATGATATAAATGACCCCTTGTGAATTACAGTCCGTCTTGTGTTTAGAATTTAAGATGATCGATCTCCCAGGGACCTGCCAAGATCCCCCTTGAATGGCAAAGGGACACCATTGGCATCGACCACATGTACCATGGTTCCCCACCTCCCCTTCCTCCAGGCAAACTCCATATTTTTGGAAATTGCACCGTTGTCCTAAGGTAATACCTCGTGTGTATGCTATCCTGGGGAAACTGTTCAGGGACTTGTGGGGTTGTACTATAAACCAGTACTTCCTAAACATATCTACTACTGTTTTCACTGCTCTTGAATAAGGAAGGACGCATGTGAGTTTATCAGTTTCATCTGGCTCACTAGATGGTTCCTGCAACAACAAATTTCTATGTGCAAATTTGGCTCTATAGAAAGCTTGTTTTATAGATCTCTCTGGATAGCCTCTATTGCGGAGGCGTACCTTCAATTTCGCAGCTTGTACCTTAAACTCATCTAGAGTAGAGCAGACCCTGCGTATCCGCAGAAACTGACCCACAGGTAAGTTAAAGCGAAGTTTAAAGGGATGAAAACTGGTGAAATGCAATATGGTGTTGCGAGTGACTGGTTTTCTAAATAAAGAAGTGTTTATTGTGCCCCCTTGTACTCGAACGGTAATATCTAAAAAATCAATTTTAGTTTGGTGATTTGTCATTGTGAACTTGATGTTCAAATCCACTGAGTTCAAATATTCAAAAAAAGCTTCAAGATCCCGCTTATTACTATGCCATATGAAAAAGATATCATCAAGAAATCTGCCCCAAAAACAAATATACGGGCTCCATACAGATGGATATACCCACGTTTCTTCAAACCGTGCCATAAATAGGGCAGCTACCGAGGGGGCCAAGGTGGCACCCATTGCAACCCCCTGGGTTTGCTGATAGAACTGACGATGATGATGGAAATAATTATTCTTAATGACCCATGTGGCCAATTGCATCAAAAAGTCAGTAGATATGCGGGGGTTGGGTCTATTTTGCAGTATCTCCCTGATCCTTGTCTAAGACGGTGGATTTCTTCCTGAGGGATGAGGTCCCGAAAATAAAATCATATATTAGGGACTCTTCACACTTTTTGAATATGTTGGACAAACTCCAATTGGACATGACAGACAAATGGTTGGTGACTCTCGATGTCGTCTCACTGTACACGCAGATTCCTCAAGATGAGGCACTGTCAGTGATCAGGGAGATACTGCAAAATAGACCCAACCCCCGCATATCTACTGACTTTTTGATGCAATTGGCCACATGGGTCATTAAGAATAATTATTTCCATCATCATCATCAGTTCTATCAGCAAACCCAGGGGGTTGCAATGGGTGCCACCTTGGCCCCCTCGGTAGCTGCCCTATTTATGGCACGGTTTGAAGAAACGTGGGTATATCCATCTGTATGGAGCCCGTATATTTGTTTTTGGGGCAGATTTCTTGATGATATCTTTTTCATATGGCATAGTAATAAGCGGGATCTTGAAGCTTTTTTTGAATATTTGAACTCAGTGGATTTGAACATCAAGTTCACAATGACAAATCACCAAACTAAAATTGATTTTTTAGATATTACCGTTCGAGTACAAGGGGGCACAATAAACACTTCTTTATTTAGAAAACCAGTCACTCGCAACACCATATTGCATTTCACCAGTTTTCATCCCTTTAAACTTCGCTTTAACTTACCTGTGGGTCAGTTTCTGCGGATACGCAGGGTCTGCTCTACTCTAGATGAGTTTAAGGTACAAGCTGCGAAATTGAAGGTACGCCTCCGCAATAGAGGCTATCCAGAGAGATCTATAAAACAAGCCTTCTATAGAGCCAAATTTGCACATAGAAATTTGTTGTTGCAGGAACCATCTAGTGAGCCAGATGAAACTGATAAACTCACATGCGTCCTTCCTTATTCAAGAGCAGTGAAAACAGTAGTAGATATGTTTAGGAAGTACTGGTTTATAGTACAACCCCACAAGTCCCTGAACAGTTTCCCCAGGATAGCATACACACGAGGTATTACCTTAGGACAACGGTGCAATTTCCAAAAATATGGAGTTTGCCTGGAGGAAGGGGAGGTGGGGAACCATGGTACATGTGGTCGATGCCAATGGTGTCCCTTTGCCATTCAAGGGGGCTCTTGTTAAAATTCTACCTATACCCAGCCCAATCTTGACATCCTTGCTTTCACAATGTACATTTTATTATTTCTTATTTAATTTCTTTTCCCTTTAACTCAATTAATCCTGGGTATTTAACGCTTTTATAATGTTTTATAGATGTCGTATTATAATATTGTCTCATAAATACTGATTTATCTATTTAGATCATATTGCCATTTGGCATTTTTGTTAATTTAATTTAGTTATTTTGATTCATGCTTGTTAGTATTTCTGGATATTGACGTTGGTCATAAGGTACTCTTTCAGGCTGTTTAGATATTATTCATTGTAAGAATGACTTTTAGCCACATTGTCATGTACTTGTTCACTTATTGACTGTACCTTATATTTATCATGACTTGTCATACATATCCATGTTTTGTATTATGAAAATTCTAATAAATAAACCTTGCCTAAAAAAGAAATAGTTTTATAGGATGCACCCCCCACTGGGATTTTTAAATTGAACTCAAACACCAAGGGCTTCTTTTACTAAGCTGCGATAGTGGTTTTAGTGCACGCTTAGCATGCGCTAAATTGCCGTGTGCACTAGATGCTAATGCCAGCATTGAGGTGGCGTTAGTTCTAGCCGGGTAGCGCAGGTTTAGCGCACACTAAAATTCTGCATGCGCTAAAAACGCTATCACAGCTTAGTAAAAGGAGCCCCAAGGTTTTTAAAGGTGTATCTTGTCGTCCTCCTTTCCCAGTGCTTTACAAGATTATCCTCTTAAAAACTGACTCTCTTAAGCCTATCCTATTCTTCCTGTGCACCCCTGTATTACCCAGGAATCTACCTCTAGTCTAGGTTTTCTAGAAAAACGGTGCTGGTTGTGTCCGTTATGCGTAGGCGCTGTTTCTATACTGCTACTAATGACTGGGGAGTTGATGCAGAGCATTTTACATGAACTTCTGTAATGGTGTTACAATACAGAGTTAGCATTTTCTGAGATGGTTTTCAATATGAACATATACCATAATCAATCATCCTACATATATACACATTATAATACTAGTATCGTAAACCATGTTCATATGAAATCCTACTTATTTGCGCACATAATGCCTGTATTATTTTCTGTCATGTTAACAGAATCGTGGCAGCTGGTTCCTAAGAAAAAACTTTAGGTGTCGGTAATGTAGGCCAGGATTTTAAAGGCCTATATTACCGGTGCCTAAGATTTTAGAGAGTTAGGCCTAGCAGTGCCTAAGATCATCTCTGCCCCTAACTACACCTACATTGACCATAGATGCTGCTAGCCGCCATGTAGGTATGATTCTGGTGCCTTTTTTTAAATGAGTTTTTAATTGGTTTTAAACTATGTGGTCAATTACCATGCTGATTGTCCTACTAGCACTTAACTTACTTTAAATGGCTTTAATCAAGGCACCAACCAGTGTCTAACTTACAGCACCGTTTACAGAAGGGTTTCTGCAAATGGTGCCTAAATCGGTTGACGCCTAGAAAAATGGTACTGGTCATATGTCAATCTTGCTAAGGCACCGTTAACAGAATCACAGATACCGGCGTCTAAGAAAAAACGTAGGTGCCGGTAATATAAGCCAGGGATTTAAAGGCATACGTTACCAGCACCTATGTTTTATAGAGAACTGGGCCTAGTGGCGCCTATGGTCATCTGTCCCTAATCACACCTACTTTGACCCTAGGTGTTGCTAGCCGCCATGCTGTAGGTACAATTTCAGTACCTACCCTACACCTACTTTTTATAATGAGTTTTTAATTTGTTTTAAACAATGCATTTACAGTACTGATTAAAGCTAATTATAGCATTTTAAGTTAGACGCTGGTAGGTACAATCAAGGTGCCTACTTGCACCGCTTACAGAATTTGGCCCTAGAGGATACTGGATTCTTTTCTCCCTTACTTCTTTAGGGCTTCCTTCCCTGTTCAGGCAGTGTGTCTCTTGCTTTGCTAAAGGGCTTGCTCCTATTGCAACTTTTCTTAGTCCCATGCAGACAGCATACCTCTGAGGAGACTAACTTCTTGTTATCTTTCCCTTATTTCACCCCTGAAGTCAACTTCATGCATTCCAGCACTTCCCTTCTACCCTGCATGAGTAGCTTCTAGGTAGATAGACTTTCCTCTTGCATAGAACTCTCTCTTAATATACTAGCTATTCTGAGGATAAAAGGTTTATTCCCCTTTCCACAGCTGCAGAAGACTTAATTAATTAACTTGCTTCCAATTGGGAAAACTGTCAGCCTCTGCAGGTTGGAAGAGTTGCTAATGGGACAATTTGCCCTAGATGCACTAAAGAGGATCGGAAATACTGTGTGGGTCCGATTCAAAAAGAGCTATTGAATTGATGCACTAAAATGTTTGCATGCAAATGATTCATATGGAGGTTCGTTATAATTCTCGTCTCTCCCATCTGACTGATGGCTGTGAGAGTGACTCCCTCACATGCGCAGAGCCGGTAGGGAAAGCCTGAACAGCTGAGAGGCAGGGGAAGCCCAAAATGCAGCCTCCTGCTGCTCAGCTGTTTTGGATAGGAAAACTTTTTTTTTAATGGGCACAGATGTGCGTGTTACACACGCTCAATATCTGCCCCATTAAAAAAGAAAAAGAGCACACATACCCAACAATGATGGCCCTCCCTGATGAACCGACACCGGGAACTGATCCCACCCCCAGTGGCAGGAGGAATGCCCACTCCCTCCTGCCATGGTGACTCACCCATGTGAGAGAAAATTGGCAGGAGGGAAGCCCACTCCCTCCTGCCACTGGATGTTCCCCAACCACCTCCCCCCCGTACCTTTTCTGTTGGATGCAGGAGTGAAGCATGATCCCTCCACCATGTCCCGCCGATCTAAAATTTTGGGTCTTCCCTCCTTGGTGCATCATGTGATGCATGAGGAGGGGCCCAAGGCCCTGAATGGCTCAGAAACCTAAGGACCTTCCCAAGGGGAGGGTCATTAGGCATCTGAGTCAATCAGGGCATTAGGCACCTCCCTGTACATCACAGGATGCACCAAGGAGGGCAGGCCCATCATTTTGGATCAGCGAGCCTTGAAGGGGGAGGGATCATGCTTCCTACTTCCTTCCTGCGTCCAACAGAAAAGGTACGGAGGGGGGGATTGGGGGAGCATCCAGTAGCAGGAGGGAGTGGGCATCCCTCCTGCCATTTTTTGGAAGGGGGAGGGTAGGAGATGGTGCGGGAGGCCTCCATTAGCCAAAGGGAATGCACTTCCCTCCTGCCAATTTTCTTTCATGCTTGGGGGGGAGTCACCATGGCAGGAGGAAATGGGCATCCCTCCTGTCATTTTTTCTCACATTACATGGGGGGGGGGAGATTGGCATGGCACAAGGAAGTGGGCATTCCTCATTCCATTTTTGCTGCCACGGGAGGTGGGGTCAGTTCCAGGTGCCAGTTGGTCGGGGAGGGCCATCATCAGCAGAGGGTGTAGGGATGCAGGTCTGATAGTTCTGATACAAGGCAAGCTCATCACACTGACCTTTCGCCCTTGTGAATGAATAATCAATCCTCATTCCTTCTCCCCTCTTACCACGTAGCCATTCTAAGCAAGGGAAAATGTTAGCACCTTGTGACAGAATGCTGAGGCATTTCCCCCCTCCCCTCTTGTCACAATACCCCTGTCACACATTTACTCTTATCTTATTCCTTATCTTGTTTAAGTATTCCTTATATGGGCAACAAACAGACAGTGCCTACGTGCCAAAGCAGGCCTCTGTCGCGCTGAGTTTAAGGCTAATCACGAGGTGCTTAAGGAGCATACTTTATAACCTTTAGACTGTCACATGCTATAATAAGCTTTTAGACATATTAGATGTGTACACAAGGGAATCACTTTGTTGTAACCGTTATAATGTATTCAGATGCCACGTGAGATATTAGCTTTGAGAATCACATTAGATATGTAAACAAGGGAGTTACCTTGGTATAATCCGCACTGTAAATGCATGATGAAACTGTAACCTTTCAAAGAATTAGCTAAGTAATTAAGGGAGTTAAGATACTCAATAAAAGGATTAGAAGGCTCCCATTTAGAGTCGCCTCATCCCAATCTGAGTCCTGTGTGAAGCCTCATTCCTAGAAGAGGGGGCACTTTTTTCTTTTTTTTCTAATGAGGCAGATATTGTGCATGTGTGGCGCAGTGGTTAAAGCTACAGCCTCAGCACCCATGCTGCTCCTTGTGATCCTGGGCAATATGTACGACTACCTCCCCTTGGGAAGGCGGGAGTACATATGCAATTGGTGTCAGGAACTTGAAAGCCTGAGGATGGAGGTCGGCAGCTTGAGGGTCAGGGTCCAGGAACTGGAGGGACTGCGCACCACAGAGGAGACGAGCTGGTCAACCCAGAACACAGACGGAGCAGGCCCCATTGTGGACCAGGTGAGGGACCTCGAGAGATTCATCAAGGAGGCCTATAGGAAGGTGGAGGAATGGGACCAGCAGCTGCACAGACGGATGTTGGCAGTCGAGACCCAGGATCCACAAGGCGACACCAGGGAAGGACCTAGCGGAGGAACCACGCAAGAGGAGGAGACCGTGACTCACCGGGACCCCGAGGGAGAGACACCGCACTACACCAAGGACACGGACCTGAGGCAGAGGAGGTTGCTGAGGAAAGGGAAGTCTGCTATTGTGGTGGGAGACTCGATCTTGAGAGAGGTAGACAGTCACGTAGCTGGAGGAAGGGAGGACCGGCTAGTGACTTGTCTCCCAGGGGCCAAGACACGAGACATCACTGATAGGATCGAGAGGATCCTGGACGGAGCAGAGACAGAGGAGACTGCGGTAATAATCCACGTCGGAACGAATGATGTGAGCCGGAGGAACTTCAGCATGGCCACACTGACTAACCAGTTCAGGGTCCTGGGACGAAAGCTGAAGCGGAGCACACGGAGGATAGCATTCTCGGAGATCCTGCATTTACCAAGAGCAGATGCAAAGAGGCAGGCAGACCTCCAGGCTGTGAATGCATGGTTGAGGAGATGGTGCCAGGAGGAGGGCTTCCACTTTGTGAGGAACTGGACGTCCTTCTGGGGAAAGAGCAAGCTCTACCGGCGGGATGGCCTGCACCTGAGCACAGCGGGAACTAGACTACTGGCAGCCAATGTGAGGAAGGAGATTTAGAGGGCTTTAAATTGAGGAGAGGGGGAAAGCCGACAGCTGATCTGATGTTGACGCTTCGGACAACAGTATCCAGAACAGATGCTGAACGGGCTGACTGCAGGGAGGAAGCAGAAGGACCGGAGGATCTTATGATCAGACAGCGAGGGAAACATCAGGTAAAGAGAAGACTTGCAGGGAGAAGACTAAGGGGCATGGAGACACAGTGGGACTGGGTGGCACGAGGGCGAAAGCTGAGGGCAATATAGAGGTACCACAAGGCGAGGGGGATCAAACAGAGGCTCAAGGGATGATAGCCCAGGAGAGGGCCGGTAGGGCTAGAAAACCCAGAGGAAAAGCGGGGAAGTGGGGTGGCGGGAAAGTGGGGAAAGTGGGGAAGCTGAAAGCTAAGAGGGTAAAGGCTGAGGGCAAAGCAGAAGCACAGGGAACGGGAGAACTGCCCGAAATCCAAGGGCAGGCGGCCCAGGTAAATGCAGAGGTGGAGGAAAAACGACGGGACCTACGGGACCTGCGGTGCTTATACGCAAATGCAAGAAGCCTCATGGCCAAGATGGGTGAACTAGAAGTCGTGGCCAAGGGGGAGGACCTAGATATAATTGGAATTGCAGAAACCTGGTGGACAGAGGAAAATCAATGGGATGTGGCGCTGCCGGGGTACAAGCTCTACAGGAGGGACAGGACCCACAAGAAGGGGGGAGGCATAGCACTCTATATAAAGGACTCTATCCAATCGGTCGGGATGGATATGGCAACGAAGGCAGAGGGGCTGGAATCGCTATGGGTCAAATTGCCGGGAAACAAGGGTGCAGGCATAAAACTGGAGCTGTACTATCGCCCACCTGGTACGCCAGAAGGAGTCGGATACGACTTGGAAGCGGAACTGAGACAGGAATGCAGGACTGGAAATGTAACAGTGATGGGGGACTTCAACTACTCGGGAATAGACTGGAGTACGGGTCACTCCAACTGCACTAGGGAAACAGGATTTGTAGAAGCTGTGAGGGACTGCTTCATGGAGCAACTAGTCAAAGAACCGACGCGAGGGGGTGCTACTCTTGACCTCATCCTAAACGGATTAGGGGGGCCTGCAAGAGGGGTAGAAGTGGGAGGACCACTAGGCAACAGTGATCACAACGTGATCATATTCACATTAGAAAGGGGGACACCCATAGTAAGGAGGACCGCAACAACTGCGCTCAACTTCAAGAAAGGGAACTATGTTGCTATGAGGGAAATGGTGGGGAGGAAGCTCAGAAACATCTTTAGGATGGAGACTGTGGAAGCGCCTGGACCCTATTCAGGGACACCCTGCAGGAAGCACAAAGAATGTACGTCCCCAGTTTCAGGAAAGGCTGCAAGAACAAGCGATCAAAGGACCCGGTTTGGATGTCAACTGAAGTAAAGAGGGCAATAAATGACAAAAAAGTATCCTTCCGGAGATGGAAAAAGGACCCAACGGAGGAAAATCACCAGGCGCACAGGAAATGCCAAAAGGAATGCCACCGAGAGGTTAGAAAAGCGAAAGGGGAATACGAAGAGGGGCTGGCCAGGGAGGCGAAAAACTTCAAGGCATTCTTCAGTTACGTAAAGGGGAAGCGACCAGCGAGAGAGGAGGTGGGGCCGTTGGACGATGGGGATAGGAAGGGAGTGATTAAGGAGGATAAAGAGGTAGCTGAGAGGTTGAACACATTCTTCTCGTCGGTTTTCACGAGCGAAGACACATCTAATATACCGGACTCAGAGGAGCTCATGAGTGGGGAACAGGCCGAAAAATTGGAGCACATAGAGGTAAGTAAGGAGGATGTCCTCAAACAGATAGACAGGTTAAAATGCGGTAAATCACCGGGCCCGGACGGGATCCACCCAAGGGTTCTG
The DNA here is from genome assembly GCF_902459505.1 of Geotrypetes seraphini. Lineage (NCBI taxonomy): Eukaryota > Metazoa > Chordata > Amphibia > Gymnophiona > Dermophiidae > Geotrypetes > Geotrypetes seraphini. Next base: position 144,875,383 of record NC_047091.1, on the reverse strand, counting down.
AAGAAACTAAGGCAAGAAATAGCGGGCACAATCCAGCATGTTTGCAACCTATCCTTGAAAACTGGTGAGGTACCAGAGGACTGGAAATTGGCGAATGTCACACCTATCTTCAAGAAGGGATCGAGGGGTGACCCCGGGAACTACAGGCCGGTGAGCCTGACTTCAATTATAGGGAAGATGGTGGAAGCTATGATCAAGGACGGCATTTGCGAGCACATCGAGAGGAATGGCCTACTGAGAACAAGCCAGCACGGATTCTGTAAGGGAAGGTCGTGCCTAACGAACCTTCTGTACTTCTTTGAGGGAATAAGCAGTCGGGTGGACAATGGGGAACCCATAGACATCATTTACCTCAATTTTCAAAAGGCTTTCGACAAGGTGCCACATGAAAGGCTGCTTAGGAAGCTGTGGAACCACGGGGTGGGAGGGGATGTGCACAGATGGATCAAGCACTGGTTGTCGGATAGACTGCAGAGAGTCGGAGTGAAGGGCCAATATTCTGACTGGCGGGGAGTCACAAGCGGTGTGCCACAGGGATCGGTGCTGGGGCCGTTACTCTTCAACATATTTATCAATGACCTGGAAAAGGAGGCAAAGTGCGAGGTTATAAAATTTGCAGATGATACCAAACTGTGCGGCAGAGTTAGGTCCAGGGAGGAGTGTGAGGACCTGCAAAGGGACCTGGACAAGCTGGAAGACTGGGCAAACAAATGGCAAATGCGCTTTAATGTGGAAAAATGCAAGGTCATGCATATAGGGAAAAAGAACCCGTTGTTCAACTACAAATTGGGGTGGGGCATTGTTGGGAGACAGCAGACTTGAGAGAGACTTGGGTGTGCTGGTGGATGCATCACTGAAGCCATCTGCACAGTGCGCAGCAGCCTCAATAAAAGCCAACAGGATGCTGGGCATCATAGAGGGGCATAACAACCAGGACGCAGGAAGTCATCATGCCATTGTATCGAGCGATGGTGCGTCCACATCTGGAATACTGCGTTCAGTATTGGTCGCCGCACCTCAAGAAGGACATGGCGGTACTTGAGAGAGTCCAAAGGAGAGCAACGAAACTGGTAAAAGGGCTGGAACACTGCCCACATGCCGAGAGGTTGGATAGGCTGGGGCTCTTCTCTCTGGAAAAAAGGAGGCTCAGGGGAGATATGATAGAGACCTTCAAGATCATGAGGGGCATAGAGAGGGTGGATAGGGACAGATTCTTCAGACTGAAGGGGACAACAAGTACGAGGGGGCATTCGGAGAAACTGAAGGGAGATAGGTTCAAAACAAATGCAAGGAAGTTTTTTTTCACCCAAAGGGTCGTGGACACTTGGAATGCGCTACCGGAGGAAGTGATCAGGCAGAGTACGGTACAGGGATTCAAACAGGGATTGGACGGATTCCTGAGGGATAAAGGGATCGTGGGATACTGAGGGAGGAGCTGGGATGTAACACAAGTATAGAAAGCTAACCAGGTAATAAGTATAGAAACCCAACCAGGTCGTGCATGTGCAAGACCGGAGGGTTAGGACTTCGATGGGAAGATAGGACTTCAATGAGAAACCAAGGTGGCAAGGGAGCCCCTTCTGGTGATTCAGACAGGTTTGGGCCGCCGCGGGAGCGGACTGCCGGGCAGGATGGACCTGTGGTCTGACCCGGCGGAGGCACTGCTTATGTTCTTATGTTCTTAATCCCCTCATTTGCCCCAGGTACATTAGATAGATTGTGAACCCGCCGGGACAGACAGGAAAAAATGCTTAAGTACCTGAATAAACTCATGTAAACTGTTCTGAGCTCTTCTGGGAGAATGGTATAGAAAATGGAATAAATAAATAAAGTATAACATTGCACAGCATCTGTGACCATTATAAAAATAAGGTTAGATAGGTAAGCGACTGGTTTTGACCAGTCGCTTTATTTTTGGATCGCTAAAAGCAATCACTTTTTTTAGTGCATCGGGAAGCCATGTTAAAGAGCATCAATTGCTCTACTAGTTTACATAGCATTTCAAAATTAATGAGCTTATCTGCATGGTCAGATCGGGGAATGAGCGATCATGCAGAAAGCCACACAGTGAGCCATTTTCTGCATCAGGTTAGCAAATGTGATTATTGCTAAAGCTGTTAAAACAGGTTTAGTGATGACCACCGGCTTTAGTGCATCTGGGCCTTTCTTTTCCAGCATAGAGATTGTGCCTGAAACTTCCAGAAAACTTGGTTTCCAGCAAGTCTGCCTAAAACTCCTTCTGAGACTTGCTTCTTCCTGCCTTTCCCCCATCTTTCCTGCTACTACTGGAAATACATTACCGCAAAAAGAACAGTGAGCCTTCTGAGTAAGGTAAGAACCTGTCTTAACTTTTCCTGAGAAGCATTGATCCATACCAGGTTTCATGCCTGCTCAGTCTTCTTTACTGTCACGGACTTGACAGGCATGGAGGGACATTTTTAAAAGGATGTGTCAGGATGGAGACATCCAAGTCAGAATGTCCCTTACGGATATCCATCTCATAAGTGTTTTTGAACAGGATACAGTCTGTTCAAAAATACGTGAGATGGACAACTATATACTGTAAACATCCAGCATAAATATCCATTTTACAAACAAAAGTCCAAATTTTGAACAAAGGAAAACAAAGGATATGGGTTCTCTTTACCACTGTCAATAAAAAGTTATATATTAAAAACAAACAAACAAACAGAAAATAGCTATACGGATATCCATGCAGCAGGTCAGCCTTGTGGTTAGTGTAGTAGACTGTAATCCTACTTTGGACTTTTTACCACTCTTCTACAAAGCTGCGTAGCAACAGCCTCGAAGCCCTTTAAATCTCTATGGGTTTCAGGGCCGTTACCGCACCACAGCAATTAGCGCGGCTATGTAGAAGGGGGGGGGGGGTTGTTTTCTAATTTTGAGTCCTCCAGGAACAGAAGAATACCTATACAGACTTTCCATTAGAACTACAATCCCAACTTTTAGGAGTAGAAATTGATAACCACCTATCTATGAAGAGCCATATACAATCAATAACAAGCTTTCCTTGTGCTGAGAAAGCTAAGATCCATCAGAAAATACTTTGAAACAAAGGCTTTCCAAATTTTATTGCAATCCCATCTGAACTAGACTACTGTAATGTGACACTAATTCTTTGCTCTAAAACAGTGTTTCTCAACTTCTTCAAGCCAAGTACCCCCTAAGTCATCACTCTAACAAATATCAAACAAGTACTCCCACCCAGGCTCCTTCCTAGACCCAGTCCAGGTTTCACCCCAATCCCGCCTCTGACTCCACCCCCATAATAATAGTACTAATTGTAATGCAATGTTTTTCTAGCCATTTTTCATATACATACAATATAATCTTATTAATACATAATGGTAACCACAAAATTTTAAAAAACACATAGCATACTGTACATAGAGAAAATCTTAATTATCATTTATATTTGGGTTTTTCTCTCAAAGAGGTCAAGGCAGATTACTTTAAGATATGCAATGTCACCATAGTGCAAAATATAGACAGCAGATATAAATTCTCAAAACTGACACATTTCGATCACTAAATTGAAAATCATTTTTCCTACCTGTGTTGTCTGGTGACTGTGCATCCAATATTTCTTTCTGCCTCCTGCATACTTCATCTCCTCCGGATCTCATTCCCTTCCCCAAACATCTCTCTCTGTCTCTCGATAAGTCCTTTTCTTCCTCTCTCCTCCACTCCCATTGGCAACATGTCTCCCTCTCTCTCTCACTGTCCATCTGTCTTGAGAGATCCAGGGGCATCTCTCCCACCCCCACTACTGCCACATCCAACATTTCTCCCTCTCTCATCCCCTAAAGATCATGTGCCGCATTTTTCACCACTGCCCACCAGCTCCATGCCCATTTTTCCTACGCCAGGGTGCCTCCAACAGACATTCTACCTATCTTTTCCACTTAAAATTCCCACCATTGATATTCCATCCAATATCAATTAGCAAAATGCTGGAACCAACTACCATTCACACTATGATCTTGTGACCACTATCTTAGGTTCAGAAAACTTTTTAAAAGCATTTCTGTACCAAGACAGGGAACCAACCCTGAAGTAACTGAAATGGGTAATTGTAAATACCCATTTCTAAACTGCTAATGCAACTCCCGGGACATAAAGATGAGCCAACAATGACCTACTTGAACTTTTAACTATGTATGTTTTTATAACTATATAATCTCACTACACTTTCGACCTGGTTTACAGCACAGCACAACTACTCATGAAAGATCAGCAGAGTCCACAAAGAGAAGTACTAAACATTCCACAGGCATAGAGTTCCACCGTCGATGTGCGGTGTCTTTCTGTTTACTCAATAGAATTTGGCTTTTCAAATCATTTTCAGATCATAGGGGGTCCAGATACAAGGCAAAATATATCCCACTTGCATTGCACAAGGCTTTTCTCTATTGAAACATTATTGAGGAGGTTTTTTATGCTAGTGACTTTATTATACCCTTTATGCCAGTGACTTTATGCCAGTGACTTTTTATGCCAGTGACTTTTTATGCCAGTGACTTTATGCCAGTGACTTTATGCCAGTGACAGTTTTTTATGCCAGTGACTTTATTATACTCCACCTGTTTTCACCTGAGTTTCTCGGTCTGGTGGATTGGGGGATCTGAGGCTTTTTCCTCCTCTTAATAATTTTCACAGAAGAAGTGTTGCTGATGTGCAAATTGTGGGTTTTTCTGCCTTGTTCTGGAACTCTATGCCTGTGGAATGTTTAGTACTTCTCTTTGTGGACTCTGCTGATCTTTCATGAGTAGTTGTGCTGTGCTGTAAACCAGGTCGAAAGTGTAGTGAGATTATATTGTTTGGTTTTTCGAGGGGCTTGTGCTGTGTTTGCTTGTTTTTATAACTATGACAACTGTATTAATAACTGTACTGATCTACCTCTACTAGCAACTCTGTTGAATGTCTGTGTCAAACTGTCCATTGTAACTTCTTGGGTAACTGATTCAACCTCTTGTAATGTAATCTGACCATGAACTGAATAGATAAAGGTGGAATAGAAAACCTGAATAAACAACATAACATACTGTACCTGAATGTACACCACCTCAATAGCCTTCAGGCTTGCAGATGCCATATATTTAAGTGCAATAGGTATTTTTCCGTTTCTTGAGGGCTCACCAAAAAAAAAAAGTTGGTGGGATTTAAACCCAGATCATATAGTTCTCAGACCTGCTTCCTCTTCTGTTAACAATGTCTCAAATTAGACTTACCAGATGTCAGGGAAAATCCAGACATGTCTTCTCTTTAAGTAGGGGAGTCAAACTCTGGCCCACAGCGTAATTATATTTGGCCCACAAGAAAATGCCAAATGTCTACTAGAGCTGGCCCACTTGTAGACAGTTTACTGACCCAATCGGCTCACGTCCCCATTAGGCACGTCGTCACGTTTGATGTTTTTACAAGTTCCAGCAGTGTTCTCTGGCTCTCTTCACAGTCTCACACTGTGTCACAGTAGCACTGGACTCTTTTGCAATTGCTTTTTTGGTAAGTATTGCTTTTTTCATCACTTTTTCTTCTTTTGAATCCCTTGTTGTATATAGTTGTTTTTTTTTTTATCATGTTCTAATTTTGGCGTTTTGTTTTCTGGTACTCATTCTTTTCTGTGCTAGTGTTTTTTATGTATTCCTATTTGTTTTCTCTGCTTCACGTAATGGTTTTTATTATGATTATAATTTTACACTTTTTCAAACATATGTTGCTAATTCACATAGTATTTCATTTTGTCCCTTTTAGGTTTTAATCCTTTTGTAGTTTTTTCGTTTTAAGCTTTTTAGCATTTTAATCTTTTTAGTCCCCTATCTCTTTTTCCCTCTCACCATATTCCATTCGTCACCTGTGCCCTATTCATCGCTATATCTGATGAGAAGGAAAAACTTCCTCAATTGTAGACTTTATCCATGTTTTTAACTTTGGCCCACTGTGTGTATGAGTTTGACACCCCTGCTTTAGAGGACTATCCAGGTGCCTGGACAGATTTCCAAAACCCAGCAGTTTGTCTGGCTTTTGGAATGCTGTTGTCTGGAGGGCCTCTGAGCATACATGGATGTGATACAATGACATCACATGCATGTGTGTGATGTCATTGTGTCACATCCGTGCATGCTCGGAAGCCCTCCAGTGTGGCCCTAAGCTCAGGGAAGAAGAGATGAGGTCCATGTGGAGCTGGGGGCAGAATGGGATTGGGCCATGTGTCCTCTTTTTTTTTTAACCGAAGAAATCTGGTAACCCTACCCAAAATACCTAAAGCTGTCATATAGCCTTGTATTCCCTTGCAGTTTTACTTTCAGGGGAGAGGAAGGGGTTCAGCAACCACTGGGGGATTAAGGAGGCTAGCTGTTCAATTAAAATACCTTTGTTTATACAGTTCATAAACCACACTATCTTACTTTCTAGGGGATGAAACTGGGGGCTCCTTTTACTAAGGTGCGCTAGAGGTTTTAACATGTGCGTAGCGCATGCACAATGCTGTGCATGCTAGACGCTAATGCATCCATAGAGCTGGCATTAGTTTTTTCCATTTAGCGTGAGGGTTGCACGCACTAATCTTCTGCGTGCGCTAAAAATGCTAGCGCACCTTAGTAAAAGAAGCTCTGGATGTGGTTCATAGACAATGGCGTAAAAGATAAAGGCGCGCACCGACAACTGAGCGCAAGACGGAGGCGCACGCCAAAGAAAATTACAGTTTTTAGGGGCTCCAACGGGGGGTTTTGTTGGGGAACCCCCCCACTTTACTTAATAGACATCACGCTGGCTTTATGGGGGGTTTGGGGGGGTTGTAACCCTCCACATTTTACTGTAAACTTAACTTTTTCCCTAAAAACGGAAAAAGTTAAGTTTTCAGAACAATTTGAGGGGTTACAACCCCCCACACCCCCCACAACACGGCACGATGTGTATTAAGTAAAGTGGGGGGGTTTCCTCCCCACGCCCCCCCACCCCCATCGGAGCCCTAAAACTAATTTTGAGCAGCGCGCACCTCCGCGCTGCGCTCAATTGTCTGGGTGCGCCTTTGTCCCGGCGCACTTTTGACCTGACACCCTGGATATTCCTGAAACAGGTCTAAATAAGGATGTCCTTTCTTTTAGACATAGTGGTTTCTTATCCTTCATTAATTATTGTTGGATGCCCAGATTTCTGGTCCTCCATAGTCCCCCCTCCACCCCCCCTAATACCCCAGAACATGCCCCCCTTTCTCTCTGAACATAGTGCAATGTTATGCCTTTGCAAAATTCAGATGTTTCAAGCACATGGACATTCATTTCTACCCTCTGAGATGTCCATAGGCTTCGAAAATGACCACCAAAGCCTGGCTTTAGAAAAATTAATATAAAGATCTGATTTTGTGAAACACTTAACAATTTTAACTTTTGAGAGACAAACCAAATGTATGCAAAGAACCAGTATTGAAAATTCAGTGCCATTTCAATAAAGCTGCTAAAGTAATACATTTTCATGTTTTAAAAATTGCCCTTAGAAATTCTGCTATGTGACATAGCAAAACAATATTCTGTATTACCATCTTCAGCCATGTGGTGGTGCAAATGATCTGTGCTACTTTCTGCTGAAAATTGTCTTTCATCAGATTGTTAAAATGAACAAAATACTTTTTGGGTCTGCACAATTAAAACTGCATTATTTCACAAAAGCATATGGATGCTTTTAGGGTTATTAGACTGCAATATGCTTTCATAAATTCTTAACATAAGCTGAAAAGAGCTGTGCATTATCAGCAATGGCCAATGATACTCGCTGTTAATGGACAGAAAACCCACTTTGTTTCCTATATGTCATGTTTTCTAGTATTTCCAAAAATATTTTTTAAATTCATGAGATGAATATTCTGAACTTGATAAGCAGCTGGATGCAGATGGATTTTGGGAAAGTCCAGTTCCTTTGCTCATGAAGTTATTAGTGGATGGAAGAGGTATTTTCTGTAAAGCTTTTGACTGGCCAGTAGAGGTCACCAAAGCTCAGTTATAATTTTTTCGTGCTTCTATTTGTGACTGCTGCATTAGCATTGCTCATCAAGCTGCCCAAAGAGCAAGCGATGAAGCCCTGAATGGAAGATTGGCTATTTATGCTATGCACACACACAGTATGGCTAACTACTGAAAGTGAATGAACTCATACTGGTATTGACATACAACCTGCTCTAATTTCTTTAATAGACTTTACTTAAGAATTATACAGTTGATTCCTGATTCCAACAAGGATCCATTTGGGCTTTTTTGTCCCACATCGATATGAGCTTTTTTTTAACTTTTATAGATATGTGGATACAGTTTTAAATTTTGGGTGACAAATTCACTTGGTCCCCATTTAAAAAAAAAAGTCACGCTGCCCCCTCCCATGTGAACAAAAAAACAATTGGCCATCTGGACCCACACACAGCCGACCCCCCCACCCTGAATATCGACAAGAGGGATGCCTACTCCCTCCTGCCTCTGCCACAAAGACTCCCCTCACACCCCAACCCACCCCTTACCTTATTCAGAAGACAGCAAGATGAATGCCCCCTTCTGTCATGCCTGCCTCTTCAGAATGGCTGGTCTTCCCCTTTCTGGTGCATCAGCTCTTCCCTTCCAGGTACTACTACCCTTCTCCCCCATCCGCTTAGAATCAGCCTTAACCTGCCCTCCCATCTATCCCTGTAACCTGGAATCAGCCATACCCCCCCACCATAGGACTAACTTTATAAAATTACTAGCTGATGCCCCGACGTTGCACGGGTATTTAATTATAGCAATAACACTGTAAATGGATTCAAATAAAGATACTTTATAGTGGTGAATGAAATTATTTTTTTACAGCTTAATAAAAAGTACAATATTCAAATTATAATGTGAAATATTTGACAAAATGAATACAATACAACTAACGCAAAACGTGATTATAAACAACAATTTTAGTTTCACCTCCTGGAGCAAGAACATATAAATTCTTGGGTGAACCCACCCTTGAGCAAGCAACATAGAGTTGTGGGCCGCGAGACCCCCAGAACATATCACCCCAGGTAGTGAGGGATCTGCATACCAAATTTCGTTCAAATCGGTCAAGCCGGTTTTGAATTACTGTGAGAATGGCAGCTTTTTACATTTTTTCCATTGACATGAATGGGTGAAATCTGATTTTCTGTTTGTAGCTCCGCCCACGTGTGCAGGTGGGCTGCGAGACCCCCAGAACATATCACCCCAGGTAGTGAGGGATCTGCATACCAAGTTTCGTTCAAATCGGTCAAGCCATTGTAGCTCCGCCCACGTGTGCAGGTGGGCCGCGAGACCCCCAGAACATATCACCCCAGGTAGTGAGGGATCTGCATACCAAGTTTCGTTCAAATCGGTCAAGCCGTTTTTGCGTGATCGCGGCACACACACACACACATACATACATACACACACACATACATACCTCCGATTTTATATATATAGATAGATTAGCGGTACTAAACCCAATGGAAATTACCTCTCTCTGGACAAAGTCAAGGAGTTTGTTCAATTACTGGGGGTGCTCAAGCACTCACAGCACACGCAGAGCTGGCTCCTATGTCCCTTACCTCCCTATAGCCCTGCATCTGCCCTACCCTTCCCTTGCTATTACCCCAACCACACAGAATCAGCCTTACCCTTCTCTATTCCTCCACCCCTCTCTGTAGCACCACATCAACTTAACCCTACCCTTCGTTACCCCCTCCCCACCCCTCCCTGTAGTCTAGTGTCAGCCGTGCCCTATCCTTCCCCCTAGCATCTTATCTCCCCCAACAGAAACACACCAGCATTAAAAATAAAAACTTTTAAATTTAGATCATCCTGGGCACGCTGGTAGAGCCCACCCCCACCCAGAAAGCCACCAACATTATATTTAAACATTTTTTATATTAAAAAGTAGGTTTCTGGGTGAGATTGGGGGCTTTACAGTGCTCAGGATGATTTTAATAAAAAGGTTTTATATTTAATGTTGGTGGGTTTCTGGGTGGGGATGGGGTTTAGGCTGCAGGATTCACTCCCAAAGAATTAATCCTCTAACAGCAGGAGCTCAGGACAGATGTAAAGAGCTTGAACTGGGAGCCTGTAGCTGCAATTGCTTCAGCCTTTAGGGGATTCAGCGAATCCCTGCAAAGCACTGACTACATACTACTGCACGTGAAGGCCCTAATGTTTTTTGATAAATTCCCCCCCCCCCCCCACTTAGTAAAAGAACTCCTTAAGGAATTACAAAAATGTGGGGGAACAGTGCAGAGGGAAGGAATTATGGTTTTTGCAAAGAGAATTTTTGTCGCAACTTAGTCCTGCTTGGTAAAGGGCCCTATGACTATTCTTGGTGAATCACTATCTACCTTCCAGAAAGAACCCATCACTTTTCTAGATTATTATCAGTGCTCGATTTGATTAAAGTGATTACCAGGGACAATTGTTCTGGAAGCAAATATACAAATTGTTATGAGTAATGATTTTTTTTTATCTCAGCTTGCCATAAATGTTGCAGCAGTTCAATATGACCTCTTGCCTACATGTGATTTGCATAAGTTATCAATCAAATTTTTTGCAGCCTTTTTAATACATAAGACAAGGACACCTTGGCAGTTGATTATTCAACCTTTCAAAAAGTACAAAACCAGAGGACACTCATAAGAATATAAGAATAGCCTTACTGGGTCAGACCAATGGTCCATCAAGCCCAGTAGCCTGTTCTCACGGTGGTCAATCCAGGTCACTAGTACCTGGCCAAAACCCAAGGAGCAGCAATATTCCATGCTACTGATAGAGGGCAAGCAGTGGCTTCCCCCTATGTCTTTCTCAATAACAGACTATGGACTTTTCCTCCAGGAACTTGTCCAAACTTTCCTTAAAACCAGCTATGCTATCCACTCTTACCACATCCTCTGGCTTTAAAAGTATTTCCCTGTAACTTCATCGAGTGTCCCCTAGTCTTTGCAATTTTTGACGGAGTGAAAAATCGATCCACTTGTACCCTTTCCACTCCACTCAGGATTTTGTAGACTTCAGTCATATCTCCCCTCAGCCGTTTCTTTTCCAAGCTGAAGAGCCCTAACCATTTTAGTCTTTCCTCATACAAGAGGAGTTCCATCCCCTTTACCATCTTGGTCGCTCTTCTTTGAACCTTTTCTAGCGCCACTATATCTTTTTTGAGATAAGGAGACCAGAATTGAACGCAATACTCCAGATGAAGTTACACCATGGAGCGATATAGGGGCATTATAACATTCTTAGTTTTGTTAACCATCCCTTTTTTAAAATAATTCCTAGCATCATGTTTGCTTTTTTGGCCGCTGCCGCACATTGGGCGGAAGGTTTCATCATATTGTCTACAATGACACCCAGAACCTTTTCTTAGGTGCTAATCCCCAAGGTGGACTCTAGCATCCGGTAACTGTGATTCAGGTTATTCTTCCCAATGTGCATCACTTTGCATTTGTCCACATTTGGATACCCAGTCTTCCAATTTCCTAAGGTCCACCTGCGATTTTTCACAATCTGCATGCGTTTTAACAACTTTGAACAGTTTAGTGTCATCTGCAAATTTAATCACCTCACTCGTCGTTCCAATTTCCAGATCATTTATAAATGAGTTAAATAGCACCAGTCCTAGTACAGACCCCTGTGGCACTCCATTGTTTACTCTCCTCCATTTTCTATCTGATAACCAATTCCTAATCCACAACTGAACTTTGCCAGCCATCCCATGACACTTTAATTTTCTTAGGAGCTTCTCGTGAAGAACTTTATCAAAAGCTTTCTGAAAATCTAGATACACTATATCAACCGACTCACTTTTATCCACCTTTGTCCACCTTTATCATACATTCAAAGAAGTCAAGCAAATTGGTGAGGCAAGATTTCCCTAGGCTGACTCCGTCTCATTAAATCATGTTTGTCTATGTGTTCCACATTTTTATTTTTTATAATTGTTTCTACCATTTGCCCAGCACTGAATTGAGGCTTACCGGTCTGTAATTTCCTGGATCTCCCTTGGAGCCCTTTTAAAAAATCGGTGTAACATTGGCCACCCTCCAGTCTTCAGGTACTACAGATGATTTTAGCGACAGGTTATAGATCATTAACAGCAGGTCAGCAATTTCATGTTTGAGTTCTTTTAGTACCCTTTTAATACTCAATGAAATTACATGGGAATACTTTTAAAACAAATAGGAGAAAATATTTTTTTTACTCAAAGAATAGTTAAGCTCTGGAACTTGCTCCCAGAGGATATGGTTACAGTGATTAGCATAGCTGGGTTTGAGAAAGGTTTGGACAAGTTCCTGGAGGAAAAGTCCATGTCTGCTATAGAGACAGATGTGGGGGAAGTCACCTCTTGCTACTGTTTGGGTTTCTGCTAGGTACATGTGACCTGAATTGGCCTTTGTTTGAAACAGGAAACTGGGCTAGATAGACCATTAGTCTGACCCAGTATGGCTAATGAAGCAAGGCCTAGGGAGACATTTTGGTGTGCCAAGGAGACATGAAGTGGCCTAAATCAATATTAATTTCCTGTTGGCTTCACATTATTTTATGAAATTACTAATGAAAGTAAAGATGGTATGAAATATATAAACATGGAATCAACACATGCCATTCTAGTTGATGTGCTGAGGACCTGGGCTACAGGTTTTTTTAAAACAGATTCAGCTTTTTAGCTAATTATTGTTGACTGTATTGAAAAATGCCCCCAAACCTGTCTGAAGTTTTCATAGTTGGTAATTCCAAAACTGTGCAATAAAGTATGTTAACTGTGGAAATGATTTACTGGCAAACTAAGTGCTGTATGCATCTGGCAATGCTACAGGCAGAAGCAGGAGAAAATGTCTCTAATATGTAGCATTCTGTAAAGTGGAAGTAATCCCTGATATCATAGCATGGATTAATGAATCTGCATAAAAAATCTGAGCTGATATTTGTCATTCTGTCTGGTCAGTGAAGCGGGCGACAAAGGGAGACAGTTACTGAGACACAGGAATACTTTTGCTGCTCTTGCCCACATCGCTCAGCTATAGCTGATTAGTAAATGGGAGGCATAGGCGTGGTGCAGTGGTCTCAAACTCAAACTCTTTTCAGGGCTACATTTTGATTTGTAGGTACTTAGAGGGCCGCAGAAAATATAGTTAATGTCTTATTAAAGAAATGACAATTTTGCATGAGGTTAAACTCTTTATAGTTCATAAATCTCCCCCCCCCCGAAAGCCTGCATGTTCCCCCCTTCTTTGCAGTGTCCTCCGGCTTCCCCCGCTCTTACCTTCAGATAATTACCGCAGCCTGCAGAGAGGATCGCAGGTCCTGTAGCATTCCTTGCAGGCTGCCATTGGCCTCCACAGCATGTTCCCTCTGCCTCGGTCCTGCCCCTCCTCTGATGTCAGGGGCAGGATTGCGGCAGAGGGACCATGCTTCTGAGGACGACGGCAGCCTGCAAGGAGCGCTACAGCACCTGCGATCCTCTCTGCAGGCTGCGGTAATTATCTGAAGGTAAGAGCGGGGGAAGCCGGAGGACACTGCAAAGAGCGGGCAGCACTAGTACAGACCGTGTGCCGCAAAATAGTACCTGGTGGGCCGCATGTTTGAGACCACTGGTGTAGTGGGAGGGGTCATGGGAGACTACCCCTCCTAAATGTTCTAAATACTGTTGTTGAATTGTTTCTCCTCTCCCCACCACTAATATGGTCTACCTACCCCTTGCTCCCCCAAACTAGACAGTGAAATTACACCAATGTTGGGGGTAGGGAAGTTGGAAGTGGTCCCTTCAGAAAAAGATAGGATTCTTCACCCCTATCATGATATGAATGAATTTAGTACCATTGTACATTCTAACCAAACAACTACAGTATTTATAAAATGGAACTGAATGTTAATGACATCTGTTCACCAATTAACTTTCTACATATAGCAAGCTTTCTACCACCTCTATCACTACAAATAAGTTGTTTTAAGATGAAAAAAAGAAACAGAAAAGCATCTTTGTCTCATTTTTAGGCATGTTTCACATCAGGCAATGCCACCTATTGTCGAAGGTCAGTCAGTCAATCAGTCTGTTTGTTGCCCCAACACAGGTATAAGGAGATGGGGATAGAGAGAGGCCATCAGAAGTGGACCAGCATGCTTGTCCAATAAGAGGAGGGAGTGAAACAAGCGAGTGGCCTGGAAGAATGGCATAGGACCCCCCCCCCAGTGCCATCTTTACTCCCTTCTGAACTGTAAATTACTTGACCAAATGTTGCACAGCCCTTTTCTTTAAAGCTCTATGTTAAACCAAAACAAGAAAGAGAATCCTGATAAGAAATCCCCTGCCTATCCCTCTTGCCCATATAAAAGCAGTAGTGACTGGAGATACCCCCTCCCTTTCTTCTTAATTTTAATAGTAGACAATAAACTTGTTTACAACCATTGAAGAAATATCTTGGTAAATTGGATAGTAGGGGAAAACACCACTATTCCATGTAAACCACTTATGATCCCCATGGATATATATATATAAGTAGTATATGAATAAATAAACATACATGATGAAATGTATAGGAAATTGCCAGTCTCTCTTAAGCACATTCCTTCACAGGGCCACATTAAGGGACCTAGCTCTCCATAGCTTTTCAGGGAGGGTGTGGTTCAGTCAAGGCAGATAAAAACTTCTAGTTCAATCATTGTTGTTAAGTTTTCTTGACTATTGTAATATAGTCTACTTAACATGCTCCAAGAAAGAGATGGCTAGACTTAGATTAATTCAGAATACAGCAGTGAAATTGATTTATAGTTTGAAGAAATATGACCATGTAACGCCCTTCTACCGTGAGTTGCATTGGCTTCCGGTGGAGGCTCGTGTTTTGTTTAAGTTGGGTTGTCTTTGTTATAAAGTCGTGTATGGTACTGCTCCAATCTATATAAACACAGAAGAGGATCACATGCTTTGTTTATTTTTCCATCTGTTCATGGTTGTAAAAGTAAGAAATCTTTGGATCATACATTAGCATTCCAGGCTGCTTTCTATGATAGGAAATTTCGACCTTTGTTGCGTGGTACTTGTTCTTACAAACATTTTAGAACTCAATTGAAAACTTATATTTTCTGAAAGTACTTGGTGAAATAATTTATATGCTTCTAATGTTATTTATTATTAATCTTTTGTTAACTGCATTGAACTTATGGTTATGTGGTTTATAAGTACGATGCTGTTATGTTAAACCCCAGAACACAGCCAGTCAGAGAGGCCTAAGGAAAACAGGTGCAGCCCTCCAACATACATTTCCACAACCTGGTCTGGTGTGTAAATCTGTGCTTACTGCCAATATGCGGGCACATTAATTGAATATTGAGCCAATCAGCACCGATAATTGGCCATTAACGAGTAATAATAGGCACTAGTAAGAATTTACGAGTATAACTTTCTAAGCATTTTCTATAAAGTGGTGCACGTAAATTCTAGTGTGTGAATCTCAAAAGGGGACATGACCAAGGGAGGAACATGGATCGTCGGCATTCCTAAAAGTTATAGAATATGCCTGATCCACACACAACTTAGGTGCCGTTATTTAAGCCTCGTTTTCATTGGCATAAATGATTGTGCATAAATGTTAGTCAAGTGCATAGGTGCTACACATGATTCTAAAAACTGCGCCTAACTTTGGAGGAGTTTTATAGAATTATGCTAAGCGCCATCCTTTTTGGCACAGATGTTTTTAGGCGTCATATATAGAAAATGGCCTCCTGTGTATAAAGTATAAGGAGACTGGCTAAGGTAGGAAAATTTTTCTTTGGAATAGTGTGAGGGTCCTGATCCTTTCTGAAGAACCTGTCCTTTGTGAAGCCTGTAACTTGACTTGCAGGAAGCTTTATTAAGTTACCACATCTGTGAAGTGCCAGGTTTCAGCACATCTGGTTTGAACACATTAGCAAAGAATTCAGTTAACATAAGAACATAAGCAGTGCCTCTGTTGGGTCAGATCTGAGGTCCATCATGCCCAGCAGTCCACTCACGCGGCGGCCCAACAGGTCCAGGACCTGAGCAGTAATCCTCTATTTATACCCTTCTATTTCCTTTTCCAGCAGGAAATTGTCCAATCCTTTCTTAAACCCTAGTACCGTACTCTGCCTTATAATGTTCTCACGCGGCGGCCCATCAGGTCCAGACCTGTTACGTAACCCTCTATCTATACCCTTCTATCCCCTTTTCCTTCAGAAAGTTGTCCAATCACTTCTTGAACTCCAATACCGTACCCTGTCCTATCACACTCTCTGGAAGTGCATTCCAGGTGTCCACCACCCGTTGGGTGAAGAAGAACTTCCTAGCATCGGCTGTACTTGTGGAAGCTCTGTGCCCACCTCTCACTCACGCTATCACAGACTGGCCAATTTGATTTTTAATTGCCATCATCTGCTATGTTACTATATTTTTCAATGACAATTTGACATTCCATGGTCATGCAATTACAGGATGAGGACAATTTTCCAAGCCAGTTACTTAAGTGAAAAGTGATTTGCCAATGTAAATTAGCTATCTGAAAACTGCCCTCCCTCAATTTTGCTAAAAGGAAAGTCATCCGTAGACAATGTGCCTGCTTTTAGCCACATTGAGAGAAGGTGATTCTGGGGACATGTGCACATCTGATCTGAGAAGAACAATATTATATAAATAT
Source organism: Geotrypetes seraphini (assembly GCF_902459505.1). NCBI lineage: Eukaryota > Metazoa > Chordata > Amphibia > Gymnophiona > Dermophiidae > Geotrypetes > Geotrypetes seraphini. Next base: position 144,858,708 of record NC_047091.1, on the reverse strand, counting down.
ACGTTGTAAATAGTTAAAGTAGGGGTTCATTCACACAAAAAGTAACAAAAACAGGACAGTTGACCAAATCATAAATAAACGGAGAAAAATAAACCTCAATTGTGGGTCGCCGGGACTACACAAGTACCCAAAGCTCACCACCTCATCACGGGTTTATAAAAAAACTCCGTACAGTTATAAGTTACTTTCATACTTCAACATCTCTTTAAAAGAATAGTTTCAAAACATTCTCAAAGGATTTGAATTTCAACGTCCTATAGTTTTCTATAAATAGGTGAAACTGCCCCAAACTAACTATATGTGTGGCAATCAGCTACAGCTGTAGATAAATTCAAAACAGAGTCTAGTAGCGTGGCTATAAAACCTGCATAGTAGCGTGTATAAGAGAGTCAAACACTCATCTGAAGAAACATCTTCGTCCCTTTTAGAAAAGATCTTCTATTTCGCCTGAAGGCAGGCTACTTCAGGGGATTCGTTTACACCAGGTTATCTCCACGCTGTCAGCTGTATACCGGGAGGCCTGTTTCTCTCAAAATGGCCCTCAGACCGAGATACACGCCCGACTCGTTTAAAAACAGAATGGAGTCGGGCGTCATGACATCATCGCAAAAACGCGATGAGTCATAGGTCAAACATTACTACTTCACATAAAACACTAAATCCAAGAAAATCAACCTCAAATTCATAAAAAAGGTTGCCACTCGTGCTCAGAATTTAAACCTTGTGGTTCTATAGTGTGGAGGCAACTTATCCATTGTTGTTCCTTCTGCCATAACAACTTTCTAATGTCTCCTCGTCTCATTGAAGGGATAACTTTCTCAACCATTATAAACCCGTGATGAGGTGGTGAGCTTTGGGTACTTGTGTAGTCCCGGCGACCCACAATTGAGGTTTATTTTTCTCCGTTTATTTATGATTTGGTCAACTGTCCTGTTCTTGTTACTTTTTGTGTGAATGAACCCCTACTTTAACTATTTACAACGTATATTTATATAATATTGTTCTTCACAGAATACGATTGTACCTTTACTATATTTGGCACATCTGATCTGAGACAATACGATGAAACTTTCTGCCCAATGTGCGGTGGCAGCCAAAAGAGCAAACAAGATGCCAGGAATTATTAAAAAAGGGATGGTTAACAAGACTAAGAATGTTGTAATGCCTCTGCATCGCTCCATGGTGTGACCTCACCTGGAGTATTGCGTTCAATTCTGGTCTCCTTATTTCAAAAAGATATAGGTCCTCTTTTAGTAAGGTGCGCTAACCGATTAGCGCGTGCTAATCAATTTAGAGCACGCTAAATGCTAACACGTACATGTTAGTCTATGGACGTGTTAGCGTTTAGCATGCACTAATCGGTTAGCGCACCTTAGTAAAAGAGGGGGATAGGGACACTAGAAAAGGTTCAAAGAAGAGCGACCAAAATGATAAAGGGGATGGAACTCCTCTCGTTTGAGGAAAAACTAAAACGGTTAGGGCTCTTCAGCTTGGAAAAGAGACGGCCGAGGGGAGATATGATTGAAGTCTACAAAATCATGAGTGGAGTAGAACGGGTACATGTGGATCGATTTTTCACTCCATCAAAAATGACAAAGACCATTCGGGTCTTTATCTGCCGTCATCTACTATGTTACTAGGGGACACTCGATGAAACTGCAGGGAAATACATTTAAAACCAATGGGAGGAAACATTTTTTCACTCAGAGAATAGTTAAGCTCTGGAACACGTTGCCAGAGGTAGTGGTAAAAGCAAATAGCGTAGCTGGTATTAAAAAAGGTTTGGACAAATTCCTGGAGGAAAAGTCCATAGTCTATTATTAAGACATGGGGGAAGCCTCTGCTTGCCCTCTATCAGTAGCATGGAATGTTGCTACTCCTTGGATTTTGGCCAGGTACTAGTGACCTGGATTGGCCACCGTGAGAACAGGCTACTGGGCTTGATGGACCATTGGTCTGACCCAGTATGGCTATTCTTATATTCTTACATGAGCCAAGTATAAGACAATCAAGCCATTGTAACATCACTGATGAGGTTGGTTCTGAGGCACTGTAGAATGAGGCATTATGACATCACAATCTCAGCTCTGGAATGTTGCTCTTCTTTGAGATGCTGGAATGTTGCTACTCTTTGGGTTTTGGCCAGGTACTAGTGACCTGGATTGGCCACCGTGAGAACAGGCTACTGGGCTTGATGGACCATTGGTCTGACCCAGTATGGCTATTCTTATGTTCTTAACAAGACATATGGAGACTGCAGTCTATATCAAATCTATACCTGGGCTTTTCCAGCCGAGTAAACAGACACAGATGACCATGCATACTTTGTACCTATAGTGAGTTTTAGGGCAAAAGCCTATGTACATTTTAACACTAGGAAAAAGTCATCAAGTAAAAAGTACTCCTGGAGTTCGTCTCAAAATGGGTTGTTAAGAATGCATCACACAGCCAGCGAGAAGACACTGCAGTCCACATTAATCTTTTTTGTTATTTAGAACTTAGCTAAATAATGATTCTTTGGGATATTTATCAGACTGGCAGAATTTAATATATCTAATAAAATCTGACAACTGTGAAGCTGAAAGAGTTTCTGGAGAATTGTGTTCTGTCTCAACTGTTCTGGCAATCTGTACTAAGGAGAAAGTAATTTCAGAAAAAACACTGATGGATAGATAGAAGATTCTTTGTATTTGGCTATATTTAAGAGAGAGAAAGAAAACGTAACTACTAGTAGTGAGACAGGCTTGGTGTGTGAGATCAAAATTCAAAAGTATTCATTGTATGATGATAATAGGGAAGATAGTTTGGACACTGAAACAATCTGTATGCAAAATTGAAAGGTACAAGGGAATGCTATTGCCATTAGAACTGTGCATAGTCAAATCCATCAGGATCATTGTTGAAAGTGGGTTCAAATAGTGCTTAAGAACGAGGTTAATTAGATTGATATTCTCTTAGAGCGGCATTTTAGAAAGGATGTTGGAATTCACACAACAAGAGATCAAAACCTTGCTAAGCAACACCAACCAAAACAGATCTCAATCTACCTGAAATGGAGGAAAAAAAAGCCTCAGAGGTTCAGAGATGGACAGTTGTATAAGCAATTTCAGGTAGATTGAGATCTGTTTTGATTCAAATTGGAATCGAGACATCCAGGTTGCAACGTTTCAAGTTCCGCTAGTATTTTAGAACAGGATCTGCCGATTCTAAAATTCTTGGCGAAATGGACGTTTATGTTCTGCTTACGGGCAGCTTAAACAACCATTTAATTTTAATTTAATTTAATTCTTATATACCGCTAATAACCATGAGGTTTCTAAGCGGTTTACAAAAATGAATGCATTAAAAGATACAATAAATAAAAATAAATAAGATAGGTACTTGGAAATTCCCTAACTGTCCCAAAGGCTCACAATCTAACTAAATGATCGACTTAATTTTTCTTTTTGGTGGGCGAGCTTATGTTTAAGCTATAGGTATGAGAAAATGAATGTCGACATACTAGGACTTTCTAAGATATTTAACTTAGTTTGGGGTCCATTGACGTCTTTTGTACAATTGTTATAGTTCTTTTATCCTTCTTTTTGTTGATATAATTCAAACACATTCAGGGGGGGAGGGAGGGATATATCTTTAGTGTGATCCCTTGATGTAATTGTGCGGTGGGGGAGGGCTTATATTGTTGCAATGCTACTGATCAAATTTAAGTGCTTAGTTGTTATTGTTACTGATATGAATATTGTGTTGCACTTTTTGTTAGTGATGGAAAATCAATAAAGACTTCATTAAAAAAAAAGGAAAATAAAAATAAATGTCTAAAAATATCAATGGATCAAAATGGTTAAGATAAATTGCTTATGTTTTGGAACAAAATACAAAAATCTGATGATTAAAAAAGAAGAACCCACCAACCCACAACAAGGCTGAAAATATTTCCCTCCAAAAAGTCATATCTGTCTTATGTATCTTCAAAACCAACTACAAAAATCTTCAGAAAAACATAAGCAACTCTTTATCGATCCACCAATATCCCCATCTCAAAAATCTTTTGAAAACAATTAAAAGTATCCTCACAAACAATGCCAACAGAAGTGAAGAAATCTTACATAGACATGCCAAATACTGAATATTCAGTTAAAAAAAAAAAAATCAACAACTACTTAAGAACATAAGAACATAAGAAGTTGCCCCCGCTGAGTCAGACCAGAGGTCCATCTTGCTCAGCGGTCCGCTCCCGCAGCGGCCCATCAGGCCTAGTGCCTGAACAGTGGTCCCTGATTAATTTTGTAACTTACCTCTAATCCCATCCCTATAATCTACCTTTACTCTTATCAAGGGTGATGTAACTCTGCTCCAACTGGTTTCACCCTCCATGGGCTTCTCCAGGGAGCACCACAGACATCACAACGCAGCACCACTCATCTCACACACTGGGGCAGTATGGCAACTGCTTATGAAATTGGTTTTGTATGTTACCATCATTTACTGGCAAGTGGTCATCAAAGTAATTTTCTACTGACAATTCTTACTGTATAAACTGCTGGGAATATGGAATAAATCAAAAATATTAAAGATTTACAGTGAAGACACAGAGAGAGAAACAAGATGGCGATGGGATCGGACACCTGAGAAGGAAGCTCCGTCATTCGGTTCTGGCGGCGTTCATAACAACATTCCTCTTGCCTAATTATGGGTAAGAGGAAAGGAGCCCTTCGCGGCAACCTTCCGGCGGCGATAGTGGCACCACAACGGCTTGTGCAGACTACTATTGTAGGAGCCTTTACCCGACCAGGTGAATCTGCAGCTTCTACTTCGGGGGTACGCCCGAATTTGTCGGGCGAGCTCGGCTCACAAGCTCGGGCGCTGTTAAGCCCAGAGCAAAGGCAGCCTCCACCTCAACCCGGAAGCAACCCAGTGTTGGGAGTGTCTGAGGAATCGATGCCCCGAGAAGAGATTTCGAGCCTCAGCGACGGAGGGTCAGTTGCATCAACTTCATTGGGAGCTGGAGTGACTGGAGAACAGCAACAGTTATCCCACAGTGGAGCAGAGGTGAGAGGAGCTTCTGGTGGGATTAAGATTTCATTTAGGGTGTTGGAGAAGACGGAAAAAATAGACATGGAGGCCTTATGGCAGGCTATCTCAGTTATGGATGCCAACTTCAAATTGTCTTTTTCCACTCTAAGTACTGAATATGGGACTATCCACTCAAAAGTGGAGCAACAAGGTTTGGCCCTTAGAGATATAAATGAAAAGATAGATAAACAGGAGACAAAAATTTGTAAAATGAAGGCTTTGGATCTGGAATTAGTCAAGGAAAGAACACTTATTGCATGGAAAATGGAAAGCTTTGAAAACCAATTAAGGAAAAATAACTTGAGACTCCTTAATTTTCCTAAATGCCCCTTAATATCACCAATGGAGAAGGCAAGGAAGTACTTTACAGAAATTTTGCTTATTCCATCAGAAAATTTGCAACTTATTGTCAGGGCCAATTATTTTCATATAAAGAAACCTGTGGAAGTGTTAACTCCTAATGAGATTTAAGGGGAAAATAAAGAGGATACTAATTTAACAACTTTTCTGGAAAACTCTTTAGAGGTTATAACAGAAAGGAAAACCTTGTTAATAACTCTAGCTTTGGAAAGTGATAGAGAATATGTATTACGATTGTATTTTCATCTTATAAATGATCAGCCTTTAGGTTCCAATGTTCATATATTTCCAGATATGTCTAACATCTCAGAGGCGGAGAAAGGAATTTTTGGCATTGAGGCCAAGAATCCTTGCCCTAGGAGCAAATTTTTGGTTGAAATTTCCTGTTAAATGCTTTGTTACATATCAGAATAAGAATTATCTATTTTTTGAACCTAAACAACTGTTAAGATTTATAGAATCAAAAGAGCAAGTAGTGCTCGTAGCTGAAATTGTATAACTTGTCATAACCGGCTGTAGGTTCTGCAGATAATTGCCGCTTTCTAGTTTGAATAAGAGTTTTTCCACTAATAACTTTTCCTAGATCTCTCTCAATATGGTGGACTAAATACAGTGGATTAAATAAGGAATAGCCTAAATCACTGGGTTAAGTGATATTAGGTTTATAATTTCTGTTAATAATTTTTACAAATCTGTATGCAAGAATTTGATTTGCTTGTTTGAAATTTGAAAAACTGAATAAATATAAAGTTATAAAAAAAATAAAATAAATTTACAGTGAAGACTTTTTGAAATTCCCTTCTCATCTACTAGGAGACAGGAAGAGATTGTTGAGGAACTGACACATTTACAGTACAGTGGTACCTTGGAATCCGAACTTAATCTGTTCCAGAACCCCGTTCGAGTTCCAAAATGTTCGAGTTTCAAGACAATTTTTCCCTTTGAAAAGAATGGAAACTGGATTAATCCATTCCTTGGTCCCACAAACTCTGCAAGATCGGGCCTACCTGGTAGAAACAGCAAGATCAGGATCCCCAGCAGCAGAGGCAGCAAGATCGAGACCCCCAGCAACAGAGGCAGCAAGATCGGGACCCCCAGCAACAGAGGCAGCAAGATCGGGACCCCCAGCAGCAGAAGCAGCAAGATCGGGATCCCCAGCGGCAAAACAGCAAGATCAGCAATGGCATCTGCAAGTGGTGTTCAGCCCAAAGCTTCCCTCCCAGGCAGAAACAGGAAGCTGTGTCAGAGGGGAAGCTTTGAGCTGAGCACTGCTTGCAGTTCGGATTCCAGGGTAAAAATGAAGAAAAAAAAAAAAGTTCGGATTCCAAATCGTTCGAGTTCTTGGGCGTTCGGATTCCGAGGTACCACTGTATATGTATGGTTGAAGCAAACTCTGCAAGTAAATGTACTGGGATGTGGCAGCTAGTCTTGCTCAATGCAGATGAAAATGAGAAATGGATGCGACTCCTTGCAAAGTGGCACTCATATTCGTATTGAGTAGATCTAACCCAGTGGTCTCAAACACGCGGCCCGGGGGCCACATGCGGCCCGCCAGGTACTATTTTGAGGCCCTCGGTATGTTTATCATAATCACAAAAGTGAAATAAAACAGTTTCTTGATCATATGTCTCTTTAGCTATAAATTACAATATTATTATTAAGGAAAGATTTATAAACTTTAAATTGTCATTTCTTTAATAAGACATTAACTCTTTTTTCTGAGGCCCTCCAAGTACCTACAAATCCAAAATGTGGCCCTTCAAACGGTTTGAGTTTGAGACCACTGATCTAACCCTAAGGTATGAGAAGTAGCTTTAAGAAAGGGAGAGAAATGGATTTCCAGTTATGGACAGCTTCCAGGATGTAATGCTGAGCAGTTAATGACAAATTCAAGGGGTATTGGAGTTCTCCCATAGATACTTTCTCGGATTTCTCTCCCTCCAATTTCTCCCAACCCCCCTCTTGAAGAGGGCTTTAAACTACATGAAAGATAAAAGGTCCCCTGTGGCACAGCGTTGACAGCATCATGAGTCACCAACCAGCTGGTCCTACCTTCCACTCCACTTATAGAGGGTTTCACTGCGCTTTTCTGAATGAGCACCACTGGATAGGAGATCTTATAAGGTCACAGAGAAAAGATAATGTGCAGTGTATTTTAAATCGGGGGTATGGTTGCTTTCAAAATGATTCATATTTTAAAAAAATAATGGGCTTGATTTTCAGCAGCTGCCAGATAAAGTTATGCATTGGAAGTAGGGCTTCACTTTACTCATATACTTGCCATCAGCCAGCCATTTAAATGGTGCTGTTGAAAATACATGTATATCTCTGAAAACAGCAGCCACATCACGTTTGCCCTGATTTTTTCCTGCCATAACTTAAGGCGGAGAGAAGTTCTACACCTAATCTAAGGAAGAAATTGCCACTCCGCATATGTTTCTAACCTACCCCAAGTCCTGCCTTCCGTTCTAGATATGTTTTATGCATAAGAAGCAGTGATTTGCATAGTCTGTGCATAAAATTATGTGTAGAACCAGGCCAAATTTTACCAGTCACCACAAAAACAGAGAAGTGAGTGCACGAAAAATACAGTCCAGGATACAAATGAGAATTTTTTTAAAATTCCAAACTTCAAAGACCCAACATGTTTCGGCTAACTGCCTTCTTCAGGGCTATGTCATAACACCAATAACATACACCAAAAATAATATTCATCACCCTAAAACCCCTTCACTAAGAAAAGACCTACATGACAGACCTTATGTTAAAGGAACTCCGTGGCATGTGTAAGATCTTCCACATAAACAAAAGGGTTAAAAAAAGAAAGAGCACCAACATCTCCATTTTGTTCTACTTCACATAATGCCTTGCAAGATTAACCCTTTCATGGGCAGATGGTGAAACGGCTGCTTTACGTAACTTAATGCTGAACAAGAGCAACGGTGCCACGTAACAGGCATATGGAGATGCAGATGTCCCATAAAAGCCATAGAAAACACATGTTGCTTTTGATCGACAATGCCAAATAAAGGGCTACAGGCATCTTCAGAAAAGATACCCACAGCCACATCCCCAGCATCCCTTTGGTTCTCTTTATTGCCTCATCGTACAATTTGATGACTTTGACATCATAAAGTGATATTGATAATTCATCAAGTTTTGTATTTTAAAGTACCTGGATGCTTTCAAGATATGTTGGAGCAGTGGTGCAGCGAGGGTGCAAGGCGCCACTATCCACCCCTTTCCTGCCCTCTCTTGCTGTGTGCGTGCACCCCTTCTCTTCCCCATACCTCTTCAACATTCCCAGCGTGAGCAGCAACCCCTACCTGCTGCTCGCATCAGCGTCACTTGGGTCGTGGGTCCAGGAAGTGACATCAGAGGAAGAGCTGATGCTGGCGCGAGCAGCAGGTTGAGTTTGCTGCTTGTGACGTGAACATTAAAGAGGTATGAGGGAAGGGGTGTATACATGCAGTAGTGGGGGGGGGCACCCCCACCAAGACAGCATCTGGGGTGGAACCTCTCCGACCCCTCCTTACGATGCCACTGTGTTGGAATTATATTGCCCTGGAAGAGCATTAAGATCTGAAAACCTAGTGAGATTATCTACAGAGAGAGAAAAGAGTGTAACGGATGCAAGAGTTAGGAATTCTATGTTCTCTGTTGCTGGAACACATTGCCAGGTCAGTTGCGCTTGTGTAAGATCAGAGATGTCTTTAAAAAACAAATAGCAGTTTATGTAAGCATTTAGAGGATATGGTTATTTATTTAATTCCTTTTCCAGCCCGTTTTCCCCAAAGAGCTCAGAACACATCACAGGTTAACATACAATAATATACGATTTACCACAGTTACAGTACAAGTTTTTTGATCCCAAGTTTTTATCCTAACTTGATACATACTAAGGATCTAATACCCATATGCATAATATACAAATTACAAGTTGAATTTACCATAGTTACAGTTCAAGATGTTTCAATACGAGTTTTATCCTAACATGACATATACAGAGGATCTAGTACCAATCTGTATTTCTTTTGATCGATCGGGCATGGCGGGAGAGTTAGGTGAAGAGCTATGTTTATATTGCTTTCCTAAAGTTGAGGAGTCCTTCAAGGGTTCTGATCTGCGGAGGCAGTCGATTCCAGTGGCTCAGAATGAAGTGGGAGTAGGAACATCATTTGGCGGTTTGGGGGTATTTTGAGGCGTATTTCAACTTGTGAACAGAGGGATCTGTCCAGCACGTATTGAGGAAGCTTGGCCATCCTATAGCACGGCGTCCAGGTCGTGCAAGGATTTGAACACAAGCATCAGGCCTTTGAAGACACAGTGTTTGGCTATGGGCAGCCAGTGAGCTGACGATAAAGGCATGGAGGGTTTTTAGAAGTCTGATAGACGCATTTTGTATCTACTGGTGTACTTATGTGGAGGATATGAATATGATCAGCAGAGTGGGTTGCAGCAGCTTTGTTAGATAGATGATGTACTGTTCTTAATTACTTTTTATGCTGATTGTAAACTGCCTAGATTTTTTAGGTGGTATATACATTTTTTAAATAAATAATTAGATATGATCACCCTCCAGATCTCGCATTTGTGTTCCTCATGACCGCCCAGTGCTATATCTCTAACATGAAAATTAAATTGAGTTGCTTAATTCCTGTGCCCCAGCTGCACAGCTCTGCATTTTTCCCCCCCATTAAACATTAATTGCCATAATTTAGGCTTCTCCTTAAAAGTTTTTTTAAAGCCAACCTTCTATTTATAAGCACTTACCCCCAAATTCTGAAAAGTGCACCTGTTAGGCAACTACATTGACGTGCCTAGCTGATGTAGGCACCTAACTTAATTGAGCAATAGGCTAAATCGGCACGGATAACACAGGCCAAAAACACACAAAAAATTTTCTTGTTGCACTTTTCTTTTACGATTGTAGTTCTCCCCCATTTTCCTATTGTTTGAAGTAGGTCTATACGTCTTATCAGTGCTTTATTATGACACTTGGATTTTATCCAGTATCCCCAGTTTTAATATGTTTTTATGTAAATTTTATATTGTACACTGCTTAGAAACTTGATTAAGTGGTTAAAAAAATCTTTTAACAAACTTGAAACTTCCTAAGGTTATTTGGGGCACAGATTCAGAAAATTGCATTGGATAGACCGCATCAGCTCTAGTTTCTTAGATATGGTTGAATTTATTAATTTTTTTACTGCAATTTAAAAGATCTCTTCTGCAGAATTGGGAATCTCTGTAGGCTTGGAAAAGATACATTACCAAGAACATCAGTAAGTGATTTGTGTAGACTTGAAGATGGTTAATTTTCTTCTTGGTCAACAAAGTGGCTACACAAAGTATCCTTGCTTTTTATGCCTTTGGGATAGTAGAGCCAAACATGAACATTGGACAAAAAAAGATTGGCCTCCAAGGGAATATGTGGTGGTTGGAGGACAAAATGTAATCAATGAACCTTTGGTAGCACGAGATAGAATCATACTGCCACCACTACTATAAAGCTAGGCCTGATAGAACAATTTGTAAAAGCTTTGAATAAAGACAGTTCATGCATTGAATTCATAGCACATATGTTACCTGGACTTACCATGGGAAAAACTGAAGGTAGGAATTTTTGATGGTCCACAGATCAGACAACTTATAAATGATCCACATTTCAAAGCATCAATGAATGAAATTGAATCATGCGCCTGGTCTTCATTTGTTCTTGTTGTGAAAAACTTTCTTGGCAACAAGAAGGCAGACAACTACACTCAATTAGTAGAGGATATGCTCTTTCATTTCAACAGGCTTGGCTATAACATGAGTATTAAAGTTCATTATCTGCACAGTCACTTAGATCGCTTTCCAGAGAACCTTGGTGACTTAAGCGAAGAGCAAGATGAAAAGTTTCACCAAGACATAAAAACAATGGAAGCCAGATACCAAGAAAGATGGGATGCACACATGATGGCAGACTATTGTTGGAATCTTATGCCGGATTGTCCTGGCAGATCTCACTCTCGGAAGTCTTACAAAAAAGGAGCTTCTTGTGTGCCGAATGACTGGAAAGTTTGTATCATAAACTTGTGCTTTTGATATGAAATAAGTAGCTATTCATGTTGTACACTTTACTTTTAATTTTTAATAGGTTTCCTTCATGCTTAAAAGATATTCATTTAAACAGCACATTAAAATATCCTGATTTTTTTTAATGGGCAAGCAGAGTGAAGAGTGGTATATGGCACATGTTCTGAATCTCAAAAACTAGAACTGCTAGGAGAAAACGGATGCCATTTTTGGAATCAGCAGGTGAAATACACCCAGAAACAGGTCTAACATTTGAGGCACCAAAATTAGTGTTGGCCAGTGTAATCGGCAACACCGCTTAATTGACACTAAATGGAGTTAATTGAAAGTTAGGTGCCTAACTTGGTAGGCATGATTCTACAACAGGCACCTAGTGCAAAGTGCATAGTTAAAAGTGGGTGTTGTTAGGGGTGGATCGTGGGTGTATTTTTGAGTTAGGCACCTGTTTTTGAGTTAGGAGCCGTTGGGAGCCTAACTTATGCACAGGCATTTAGGCTAAGAAAATCCTGGCATAAAGAAGGTGGGCATATAACTTTTATAGAAATATGCTTAGCGCCACACTAATTGGCGCTGATTATTTAGGTGATATATATAGAGTTGGGTCCTTTGGACCAGATTCAGTAAATGATACTCAAAAATTGGTGCTCATCACTATGCTATACAGGTCATTCTGGGCTCAGCGTCCTTTATAGAATAGCACAGTGATTCCCAACCCTGTCCTGGAGGAACACCAGGCCAATCGGGTTTTCAGGCTAGCCCTAATGAATATGCATGAGAGAGATTTGCATATGATGGAAGTGATAGGCATGCAAATTTGCTTCATGCATATTCATTAGGGCTAGCCTGAAAACCCAATTGGCCTGGTGTTCCTCCAGGACAGGGTTGGGAACCACTGGGATAGCATATAGTGCTAATTCCTGCATTCACATTTGGGCACCAATCATGGGCGTCGGAACGGGGTTGGCCATAGGGGCCATGCCCCCCCCAAAAAAATAAATAATTGGCTGTCGGAGGTCAGAAGAGATGGCTTTGCCACCTCCTCCCCAGCCACTCTCATTTTAAATCTTTGGGCAGTGGCAACGAGTGAGCCTGCTTCCATTGGCATGCGCTGGAAGTCTTGATTCTTCGGCGTCCAGTTGCTGCAGAATGAAGACTTCTGGGGCAGGCTGACAGCAGCAGGTTCACTTGTTGCTGCTAATGGCTGCTCAAAGATTTAAAATGACAGCGGCCAGGCAGGAGGTGGGTGGGGGAGCCAGGAGCTGGAAAGAGAGGTCTAGGGTGGAGCTTTTGGGGCCCCTTAAACAAAAAGCGTTCCGCTGCCTATGGCGCCAATACTTACGTCTGTTGAAACCAGGTATGATTCACGGCGCCCAATTTTGGCACACATCCCCAATGTTCTAAAGCACTGCACGCAAATTTTCAGAATGTCCCTGACCCACTCAAACCCCTCACATGGCCATGCCCCCCTTTTTGGTTGCACGCTATGGAATTTGGGTGCTTAGTGTTATAGAATATAAGCAGCCAGATGTGCATGTGATCTTAATTGGTGCCAATTAACATCAATAGTTTGCTGTTATGAGAACGCCCAAGTATTGCTGTTAGTTGGCTTGCTAATCGATTAAATTGTGTGCGCGTCTCAGAATTGTACCCAAATTTGGGCGACCTTTATAGACTCCAAGGTTTAATGCCTGGTTTACAGCCATGTTAATGGATTTTGTGCCATTTTTGCAGTTAGTGTTCTGTAATCTGCTTGTTAAATGCTTTTTTTGCACCAGGGGTGCGGCATGGGTGGAGGATGGACATGAAGCCGTTTGATAGCGCACCGCACTTACCGTACACCAACCCCTGAAATCTATATATGGTGCTTTGGGCTGCGCGTGCCAATTTGTATAATGAGCCAATTAGCGCTGATAATTGGCTTCTTAACAATTTAATCTTTGTGCACCTAAATTTAGGCACATGAGCTGTGAGGAAATGGAAGGGTCATGGGCAGATTGGAGCATTCCCCACATTTATGCATACAATTATAGAATTAAGGGGCATCCGCACCTAACTTTAGGTATGAGGATTTGTACCACGTTTCCCTTGGTGCCTAAAGTTAGGCTCAGCTTCCAGATGTAAGTGCTAGTCTATGAACTGCACTTAACTTTAGGCGCTATTTATAGAATAGCACTTAGGTTCTTTTTTGGCACTGTTTTTTTAGGTGCAATTCAGTCCTAACCGCCTAACAGAGTAAACGCATGGCCACTTGCCGACTCCTAACTAGGAGATGCTATGTGTTTCTGTGTTAACAGAGAGCAGGTAACATAGTAACATAGTAGATGACGGCAGATAAAGACCCGAATGGTCCATCCAGTCTGCCCAAACTGATTCAATTAAAATTTTTTTTTTTTTTTCTTCTTAGCTATTTCTGGGCGAGAATCCAAAGCTTTACCCGGTGCTGTGCTTGGGTTCCAACTGCCGAAATCTCTGTTAAGACTTACTCCAGCCCATCTACACCCTCCCAGCCATTGAAGCCCTCCCCTGCCCATCCTCTACCAAACGGCCATGCACAGACACAGACCGTACAAGGTACTGCACATTGATCTCAATGTTAACACACGACTACAATTACCAAGAGTTGTCATATTATATTTTGCAGCTACTGCATGGTAAAATCCCATGTTAAGCTGCAGAAAGCCAGAAAGTGCACATTTTACCACAGGTTAGTGGAAGGGTCCTCAATTTCTTATGCAATGTAGTCTTTGAAACATGCCTGAAGCTCTCCTCTGGAAAGTTAGTGAGACAGAGGTTTTTTTTTTTTTTGGGGGGGGGGGGGGAGGGGAGGGAGGCCAGGAAAACTTTACCAGGAAAGAAATATGCTATTATGGCTCTTAATACCTAATAGCAACTGGGTAAACAGACAGGGGGAGATAAAATGGTCAGTCCAAGGTCACAGTGAGATAGCAAGACAGATGACTTTTTATTCATGGTGTTTTTACCCTTCTCAGAGTCATATCACTTCTGACTGCATACAAACAAAAGTCTTTATATATAGTACATTTTCTTTCATTTTTCTGGTGAGCTGCTGCTTTGCAGAGTTAATCTTGATGAACTGCTGTTGAGTGCTTCCTGAGGCTGCCAGCCTTTCGCCTCTGCTATCCTTTAATTAAAAGGCTGCAAAAAATCATTTTACTTTTGACTTTTTAAACTTCCAGTGGCCCATAGCAGGCTGGTGTTAGGACCCAGAACGAGGGAACAGCAGCGTTGGGATAAAAATAGACCGCTAGAAAGGGGTAAAGTTTGAGCAGAAAACATGACATCAGTCAAACCTCTCTCTCTCCGCCCAAAGTGATCTGGGATGGATAGAGGTGTAAACTTGAGCCAGATTAGTAAAGAGTTGGAAACACAGTCCCCCATAACAGTCCTAAGGAAACAGCCTGGTCTTAGCTGATTCTAAACGGAGACATTTATGATTCCCAAAAGCAGAACTGACTGAATGAAAGAGGATTTGAATTTCTAGAACTAAGCGAAAGAAAAGGAAAATTAAGGGGTAGGGACCACTTTCAGCAAGAATTTGCAGCAGGCTCCTTTTGGACATTTCTTTAGAGACATCACATTGCGGGACTGCTGAATTCTCTTCATGGGGTTCCCCCAGCTAGCTTAGACCTGTTAACGTGTTTAATGGCCACAGAGAAGGCTGGATTCTAAAATTTTTAAAAAAAGTCCTGGTATAATCTTGGGAAGAGAATCACTTTTCACCTCTGCTCCAGCCCTGAATGCACATTTGGAGCGAAGGAAAGGAAGCACAGAGAAAGGGAGCGACCTCGGGACTGACTTTCTGTTTAATCTTTTCTTTTTGTTTTTACTGAATTTTTGATCCTCACCTGAAGATAACATGGAGAGGTTTTCAGTTATGTGTTGGGGCATTTACTTTCTGATTTTGCTTCATTGCAACTATAAGGTAATGTCTGCGGCATTAACTGTGCCTGCCTGGATTTACTCTGTACAGATGTTGGCCTTGGAATCCCTTACATTGTCCTATCTTCCAATGCAGGTGTGGGGAGATGCTACCCGGTTTCCGGATTACCCAAGTAAGGAACAAATAATAAACTAGTAAAGACCCCAGGATGAAGCCTATAGCGCAATGTATATAGGAAGCAATGTCACGTTCTTATGTCTATGTTCTTGTTTCTTTATAGGGGGGGGGGGGGGGGGAGCAGGAGGAGGAAGGAAACACCATACCCTGTGTGATCAAAGTTCAGAATCAGTGTGTTCTCTATTAGTTTGATTGACTATAGTATGAGTTGAATGCTTTTCAGGAAGCTAGAAAACCATTTATAGCTTTCAATCCATAACCTTACTCCTCACTGCCTGCTGCTCATCACCCTAGCCAGCAGATAAACTAATGTGCGGCGGCGGCCAAAAAAGCAAACAAGATGCTAGGAATGATTAAAAAAAGGGATGGTTAACAAGACTAAGAATGCTGTAATGCCTCTGTATCGCTCCATGCCATCGCGACCTCACCTGGCTCTAGAAAAGGTACTGCGTCCAAAACTGGTTGCCGTACCTTAAGAGGGATATGGCGCTACTCGAGAGGGTTCAGAGGAGAGCGACACGTCTGATAAAAGGGATGGAAAACCTTTCATACGCTGAGAGATTGGAGAAACTGGGTCTCTTTTCCTTGGAGAAGAGGAGACTTAGAGAGGATATGATAGAGACTTACAAGATCATGAAGGGCATAGAGAGAGTAGAGAGGGACAGATTCTTCAAACTATCAAAAAATAAAAGAACAAGAGGGCATTCGGAAAAGTTGAAAGGGGACAGATTCAAAACGAATGCTAGGAAGTTCTTCTTTACCCAACGTGTGGTGGACACCTGGAATGCGCTTCCAAAGGACGTAATAGGGCAGAGTACGGTACTGGGGTTTAAGAAAGGATTGGACAATTTCCTGCTGGAAAAGGGGATAGAGGGGTATAGATAGAAGATTACTGCACAGGTCCTGAACCTGTTGGGCCGCCGCGTGAGTGGACTGCTGGGCACGATGGACCTCAGGTCTGACCCAGCGGAGGCATTGTTTATGTTCTTATGAGCGACCAAGATGATAAAGGGGATGGAACTCCTCTAGTATGAGGAAAGACTGAAAAGGTTAGGGCTGTTCAGCATGGAAAAGAGACGGCTGAGGGGAGATATGACTGAAGTCTACAAAATCCTGAGTGGAGTATAACGGGTCCAAGCGGATCGATTTTTCACTTCCTCAAAAATGACAAAGACTAGGGGACACTTAATAAAATTACAGGGAAATACTTTTAAAACCAATAGGAGGAAACATTTTTTCACTCAGAGAATAGTTAAGCTCTGGAACGCATTGCCAGGGGTTGTGGTAAGAGCGGATAGAGTAGCTGGTTTTAAGAAAGATTTGGACAATTTCCTGGAGGAAAATTCTATAGCAGGGATAGGGAATTCCGGTCCTCGAGAGCTGTATTCCAGTCGGGTTTTCAGGATTTCCCCAATGAATATGCACTGAAAGCAGTGCATGCAAATAGATCTCATGCACATTCATTGGGGAAATCCTGAAAACCCGACTGGAATATGGCTCTTGAGGACCTGAGTTCCCTACCCCTGGTCTATAATCTGTTATTGAAAAAGTCATGGGGGAAGCCACTGCTTACCCTGGATTGGTAGCATGGAATGTTGCTACTCTTTGAGTTTTGGCCAGGTACTAGTGACCTGGCTTGGCCACCGTGGGAACGGGCTACTGGGCTTGATGGACCATTGGTCTGACCCTGTAAGGCTATTCTTATGTTCTTATCCCCCCTTAACTGTATCCCCCACCCCAACATCCTGTTTGCATGTTTAGATTGTAAGCTCTTTTGAGCAGGGACTGCCTCCTTTGTGACTTTGTACAGCACTATATACGTCTGGTAGTGCTCTAGAAATAATTGTAGTAGTAGTAAATGGTCTTTCTAGATTCTAGAGGCATGATCATTTGCTTACTGATGGACCAATGGGGCTGCAAATTGGGGTGGGGGAGAAAGACGTGGACCATGGTCCTGAGATCTACTCTATTGAAAGTGATCTTGGTCTGAAAATGGTGAGTCTCAATAGAGTCAAGGTTGAAAAGTGATCCAAATTAGAGAAATTTCATCACCGTTCCCGTCCCCAATCCCATGTCATTTTCTAGTGTCTATTTCAACCTCAGTCCTTCTACACCAGCATTCTTCAAAGCAAAGCTTGCGGGTCAGTGGTTGTGGCCATTCATACTCTGATTCTTATGTGAGCCAAGAATAATGAAGCCATTGTGACATCACTGATGTGATTGGCTCTTAGGCACTGGTGGAATGAGGCATTATGACATCACAATATCTGCTCTGGATACCAGAGACTGTAATTCTGTAGTGTCTGTTTCAACCTCAGTCCTTCTACACCAGCATTCTTCAAAGCAAAGCTTGTGGGTCAGTGGTTGTGGCCATTCATACTCTCATTCTTATGTGAGCCAAGGATAATGAAGCCATTGTGACATCACTGATGTGATTGGCTCTTAGGCACTGGTGGAATGAGGCATTATGACATCACAATATCTGCTCTGGATACCAGAGACTGTAATTCTGTAGTGTCTGTTTCAACCTCAGTCCTTCTACACCAGCATTCTTCAAAGCAAAGCTTGCGGGTCAGTGGTTGTGGCCATTCATAATCTGATTCTTCCCTCTCTCCTTAAAGAATGACATGAAGATGGTTTCCCGCGGTTATCCACGGGGATGGGAACGGTGATGAATTTTGTCACCGTGTCATTCTCTAATCCAAATCCAGGCATATGCATGAACCGATTTAAATTTTGCTGGGAGCAATCCTTCACTTGAATCCTTCTCCCCTTCCTGTCCCAACCACCCCATCCCATTTACTTTATTTATCCGCTGTATTTTCAGGCAAATTTAGAATCTGTATAATTAAGAGGAAGCTGCTGGGTTTTGAAACTTGCAGAGGATTTGGCCAAGTGCAGTAACACGAACCTTATGATTAAGCGAATGCCATTTGCAGAAGGGGTTGGTAGAGAACAGAAAATTCTGATCTGAACACCATCTGTTTTCAATGCAAAAAAAAAATCTCTCTGGCTCTGCTTTTTGGGGGTGGGAGAAGGAGGGAGGTTGCATATGTAATAGGATAGATTTTCATTTTCACAGAAACTGTTTAACCTCAAATCTCAGGTTGGCTGGTGTGTGTGTGAACGAAAGATGTCATTTTCCTGCACCCTGTGCAGCATTCCTTTTTTCCCCAAGACAATCATGATTTAAGAATGCGAAAAACACTGCAGGAGTAAATAAGTTGTAGGTGATATCTTTTAATTGGATTAACTTACTATGGCCCCCCTTTTATCATGTCGTGTTAGGGTTGTTGGTTTGTTTTTTTAATCATCGGCCGCAGCAGTAAAAGCTCTGACACTCATAGGGATTCTATGAGCGTCAGAGGTTTTACTGCCACTGCCAGTGATAAAAACCCTAATGCGGCTTGATAATAGGGGGCCTATATTAGGGACTCAAGGTCAGTGCAGAATGCTTTTTTCTATGTGTCCAAGCAAGCCAACACAGCAATAAATAACACTACATTTTCAATATCAAAGGGAACATCTTGCCCTTGTTTTTTTTGCATCAATCCACTTTTTATATTTTTTTAGGATGTTTGTTGCCAGTTATTAACTTTTAATCCTACTACTACTACTAGCGCTGAAAGACATACGCAGCACTATACATTTAACATTCAGTAGATGGTCCCTGCTCAGAAGAGCTTACAGTCTAATTTGAACAGACAGACGAGACATCTCAGGGTTGGGGAGTTTCTGGCAGAAGGAATGATACAATGGGTTTAGGGATTTGACTGAGTAGGAGTTAAGAGTTGAAAGCAGTTTCAAAAGTGTGGACTTTTAGCTTTGATTTGAATACAGCTAGAGACTGTCTTCCTTTCTCTGGAGCCATATGGTAATCCTAGCCCATCCAGTCTGCCCATCCATAGCATCCACTATTTCCTCCCCCTCCTCAAGAAATCCCATGTGCCTGTCTCACGCTTTCTTAAATTCAGACACAGTCTCCACCACCTCTACTGGGAGACTATTCCATGCATTTACTACCCTTTCTGTAAAAAAATATTTTCTTAGATTACTCCTGAGTCTATCACCGCTTAACTTCATCCCATGTCCTCTCACTGAAGTTTCCTTTCAATTATGTGCATTTATGCCACATAGGTATTTAAACATCTCTTTCATATCTCCCTTCTCTTGCTGTTCCTCCAAAATATACAAATTGAGATCTTTAAGTCTGTCCATATGCCTTATGACCTGGATTGGCCACCGTGACAACAGACTACTGAGCTTGATGGACTAGTGGTCTAATCCAGAAAGGCTATTCTTATGTTCTTATGTCCCTATGGACCGACTCCATCCTGTTTATATCTTATTGAAGGTGTGGTCTCCAAAATTATCTAAATGAGGTCTCACCAGTCTTATACAAGGGTGTCAATACCTCCTTTATCTTACTGGTCATACCTCTCCATATGCACCCAAGCATCCTTCTAGCTTTCACCGTTACCTTTTCAACCTGTTTGGCCACCTTAAGATCATCACATACTATCACAACCAAATCCTCTTTTCGTGCACAAAAATTCTTTACTCCCTAAACTGTACTGTTCCCTCAGGTTTTTGCAGCCCAAATGTATGACCTTGCACTTCTTAGCATTAACTGCCTCTTTAACAAAGCCGCGCGGCAACAGCCCCAAAGCCCTTTAAATCTCTATAGGCTTTGGGGCCGTTAGCGCGGCTTTGTAAAAGAGGCCCTAATTTTTAGCTGCCAAATTTCAGACCATTCTTCAGGCTTCGCTTTGGACTTTCCTCATGTTAGCCACACCATCAGGGGAGTCTACTCTATTGCAGATTTTGGTATCATCCACAAAGATGCAAATCTTATCTGACAACCCTTCAGCAATATCATTTACAAAAATGTTTAAAAAAAAAAAACAACAGGCCGAAGAACCGAACCTTGAAGCACACCACTGGTAACTTCTCTTTCCTCAGTGTGATCCCCATTGACCGCTACCCTCTGTTGCCTTCCACTCAACCAGTTCCTGGTTGAGTGGAATAGTAAAATGCCAAAATATAAGCATATTAGTGATTTGCGAGCCTAGCTACCTATTACTTTTTTTTGTTGGTCTATTAATGTTTTCAATAGGCCAGAACTGAATCTGGCAAACAGTCTCTGATGTGCTTAGAAAACATTTCTAAAAGCATGATACAGTCTTTGAGGCCTGCTACGAAATGACTTCCTGTAATCCCAGCTAAATGTGATTTATCACAGGTTACTGTGCAGTTAAGAATCAGTTTGCCCCACAAACACAGCCGAGGTGGTGTCACTTGCATAATGGAATTGGACAGGACAAGACATTGAACTTATACCAAATCACACATGCTAAAAGAGGCAAAGGAGGAAGAGTGGGAGAAAAAACAAGTTTGCTTTATTAGAACCAAGCATCAGATGAATTAATAAAACAGAAGGTACTGGTGCTGACGTGTTCCAACTACCTGTTAGCCTGCATCGAAAGAAAGTTAGAGTCCGTATCAATGTGATCTCAACAATGGGCTGTTTTCCACATTTGTAGTTCATGTGAGTTTAAGGCTATTCACGGAGTTCATGTTAAAAGCCCTGAAATATTCAAGCATGGGTCACATCACTTTGGTGCTCTTGGTTTCCAAGAAAAGCAGACAGCACTAATAACAGGAAGAAAGGGGGGGGGGGGGGAAATCTTATACATGAATACAGGATGTCTGGTGCGGTACTCGGAGAGACCCCCCCCAGGAAAGAGACTTTGGAGTACTAGTCGACAAGTCGATAAAGCTGTCCGTGCAGTGCGTGGCAGCGGTGAAAAGGGCAAACAGAATGCTAGGAATGATTAAGAAGGAGATCATGAGCATATCGGAGAAGGTTATCATGCCGCTGTACCGGGCCATGGTACGCCCCCACCTGGAATATTGCATCCAGCACTGGTCGCTGTACATGAAGAAGGACGCGGTACTGCTCGAAAGGGTCCAGAGAAGAGCGACTAAAATGGTAAAGGGGCTGGAGGAGTTGCAGTACAGTGAGAGATTACAGAAATTGGGTCTCTTCTCCCTTGAAAAGAGGAGACAGAGAGGGGACATGATCAAAACATTCAAGATAATGAAGGGAATAGACTTAGTAGATAAAGACAAAGAGGTTGTTCACCCTCTCCAAGGTAGAGAGAATGAGAGGGCACTCTCTAAAGTTAAAAGGGGATCGATTCCGTACAAATGTAAGGAAGTTCTTCTTCACCCAGAGAGTGGTAGAAAACTGGAACGCTCTTCCGGAGGTTGTTATAGGGGAAAACACCCTCCAGGTATTCAAGACAAAGTTAGACAAGTTCCTGCTGAACCAGAACGTACGCAGGTAAGGCTAGTCTCAGTTAGGGCACTGGTCTTTGACCAAAGGGCCACTGCCTGAGAGGACTGCTGGGCACGATGAACCACTGGTCTGACCCAGCAGTGGCAATTCTTATGTTCTTACATCCCTCTTTACCTTAGCACTGATTAACAGCATATAAAAGCTGTTATGCTAAGCTTAAATGGCTACCATGCGTGAAACATGCTGTATAATGGCCCCACACTGCACCACTTTACAGGTTATAGCAATCAAATTGGTAGGTTGAGCCACCTGGATGTTACCGTTTCTTTAATTTGCTGCACTTCTTGTGTACTTCTTGGACTTTTTATTGGTTCTGGAGACAACTGGATTTTGCGTAGGTAGATTCACAGCTGCGGAGAGATCCCGTAGTTCGGAAAACTCAGGTACTACATACAATATATTTGGATTTTATATTTTAATCCCAGAAACAGAGAGAATGATGAGAGAAAAAGGGCCCTATTGTCTGTCCAGTCTGCCCATCCACACCAGCTGCTAAGCTCTGAAATCCCTTCCTGCCCCTTAGAGATCATTTGTGCTTCTCCTACGCTTTCCTGGACTCAGATACTGTGCTTGTCTCCACCATTATGTGTCTGTGGTCTGCAGTCAGTGGCATAGTAAGGGGTTGGGAGGGGTCCACCCTGGGCACCATCTTGGTGATGGCACTAGTCCTCCTCTCTGCGCCCCTTCCTTTCCCCGTACCTCTTTAATGTTCCCAGCACGAGCAGCGGCTCTTTCTCTGACGTCATTTCCTGGACCTGCGCCTAGGAAGTTATGTCAGAGAAAGAGCTAATGCTGACGTGAGCAGCAGGTTGGGGTTGCTACTCATGCCGGGAACATTAAAGAGGTAATTGGAAGATCATTGCGTTGTTCTCCTTCTTTCTTTATTTTGGATTTGCCAGAGGCTGTTGGCCATTTACCTAAAGGAAATAGGGCGTTGTGTAGGAAAATGAGTCTCTTGGCTAGAAAATGTATACTACAATATTGGACAATCCCCGATCCTCCGAGGTTTTGGCATTGGTGAAACCAATTACATCAGTTGGCCATTTGGGAAGCTAGAGATGCTGGAATTATAAGAAAGCGAAATATGTTATTTATACAAATCTGGGGTTCATATTTGCAAGATTTACATCCTAAGGGCCGTAGTGCGATTTTAAGTTGGATCTCTTAAATGGGCTTTTATTTAGTTAAATGAAGAGAGTATCATTGGGTAGAGAGTACTATAGGGTGGGGAGGGGTAGGTGTGGAGAGGGATGGTAAAGGTTCAAACACATATAGATATAGAGGGAGTTTATTGAAATTGGAATTTGTCTTTTATTATGTATATTATATTATAATAGTTGATGCATTATTGATGTGCTTTGATGTTGTATTTGATGATGTTTGCATCAATAAAAATTGTTTGAATCTAAAGAGGTACGGGGGAAGGGAAGGGGTGCGTGATCGTGGCAGGAGGGGCGGGGAAGGAACATAATGGGGTGGGGCAGAGAAGAGGGCGGGGGGTGCTACCGCCCAGGGCACCTCACCCTCATTATGCCACTGTCTGCAGTGGTCTAATATTCCTGGAAAAGGAACTTTTTTGAGGAGAGAGTCTCTTCCTCAGTCTTTGAAATGGTCTGCTTTCCATTGTCTTGCACTGATGTGCTTTGTAGACCTAAGAAGAGGGCTCAGAACATGAGTCAGCTCTGTGGGTGCTTGAGCACCCACAATATTGACGGTGTTCAGGGAGAGGTAATATTTATTGGGTTTAGCATCCCCAAATATTTTTTGAAAAGTTGGCTCCTATGACTCAGAATGTAAAAGTGTTTCAAGGATACAAGGTCCTTTTGGTGTTTTTTTTTCCTATATAGACAGCACATAACGTAGTAAATGATGGCAGATAAAGACCTGAGCGGTCCATCCAGTCTGCCCAACAGTCACACTCATTATTAGTTCATAATTAAATTACCTTTCTTTAACATTCCTAGGGCATAGACTGTAGAAGTCTGGTGGCACTGTCCTTAGGTTCCAACTAGGAGTTGTTGTCGAAGCTCACTCCAGTCTGTCCAAACAATCTTATCATCTGTGGGACATAGACTGTAAAAGTCTGTCTGGCACTGTCCTCATATTCCAAATTACTGGAATTTCTATCGAATTTCCAACTCATCCTAACCAAATTGCCTTATAAGGGACCTTGCCATCTGCCCACCATCTAAGCAGCACTCAACATATCAAACATACATGCAACCATTTAAGTTTTTTTTTTTTTTTTAAATATAATTCATTGGGATCGGTGCTATTTAACTTACTTATAAATGTTCTGGAAATTGGAACGACGAGTGAGGTGATTAAATTTGCAGATGACACTAAACTGTTCAAAGCTGTTAAAACGCATGTAGATTGTGAAAAATTGCAAGTAGACCTTAGGAAATTGGAAGACTGAGCATCCAAGCAACAGATGAAATTTAATGTGGACAAATGCAGAGTGATGCGCATTGGGAAGGAGAACCCAATTCACAGTTACCAGATGCTAGGGTCCACCTTGGGGGTTATCGCCCAAGAAAAAGATCTGGGTGTCATTGTAGAAAATACGATGAAACGTGCCCAATGTGCGACAGTGGCCAAAAAAGCAAACAAGATGCTAGGAATTATTAAAAAGGGGATGGCTAACAAGACTAAGAAGGTTATAATGCTTCTGTATCGCTCCAAGGTGCAACCTCACCTGGAGTATTGCATTCAGTTCTGGTTTCCATAACTCAAGAAAGATATAGTGGTATTAGAAAAGGTTCAAAGAAGAACAACCTAGATGATAAAGGTAATGGAATTCCTCTTGTATGAAGAAAGACTAAAAAGGTTAGGGCTCTTCAGCTTGGAAAAGAGATGGCTGAGGGGAGATATGATTGAAGTCTACAAAATCCTGAGTGGAGTAGAACAGGTACAAGTGGCTCGATTTTTCACTCCATCAAAAATTACAAAGACCAGGCGACATTCAATGAAATTACAGGGAAATACTTTTAAAACCAATAGGAGGAAATACTTTTTCACTCAGAGAATAGTTAAACTCTAGGAGGTTGTGGTAAAAGTGGATTGCGAGCTGGTTTTAAGAAAGATTTGGACAATTTCCTGGAGGAAAAGTCCATAGTCTGTTGTTGAGACAGACTTGGGGGAAGCCACTGCTTGCCCTGGATTGGTAGCATAAATGTTACTACTCTTTGGGTTTTTGCCAGGTACTAGTGACCTGGATTGGCCAACGTGAGGATGGGCTCCTGGACTAGATGGACCATTGATCTGACCCAGTAAGGCTATTCTTATGTTCATTTTCTAATAAGAGATCCAATGTGTTCATCCCATGCCTTTTTTTTCAGGTTTCTTGAAAAGATAGTCATAATGTGCAAATCATGCTTGAGGGCCTCACCAATAACCTTTTTGAGTTTTTAAGCACTTTGCTGGAGAGTTTATGGGACATTGTTGGAGATTTGGAAGTTTTTCTGTAGAATCAGATGTAGGAGATGAAATTCCAGGGGTAAAAAACATCATGAAAATTTCAGCAGAATATGGACTGCCCTGGATAAACCATGCTGGAGGTTCCAGAAAAAAGCTGGTGATCTAGAGACTCCCCTACTTGGGTAATGAAAGATGGTTCACCTCACCATGCTTTGCTTTTACTGAGCTGCTCTATATCCCATCAACAGTTTAGGAAGCAGCAGGGGGGAGAGATGGAGGAAAGTCAACATTTCAAGTTTAATGGGACCGATTTGTTTTTCTGCGTTGGTTCTCTTCCCTCAGGGCAAGCTATACTTCTGTCAGTGGTGTCGGTTTATTCCCTTTCGCAGCAATTAAAACAAAAATTAATTTGTTGGCTGGCAAAACAGGAGTGAGAGAAATCCTGTTTTCAGTTGGACTCCAGAGGTACAGGGTGATTAGAGATACTTGTTTAATGCCATCCCATGAGGCCATTTTTAAAATGAATGATACAAGACCTTCTTGGCTCGAACTACTGGATTATTTCTCACTATGCTTGAACTATATAATTTGAATACTACTCTAAATATTAGGATATTTCAAAGAGAACATTTTACTCACATTTAGTAAATAA
Source organism: Geotrypetes seraphini (assembly GCF_902459505.1). Taxonomy (NCBI): domain Eukaryota; kingdom Metazoa; phylum Chordata; class Amphibia; order Gymnophiona; family Dermophiidae; genus Geotrypetes; species Geotrypetes seraphini. The sequence continues at coordinate 144,832,683 of NC_047091.1, read as the reverse complement.
TTTGAAATACATATGAAGAAAAAAGTAGACCTGGTTATCAATTTTAAAAAAATTCTAACTTCTGTTGACATTTACTTCTATAAATACTAGTTGTTACTGTTATATAGCCTAAGGGGTGATCTATTATTGACTGAAGAAAACAAATTAGCCATAATTAAAAGAAATAAATATGTTTATGTAGGGCCCCTTTTATTAAATCTTGATAAGTGCTTAGATCCGGATTCTATAAATGGTGCAGTAGTTGGCAGCTGCCTTAAAAATGGCTGCTGAGTGTGTGCCAATCATGTAACATGCCATTTATAGAATTGTGGCTTTAGGAAAAGTAGATGAGAGAAATGTAGGCCAGGGTTTTCAAGGCCTACATTTCTTGCACCTATCTTTTATGTAAATCGCACCTATGGAGGTGCTTTCTGACGCTTACAGTGGCATTAGCCTTCATAAAACTCAAACGCTTTTAAACGGTATTATGCACTTAACTTAGGCACCAGTAAGGCGCCTAAATTAAGATGTTGTTTATAGTAAATGGGCCTATAGTTCAGTATACCAAATAAACTGTACATTAACCCCTGGATTCTATATATGGCACCAAGATATCAGTCAATTAATTATACAAAAAGCTAACCTATAAATTAAATTTGAAAACTGCTGCATGTATTATATAATACACAAGCATGATAATACATACACCAATCACACTATTCCTTGTTGCAATGTGCTCCATAAACTGAGAGAGGATTTATTTTCACTCTGGGTGGCTTTCAACGTATGAACATTGCTGTGCGGTGCCTGTCTCAGGTCTGGGAGAGACTGCTGGACCTAGCTGTGGTTTACAGATTTCTTGTCTTTTTGTCATTTGTGGGGAATAATTTTTTATATTTACAAGTGGCTGATTTATTCGTATGAGATTCAATATAGCAATAATGTTAAAGTGCAATGAGTGTGTGTTGTGAATGGTGTGATTGGTACATGTAGTAATTTTGTGTTATGTTATGTTTGTGTGTTATCTAATAAATGCAGTATTTTTCATTATTGAATTTATAGGTTAGCTTTTTGCATAATTAGTGGTATCAACACTTTTTTTGTATAAAGCTAAAGCGTATTATTCCCAGAGATACATATATTTTGTATACCAAGATTTCAGTGCCAAAATTTACACTGCACAATTCAAAAGGCGATGGGGCCAGGGGAGTGGCACAGGTGTTCCTAAAATTTGCAGGCAAGGCTATAGAATAGCCTCATTTGTGTACCAAAATGCCTGGAGTTGGGTGCTAACAAAAAACTAGGTTGATATATCAATCTTCTAAGAGACTAAATCGAAATACCTCAGCCCCACCACTCCACCGCAATAATACTTTCTAAAGCGGGAGATTTACGTGGTGCTTCATCATTGGTAAATCGTCTCAAATCGCCGTGATTATATTCGTTTAAATATTTTTTATTTTAATTTTTCATTTTGATTTTTTACTTATCAATAAATAGAAAATTATAAAAAGTGTGTAAGATTGTATACTTAACGTCTACACACAGTTAAACCTGGGAGTCCGACCCGACATGTTTCGCACTACTTGTGCTGTCTCAAGGCTCTTTCACAGACTTCATACTCGGCGACCTCGGGAGACCCTTGAGACAGCACAAGTAGTGCGAAACATGTCATGTCGGACTCCCAGGTTTAGCTGTGTGTAGACGTTAAGTATACAATCTTACACACTTTTTATAATTTTCTATTTATTGATAAGTAAAAAATCAAAATTAAAAATTAAAATAAAAAATATTTAAACGAATATAATCACGGCGATTTGAGATGATTTACCAATGATGAAGCACCACGTAAATCTCCCGCTTTAGAAAGTATTATTGCGGTGGAGTGGTGGGGCTGAGGTATTTCGATTTAGTCTCTTAGAAGATTGATATATCAACCTAGTTTTTTGTTGGTTTACATGATCTAGCGGAGTGGGTTGGTTATATAACTACATAAAATACTGGTTCTAGATTAAAGCTTGGAGTTGGGTGCTGGCATTTATATCAGGTTTCAGCTGGTGTGAATACCAGTGCCCAACTTTAGGCATGGAAATGGGCTCTAACTGGCTAATTCTTTACGTCAGCCTAAAGTTAGGCGCTTACATTGACATACCTAGCTAATGTAGGCATCTAACTGACGTATATGGTTAAAACTTATCATGGCAGTATTGTGTTGTGGTTAAACTATGAGACCTTCCTTTTGTGTATTCCCTCCCCGCTATTCTATCTCATATTGTTGTTCTTCCCTTTTTCCCTTACTTCCTGTCTTTTCACATTTAATTTTATATTATTTTATGTTTAATTACTTTATTGCAAGCCGCTTAAACTTTTTTAGATATGCGGGATATCAAATGTTAATTAAGCTTGGAAACTTGGTTAATAGGCTTAATTGGTGCTGATAATTGGCACTTAACACCTCATAATTGTCCTTAATTGGACTTAATTGAAAGTTAGCTGCCTAACTCGAAAAATCATGATCCTATAAAAAAGTAGATGCCTAGTCCAATGTGCCTAACTAAAAGTGGGCATGTTTAGGGGCAGATCATGGGTGTGTTTTTGAATTAGGCACCTCTTTTTGAATTACGTGCTAGTATTTAGGTAAAGAAACCCTGGCACAGTGGCATAGTAAGGGGGGGAGCGGAGGGGGGGACAGACTATCCCATGCCACGCTTGCGCCCCTCCCTCCCGGACCTCTTTAAATCTTCACCAGCGTGAGCAATTTCTCTTGCCTGATGCTCATGCCAGCCTGTCTCCCCTCTGAAATCACTTCTCGGTCATGGGGTCAGGAGGTGATGTCAGAAGAAAAGCCAACACCAGAGAAGCTGCTTGTGCTGAAAGAGATGTCAAGAAGTATAAGGGGGGGGAAGGGAGGGCATGAGTGTGGCATGGGTGGTAGGGAAGGAGCAGTGGGTGTGGAAGGAGATGGGGACAGAGAGGAGGGCGCAGGTGGTGCCTCCAACCCTCATTATGCCACTGCCCTAGCATAAATACGATGCACCTAAAGTTAGAACACCTAATATCATTTAGGCAGCACTAAATATGATTCTATACAATTTTTATAGAATTGCGCTTAGCGCTGCACTGGTCGGCACTGATTTTTTTAGGCGATCTACTTATAGAATCAGGCCCTAAGTGCTCAGCTTGGAAAGTCTTATATAGAATAGTACTGCATAAGCACATAAGAACATAAGAACTGCCATCTCCGGATCAGACCCTGGGTCCATCAAGTCCGGTAATCTGCACACGCGGAGGACCCGTCAGATCTACCCTGGCATAGTTTAGGGAGATGTGCATCTAATTTACCTTACCCGTATCACTCTATACCACTCTTAAGGAGATGTGCATCTAGTTTGCCCTTAAATCCTAGAACAGTGGATTTTGCAATTACTTCCTCTGGGAGAGCATTCCAGGTGTCCACCACTCGCTGCGTGAAACAGATCTTCCTGATATTCGTCCTTTTCCCCCCCACACTTCAGTCTATGTCCTCTTGTCTGTGTCACATTGATCATTGTAAATAACTGCTTTCCCTGCTCCATTTTGTCGAATCCTTTCAGTATTTTGAAAGTCTCGATCAGATCCCTTCACAGTCTCCTCTTCTCAAGGGAGAACAACCCCAGTCTCCTAAGTCGTTCCTCATAGTCCAGGTTCTCCATACCTTTCACTAGCTTCGTTGCTCATCTCTGCATCCTCTCTACCAATTTTATATCCTTCTTTAGGTATGGACACCAATGCTGGACACAGTATTCCAGGTGTGGTCTGACCATGGCTTTGTAGAGCGGTATTATAACTTTCTCTGATCTACTCGTAATTCCCTTCTTTATCATGCCTAGCATTCTATTTGCTTTCTTCGCTGCCGCTGCACATTGCGCCGACAGTTTCAGGGTCCTATCTATCAGTACACCCAGGTCCTTTTCCTGTTCGGTCTTTCCCAGAGTTACACCTGACATACTATACTTGTGATCTTTATTTTTTCTGCCTAAATGCATCACTTTGCATTTTTCCACATAAAAATTCATCTGCCATTTATCTGCCCACTTCTCCAATTGATTCAAGTCGCTCTGGAGTTCCTCGCTGTCCTGCGATCTGATTGCCCGGCATAGCTTTGTGTCGTCTGCAAACTTGATGATTTCACTGGATGTTCCTTCTTCCAGGTCATTTATGAAAATATTAAATAAGATGGGTCCAAGTACCGAGCCCTGGGGTACACCGCTAGTCACTTTTTCCCATTCTGAGAACTTCCCATTTATGCCCATTCTCTGTTTTCTGTTCTCTAGCCATTTGCCTATCCATCTTAGTATATCTCCCTCTATTCCATGGCCTTGTAATTTCCTGAGAAGTCTTACATGTGGAACCTTGTCAAATGCTTTCTGAAAGTCCAAGTATACAATATCCTCCGGTTCTCCACTATCAATTTGTCTGTTCACTGTCTCAAAAAATTGAAGTAGGTTCGTCAAACATGATTTCCCTTTCCTGAACCCATGTTGACTGGCTCTCATCAGGTCGTGTGTGTCTAGGTGCCGGACTATGCTATCTTTGATCAGCGCCTCAACCATCTTTATAGGGACAGATGTGAGACTCACAGGTCTGTAGTTGCCTGGCACTCCTCTCGATCCTTTTTTAAATATCGGTGTGACGTTCGCTATCTTCCAGTCATCCGGTATCTGTCCTGTTTTGATTGACAGGTTGGCAAGTTTTTGCAATAATTCTCTGATTTCAAATTTCAGTTCTTTTAGGACTCTCTGATGAATTCCGTCCGGTCCAGGAGATTTATCACTTTTAAGTTTGTCGATCTGGTGGTAAATCTGGTCCAAGTCCACTTCTACTGTGGTGAGGCTGTCCTGTACGACTCCCTTGAACACTTTCACTGTGTCAGGTATTGTTGTGGTGTCTTCCTTTGTAAAGACAGACGCAAAGAAGGAATTCAGTCTGTCTACAATTTGTTTGTCATCCATGACGCACCCTTTTCCTCCCAGGCCATCCAGCCTCCCGTGCGGGTTTTTTCCCTTTTACGTATCTAAAAAAGGGCTTGAAATTTTTGGTCTCTCGCGCTATTTTCTCCTCGTAGACTTTTTTGGCAACCCTCACCACCTTTTGACATTTTTTCTGATCATCTATATGTTTGTTCCAAGCTTCGGATGTTTTTGTGTGTTTCCTTCTTTTCATTTATGGCTTCCTTCACCTCTTTGGTAAGCTATGCCGGCTCTCTTTTGCCTTTGGTTTTCTTTACTTTGGACATCCACGGAATGTAGAGGCTTTGTGCTTCCGTGATAGTATTTTTCAGTAGGGACCATGCCTGTTCCACCGTTATGACTTTGCCCATCTTTTTCTTGATCCGTTTTTTCACCATGGCTCTCATGCTGTCGTATCTTCCCTTTTTAAAGTTTAAAGTTGTGGTTGAGGTTTTGGTACCTTTCCCTTTCCCGACATCAAGTTTGAAGTTGATCATGTTGTGATCGATCGTCTCCAGCGGGACCGTGACTTCTACTTCCTTTGCCGGACCCATAATGCCATTTAGGACCAAGTCCAAGGTGACGTTTCCTCTCGTCGGCTCTCCTACCATCTGTTCCAGGAAGCAGTCCCCTAGCACTTCCAGGAACTTTGCCTCCTTGCCACCTTTTATTGAGTGCCCCCCCCTAAATGTTTCTTGCATTAGGGGCATGGCAAGGATGGAGAGTGGCATGGAAGGTGTTAGGTAGTTAACATGTTATACTTACTGTATGCTGACTAATGTGGAGTAAACATGAGACCACTTACCATCTTCTAAGCGCTTTTGTGTGAATATTAACCATGACCTGCAGTAGAAATTACTAGGAAAGTCTCGGGTTATCATATGACTCCAGAAAAAGGAGGACGGATTGAGACATCCGAGTTTTATTTCCATTGCACTCATTGGAAGTAAAGCCCAGATGTCTCAATCGGTTCTCCTTACTCCCATTGATTTCCAGAGTTTTCTTCCTGTTCTGCAGATATAGAAACTTCATGATGGCTCAGAGTTCCACACTTGAAAATTCCACACTTTTCATTGACATGGTCATTGACAATGTCAAACGCCTGGTTTGGCAAAATCATGCCAGGAGTCTCATCCTATTATTTTTTTAGAAAACTATTAAAGACACAACTATTTGACATATTTGTAACCCAAGCTTCCTAATGCTTTTTAAATATAACATGTATTGTGTACATTATAGAAATTGATGTATCTTTTTGAACTGTATATTCGCTGGATGTTCAGCCTTATCTGCTGTGAACCGCCTAGAACCATTCATGGTCTGACGGTATATAAGAATAAATTATTATTTTTAAAAACATAGCATTACAATTCTTTAACTTGGCACTTTGCAAAATAAAATATCACTCTACAGTGGCAAAATAATGCTCAGAATTTAGGAAGTTGGTTGGGCTGAGAACTTTTCGGTACCCCCTCGTATCACTCACTACATATGAAGCAAGCAGTCTGAAATACAAATATTTATTTTCTTAAAATTCATTTTGACTATAGCATACAATATAAGCTCTATTTAGTATATTAACGGTGCTAAATAATGACCTAATTGGGAGAGGAGAGGGAGGGGATGAGGTTTCAAAAGACAGTCACAAATGTTCTAGGTTAGACCAATTGAGTTGTCTCCCCTACCAGAGCAGGGGGGAGGGGGGTATGGACCACCCTGGGTGCCGTCATGGTGATGCACCTTTCCAGCCCCCATGCCATGCTCGCGCTCTCCCTTCTCCACTCCCATACAGCTTTAAAATCTTCACCAGCGCGAGCAACTACTCTTGCCTTCTGCTCGCATAAACCCGGCTCCCTCTGAAATCACTTCCGGGTTGCAGGACCAGGAAGTGATGTCAGAGGGAAAGCCAACACCAGCATGAGCAGCAGGCCGGAGAAGCTGCTCATGCTGGTGAAGATTTAAAGCAGTACAGGATTGGGAAGGGAAGGTGCGAGTGTGGTGTGGGAGGGGGGGTGTAGGAGAGGAAGGCACAGGGAGGTACCACCTATACTCGCTATGCCATTGTCCCCTACTGTCTGTTGGTTTTCCTATTGAAACAAGCTCTTCATGAATTGGCGCTCTGCCTCTGAAAATGCGGAATTGATCTGGAGAACTCGCACATGACAGAGGGGGAACGATCAAAAGCAGGATGATGTGGGAAAGCTCTGATCTAGATAGAATGGTCATGTTTGCTATGCTCTCCAGATCTTGCAGAGATTCATCGAGTTGCACTTAGTGTTTCCAGAACCCTCCTGGGTGTTCTTGGAACACAGATCCATCTTCATTTTCATAAACTATCACTTAACGACGAGAAAGAATAGCATGAGTACTGAGGGTAATTGTAGCATGTTAACGTGGATAATGCTAGCATGATGAGTTCAAATTGCTCAAGTAATAAATTCTGTAGATGTGCTTTTGGTGCATAATCAGCTAAGTATAAGTGTGTGTTGTTCTACAACGGCTGAATCGTATTTCCTGCAGTGGTTTCACTGTTGCCACTTAGCATGGATTACTTTATTATAGCACATTTGGCTCCATAATTATTCAAGTGCTTTGTGTAAGCTAGCAATGACAAATTCTAGTTTTATTTTATTTATTTTTTTTTTTTTACCACTCCTCTTTCTTTTTTTCTCCTCTTTGATATATCTGAAGGTTTTAGAGTGTCATACAAATTCTGCATTGTAATATGCTTCCTCCCCTGGCTTCATGCGTTCCTTGCTTTCAGCATGAACTAATTGATGCCTATGATGTGATAAACCTAGTTATTGTACAATGGCCAAGTCATGCCCAGCACATCGAACCCAGCCTCACTGTATGCGTCAAGCAGTGAAAAGTAAGTGAGATTGCTTACAAAATCCTGGCCATTGCCAGGATAAAGACACAGAGAAAAAGTGCACCTCTGTGCTGAAATATATTTTGTAGTTTTTGGTACCTTTCCTGAGTTTTACTTATGAGGGGGCGTTCAATAATTTATCTACCTCAGTAGGAAAGAAAAGAGTTTTTAAAAAAGTTTTGTTTTATTTTTCCAATATAGTCTCCTGATAGCTCCATATACTTCATCTACTTTTCCTATAATGACTTTAACCCCTTTGAAAAGAATTCTTCTCTTTGACCTTCAAACCAGGACGTCACAGTTTTCTTGACATCTTCATCACTTGAAAACCGATGTCAATGGAGAGATTTCTTCAAAACTCGGAAAGGAAATAATCCGAGGCAGCCAGGTCAGGACTGTAGGGTGGATGATTCAGCTGCTGAAACCTACTGTACATTCTCAGATGGCAGTCTGTGATTGTTGTGACATGTATACCGGTGCATTGTTATGAAGAAACAGCATGCCTACTGTGAGTTTTCCTCATCTTTTCTCCTTGAATGACTCCCACAAAGTGATCATTGTGTTGGCACAACTCTTCCCAGTTATGGTTGTCTTGTGTGGCATGAACTCCAGAAGCAAAAGTCCTTCATCATCTCAGAAGATAGTTGCCATTACTTTGCCTGCAGATTTTTCTGTCTTAAACTTTTTTGGGGTGGGGGGATGACTTGTGCTTCCACTGCATTGACTCCATTTTGGACTCAGAATCTTTGTGATAGATGCAAGTCTCATCTCCAGTCACCAAATGATGAAAAAAAATTCACTTGGTCTTCATGGAGCATCTCCATGCTCTCCCGACAGCACTGGAGCCTCACGGCCTTCTGACATGGCATCAGCATTCTTGGACCCCATCTTGCACTAACCTTGGACATGCCCAACTTTTCATGAATTAATTGTCAAATTGTACCTGCTGAGATGTCTTTTTTTTCAGTTATTCAAGAAACCTTAATTCGTATGTTTAACAACATTAAATCCTCAACTTTCTTGCACATTTCTGTGAAAACTGCTTCCACAGACCATCCAGTGTGAGGGTCATTTTCAGTGGACTCTCTACTCCAATTGAACTGCTTACTCCACAAATTTACTTTGTAGGATGATGGGGCAGACTCACCATAAACTGTAGTTCATGGATCTCCTTTGGGTTTTTTCCTTCTTTTGTGAGAAAATTTATCACTAAATCTAGCAGTTTCATACTTGATTTGCACAGACTCTCCTGACAATCTGTCTCTTGGAATGTTAGACTTGCACTGAGCTGCAACTGTGCATGAGCAACCTTAAAACATGTCACAACATGCACAGACTTATATCAACATGCTTGCTACTTTCTTTTATACTCAAGTAGATAAACTATTGAACAGTGGCTTACCAAGGGCAGGGCGGGCGTGGCAGTCTGTCACGGGTGCATGCTCTAAGGGGATGCACAGCCAGCAGCAGCAGCAAACTGAAAAGGTAGCAGCAGGAGTAGTAAACTTTAAATTCAGTCATCTCAGGACCTTCCTGCACCTCTCCGCGGTTGCTGGTCCACCCTCTCCGACATCACTTCCTTGTTCTGGAGCAGAGCCAGCAGCCACGGGGAGGTGCAGCAAGGTCCTGTGATGTCTGTGGCTGCCGGTCCACTTCCTCCAACGTCACTTACTTGTTCTGGAGCAGAGACGGAAACCAGAGAGGTGCAGCAAGGTCCCACGATAACTACATTAAAATGTTTTATAGCCGCTGCTGCTGCTTAGAGAAGCACACAGCAGTGGTGGGAAAGTGAGGGGACAAGATACTGGATAGCAATGGGATGGAGGGAGAAAGAAAAGAGCAGGATACTGGCATGGAAGGGTTGTGGAGGGAGAGAGAAGGGAGCAGGATACTGGTAAGGAAGGGTGGTGGAGCGAGAGAAAGGGGGCAGATGCAGATGGAATTGGTGTGCAGGGAAAGGGGGAAAGAGACAGAAGGGGGAAGGAGACTGGATAGAATGGGTTGGAGGGAGAAAAAGGGGCAGATTCTGATGGAAGTTGGGGGAAGGGAAAGACTAGGAGCAGATGCTGATGGAGCTGGTGGATGGAGAGAGAGAAAGGGCAGACATTGGATGTTAGTGGGGAGCCTGTGCTGGATGGAAGTGGGGATGGGAGAGAGAAGGGAGCAGATGCTAGATGGAAGTGGGGAGGAGAGAGAGAAAGAGGGGAGCAGATTCAGGAAGGAAGTGGGGAGGAGAGAAGTAGGGGAGCAGACACTGAAGGGAAGTGGAGAGAGGGGGCAGATGCTGGATGGAAGAGGTAGAGAAAGAGGGCACAAAATAGAAGGAGGGGATGAATAAAAAGAGGGCACATGTTGTATGGGGGGAAGAGGATAGAGTTAGTGAAATACTGGAGGGGGTGAGGGAAAGAGATGGCAAGCTGTGGCTAGATACAGTGAAAAGGGAAATTGAGGACTGGGAGAAATTGAGGACTGGGTAGTAAGAACTTAATTTAGACCAGGGATCTCAAAGTCGTTCCTTGAGGGCCGCAATCCAGTCGGGTTTTCAGGATTTCCCCAATGAATATGCAATGAAAGCAGTGCATGCACATAGATCTCATGCATATTCATTAGGGAAATCCTGAAAACCCGACTGGACTGCGGCCCTCAAGGAGGGACTTTGAGACCCCTGATTTAGACAGATGCAGAAAATAAATTGAGAGGGAAGATGAGGGAAGAAAAGGAAAGGGAGAGGAGAGAAGAGAGTGAAATGCCAGACCATGGGGGTGTGGGATAGAGAAGGAGAGGAGAGAAGAGATGCTAGACCATTGGAGGAGGGGAAGGAAGGGAAAAAGATGGATGCTAGACCAATTGGGGTGATGGGAGAGATGGAAGGGGGAGGCATACAGTTTCTGGAAGGGGCATAGAAGGGGAGAAGATGCCATATAGAAGGGGCAGAGAGAGGGCAGACAGTGGATGGAAGGAAGAGTGTGACAAGAAGATGAGGAAAGCAGAAACCAGAGAAGACAGCCCAGTGATCAGGGCAGGCAGGAGCAAGTCACAAGGCAGGCGAAGAGGAGCTGAGAGAGGGGAGAAAGAAGGAAAGAATTGGAGATGCAGGGTAGGCAAGAGTGAGGGGCAGAGGCGAGAGATAGCTCCGCCCACCCCTCTGACGTCAGCCAAGCACCGATCTGAAGCTCCCCCTTAAAAGGGGAGGAGCCAAGGCACGATAACATTGGAGCCCAGTGAGCAGGGCAGGCAGGAGCAAGTCACGAGGCAGGCGAAGAGGAGCTGAGAGAGGGGAGAAAGAAGGAAGGAATCAGAGAAGCAGGGCAGGCAAGAGTGAGGGGCAGAGGCGAGAGATAGCTCCGCCCACCCCTCTGACATCAGCCAAGCACCGATCCGAAGCTCCCCCTTAAAAGGGGAGAAGCCAACGGCGCTCAGCCGTTCGGCGTGCGTCGAAGCCGAACGTCAAAGGCGCTCGCCTTAGCGAGAGCGCCTTTGCGAAGGGCCTTCAGAAGGGGCGAGTCACCACACGAGTAGCAGGCAGAGAGAGAGAGAGAGAGGACACCAGCAGCAGGCAGAGCGAGAGAGAGAGAGGACACCAGCAACAGACAGAGAGAAAGAGAATGAGGCCACCAGAAGTAGGCAGAGAGAGAGAGAGGACACCAGCAGCAGGCAGAGCGAGAGAGAGAGAGAGGACACCAGCAGCAGACAGAGAGAAAGAGAGTGAGGACACCAGAAGCAGGCAGAGAGAGAGAGAGAGAGAGAGAGAGAGAAGACACCAGCAGCAGGCAGAGAGAAAGAGAGTGAGGACACCAGAAGCAGGCAGAGAGAGAGAGAGAGAGAGAGAGAAGACACCAGCAGCAGGCAGAGAGAGAGAGAGAGGACACCAGCAGCAGGCAGAGCGAGAGAGAAAGGACACCAGCAGCAGACAGAGAGAAAGAGAGTGAGGACACCAGAAGCAGGCAGAGAGAGAGAGAGGACACCAGCAGCAGGCAGAGAGAGAGAGAGAGAGAGAGAGAGAACACCAGCAGCAGGCAGAGCGAGAGAGAGAGAGGACACCAGCAGCAGACAGAGAGAAAGAGAGTGAGGACACCAGAAGCAGGCAGAGAGAGAGAGGACACCAGCAGAAGACAGAGAGAGAGAGAGGACACAAAGCAGACACAGAGGGCACTTACTTACATACATAATATCAACAGGTCACACGTAAACTGTTAACTGTTATCTTAAAGTAGGAACGACAATGGAAGCAGAGGGAAACCAGAAGATGAGCTTTCCAGTGTTCTGCATAGACTGTCATATGTATGACTACCTCCCCTCGGGGAGACACTCATATATATGCGGTCGGTGTCAGTAGCTGAAAAGCTTGAAGAAGGAAGTTAAGTGACTAGAGGACAAGATAAAGAAGCTAGAAGGACTTTACCCAATCGGCACAGCTGGAGACTTCATGAATGAGAGACACATTGAGGAGGAGGTCAGTGAACTCGAGAAATTCATTGAGGAAGTCTACAGGAGGAGGGTGGAAGAGAATGAACTCCAGATGGAAGATGAAACTACACCAACACCAACATGGAAGGGAGAACAAGAAACAGATGACCTCAAAGAAGACGCCCACAGAGGAATACCGCATGAGGGAGAGAAAATGACAAGTCAATGCCAAGAAGAAGAAACAGCGAAGAACACCGAGGACATAGAAGAAGAAGCAGCAAAGCACTCCAAGGACATTGACCTGAAACCGAAGCGAAAATTAAAGAAAGGAAAGTCAGCGATCCTAGTGGGAGACTCAATCCTGAGGCATGTGGACAGCCACATAGCAGAAGGGAGAGAGGATCAACTAGTGACCTGCCTCCCAGGAGCAAGAACCAAGGACATCGTGGACAAAATTGGAAAGATCCTGGAAGGAGCGGAGACGGAGGAGACCACAGTAATGATCCACATTGGGACGAATGATGTCAGCAGGAGAGACTACAGAAGAAGCACGCTGATAGAACAGTTCAAGATTCTGGGAAGGAAGCTGAAGATGAGGACTCAGAAGATAGCGTTCTCAGAGATCCTACCGGTACCGAGAAAATAGCTAAGAAGAAAATTAAAAAATTTAGATTGAATCAGGTTGGGCAAACTGGATGGACCATTCGGGTCATTATCTGCTGTCATCTACTTTGTTACTATATTTGTATATGGTACACTACTTAATACATTTTGGCAAGAGCGATATACCAAAACAATAAATCCAATTCAATCCTAAACTTACGCATAATTTTGTAAACTGCCTTGACCTGCTTGTTCAGACAGGTATTAAACATTAACAACGAATACTAATATTGATTCTACAACACTTCAAGGATATATTTTAAAAACTTAATTTATTTTAGATTGTCAACAGTAGCAAATTCTACAAATGAAACACCTGAGAAACCACACTTAAGAGATTGCTTGCAGTTACTACGAGTATATCCAAAGGGTGAGATTCAAATTAATACATTTAGCCCACTCCTTTTACTAAACCACAAAAATGGTTATTAGCGCAGGGTGCTGCGCTGCTCCCAACGCTCATAGAGTTCCTATAAGTGTCGGGAGCAACGCGCAGCATTCAGCGCAGTTTCGGCGCTAAAAAACGCTAACACGGTTTAGTAAAAGGTGGTGGGGGGGGGTTATAGGACTTGAAGAGCATTTCAGTCACTGTTTGAGGGTCGCCATGGAGGACTTCAGGGGTCATGTGTTGGAGACCACTGCCTTTACTCGTAACATAAGCTTCAAATACTGTAGATGCCTCTATGAACTACTCATACGGACGTCCTAATCTAATCTAAGGCTTTGCTTTATATACCAAGACATCAGTCCAAGAAAGCTCGACTCGGGTTACTATAGTTAACTTAACAAATATAAACCATGAGGAATGAGACTAAGGGCTCCTTTTACTAAGCTGCATTAGCGTTTTTAGCGCAAGCAGCAGATTAGCGTGCACTACCCCGCGCTATGCGGCTAGAACTAATGCCAGCTCAATGCTGGCATTAGCATCTAGCGTGCGTGGCAATTTAGCACGCGCTATTCTGCACGCTATTCTGCACGCGCTATTCTGCACGTTACTAACGTGGCTTAGTAAAAGGAGCTCTAAGTTTCAGGAGATCAATTTTCAAAGTGTTTAGCAAATAAAATGTTTTTTAAAGATTTACGAAAAAGTTGAAATGAACCGGAACTCCTTAAAAGGAGTGGGAGATCATTCCAAAGTTGAGAAAGCTTAAAAATCAAAGATTGAGTGAAAATCTTGACTCCTTTAATCCCTTTCTTGGAAGGAAGAGATAATTTAAATTGTTGATTACCTCTTTGCAAAGGAGAATCTGTAAACGTTCCAAGATAAAGGAAGGAGAGGAGTAAAGATACCATATAGGATTTTAAAAACAACACAAAAACATTTGAATTGAACTCTAAAATAAACTGGGAGCCAATGGAGACTCTGGAGCAACGGAGTCACATGATCAAATTTACGTTTCCCAAAGATCAATTTCGCAGCAGTATTTTGAATCAGTTGCAATCTATGAAGACAAGTTTTGTGATACTGAAGTAGATAACATTGCAATAATCGAGACGAGATAATATAATAGACTGAACTAATATGGAAAAATGTCCTGTTGTAAAATCATGCTGGCCGATTGCATTTTCAAATCCTTGCATGCACTTTCCCAGCAAAAACGTACTCGCAGGGAAAGTAGGTACAAGTGATTGCTTATATTTTCTACCTCCATCAAGATACAAAGCCAAAGCATGCGTCTATTTTCCCTTTGAGAATTACTGCACAGCCTAAAAAATTTGTATTCAAGGTTTCAAGGTTTATTAAATATTTGATAAATCGCTATATCTTTATACAAAGCGATGTACATTAAAATACAATTAATTAAGATAAAAAACATACAATAAATATATAAACATTAGATATTAGACAAGATAAACAACAATTGGGAGGAAAGGGTTTTTGTCCCAGTGTGAACAGTCCAAAAAAGATGATTGAATCTTGCAATTCCTGTTCTTTGTAAATTGGGACATTGTAATGCTATTTGTCGTCTCACCATTACTGTGTTGGAGAAGGATGTTTATTAGTATCAAAAAGTTGTTTTCACTTATCTTTCATTAGTTCTGACATTGACTCGGCAAATGCATCATAACTTAAAATAAGTGTTGTTGATACAGGACTTCCCCCAATAAGAACAATTTTTACTGAATAAGACCTAAATGTTTCCAGGTCTAGTCTAGAGGTCTGCACGGGAACGGGGATCGCGAGAATCTCACGGGAATCCCCCCATAACCCACGGGACTCCCAAGGGGACTCCCCTCTAGCCAACGGGACTCCAACGGGGATGGAAGGCTTTGGTAGAAGGGTTTGTCCATATAATATAATGGACACGTCAGCCTTAGTAAAAGAGGGAGTTTATAAGTTAATTACCTGAACAGAAAACAAAAAAAGGGTTCCACCAAAGAGATTCCACAAGGAAAACAGCAGAAGAAACTGTAATTGATGATCCTGTCAGAAGTAATTGCTGCTTTTTATGGGGATGGGCGGGGATGGAGGTAATTCCTTACGGGGATGGGTGGGGACGGAGAGGATCCTGACGGGGACGGGTGGGGACGGAGAGGATCCTTGCGGGGACGGGTGGAGACAGAGAGGATCCTGATGGGGACGGGCGGGGATGGGTGGGATTTCTGTCCCCGAGCAAATCTCTAGTCTGGTCCTGTTACAAGAAGTCTCTCCAGTACAATAGAGGAACTGGGAAGCAAGATAGCAGGAATGCTAAAATTAGAAAACAGGAGGACAGTTTCTATACAGAGGAAGGATCTCACCCTGTTTAAAACTCCTCTCAGAGTCAACTGTGTCAATGCAAGAACCTGTAAAATATCTTTAATCTACATCATTGCTAAAGAGTTGCATGTTTGCAGAAAATAAATTTTCCTGAGCTTTATTCTCTGTTGATTGTATCTTTGACCCTTAAGTGTGAAGTCTTTGAAGTGTCTGTTCCCAACCATGAGATGAGTGAACTTTCAATTTTGTTTGCATTTTTTCCCCAGGGTTCCAGATTCTGACCTCCGCTTCTCATTACTGGCCTCTGGGCGTGGTGAATGGAATTCATGAATTTCGTGATCTATTTGCAGGTCATGACAATGAGAATAATATAAGTATGTGTGTCAGATAGAAAGCTACTAGACTATGCAACACTCACGGGGTCAGATGTGTTATAGAGCTTTCTTCCATTCTGAGCCTGTGGGAAACAGAGTGTAGTAGCACATCTGGTCTTTAGTGCATTGAGATCCTTGGTATTCTTTGGAGATGGTCTTTGGAGATTCAAATTATTTTGATTTCAAACTCAGTTTGGGACATATCATCACATCATTGGTGGCACAACCTCTACTAACACAAAGATACATTTGGGGCAATTCTATAACTTGGAACCTTGATATAGGTGCTTAGTGTGAATTCTATAATGCCACTAAGAAACACCTATAGAATACTGGTGTAAAGGCTCATTGGTGCACCAAAATTATATTTATTTTAAACATTTCTGTCCCACACTATCCTACCATTCTAGGCGCATGAGTTGGCATGGTATTCTATAAGTTGCATATGTCATGTAACCAGGTGAGGATCTGGCCCAGGGAACCATGATATCACTGGTCCATAAATTAAGCTATCCTGCGGCTTTGCTGCTGCCCTGTCCTGGCAGGGTGCGACTTCATGGACCAGTGTCAGCATCAGAGGAGGGAAATGAAGCACGTCCCTCAACCCTCCTCTGACACTGTCCTATGAAACCACATCCGACGGACCAGGCAGCAGCGTCAGAGGAGGGAGGAGAGAACTAGCTGGGCCGGGGTGCCATAATCTCTTTAGCCAGCCTGCATAGAGCAACACACTAATGGTCCACTCATGCTCTGCCTACACATACCATATATCCTCATGCAAATACATGGCAGGCAAAATTGGCACATACTTTATAGCAGTGGTTCCTAACCCTGTCCTGGAGGACCACCAGCCAGTCAGGTTTTCAGGATAGCCCTAAGGACTATGCATGGAGCAGATTTGCATGCCTGCCACCTCTATTATATGCAAATCTCTCTCATGTATATTCATTAGGGTTATCCCAAAAACCCAATTGGCTGGTGATCCTCCAGGACAGAGTTGGGAACCACTGCTTTATAGAATAGCAGCTAGAACTTATATTCATAAATACCAATTATTGGTGCAACAATGAATGCAAGTGCTAGTATTTTATGGCGTGCATGCATTTTTGGCACCTAATATCAAATGCCAGCTTATAAAATTGTCCTTTGCAATCAGCTGTATCAATTCCACTTAATCATACAATGTCAATTATGAGATGCAAGCTGATTTTGCATATAGCCTATGTGCATCTACTCACATGAAACACAAAACCTATTTCTGAATGAACTTTCAAGAAGTCCAACTTCATCTTTGGAAGATTCATTGCCTTGGGTTCCTGCTCAACTAAGCAGGAAATTCTCAAGGTATGACAGTCTCCTCTTTGTTTTAAAGTGATCACATATTAAGGGAGACATCATTGAGAAGCTCCCAGAGCTGCCATCTATAGACTTCAGCTTTGAACTTCCTGACCCAGTGCTTTGCAGCTTCCTTTCTTGACCATAGAGCAGGGGTGTCAAACTCAAATACACAGTGGGTCAAAATTAAAAATTTGGATAAAGTCGCAGGTCAACGCAGAGTACGGTACAAGGATTCAAACAGGGATTGGATGGATTCCTGAGGGATAAAGGGATTGTGGGATACTGAGGGAGGAGCTGGGATGTAACACAAGTATAGGAAGTTAACCAGGTAATGAGTATAAACCAACCAGGTCGTGCATGTGGAAGACCGGAGGGCTAGGACTTCGATAGGAAGGCAGGACTTAAATGGGAAACCAAGGTGGCAAGGGAGCCCCTTCTGATGATTCAGACAGGTCTTGACCTGTTTGGGCCGCCGCGGGAGCGGACTGCTGGGCGGGATGGACCTGTGGTCTGACCCGGCAGAGGCACTGCTTATGTTCTTATGTTCTTATGTTCTTATTGAAAAAACGTCTACAATTGAGGAAGTATTTCCTTCTCATCAGATATAGCGATGAATAGGGCATAGGTGAGGAATGTAGGCCATGCTGAATATGGTGAGAGGAAAAAAGAGGTAGGGGACAAAAAAGCTGAGCCAAACCTAAAACGGAAAAACTACAAAGGGATTAAAACCAAAAAGGGACAAAATAAAATACCATGTGAATTAGCAAAATATGTTTGAAAAAGCATAAAAATATAATCATAATAAAAACCATTATGTGAAGCAGAGAAAACAAATAGGAATATGGAAAAACACTAGCCCCAGAAAAGAATGAGTACCAGAAAACAAATCGCCAAAATTAGAACATGATCAAAAAACTATACAGTACTGCCCTGAAATTCGTGGAGGTTCATTTCCAGGAGCACCTGCAAATTTTTTTAAAAAATGTGGTTTAGGAGCGGATCAGAGGCAGGAGAGGGCTGCAGGGGCAGCAGAGGGTACTGAAAATCAGGTGTGGGATCGTTCTTAGTGCCTAATGGGACCATGAGCCCATTGGGTCAAAAAACTGTCTACCAGCGGACCAGCTCTAGTAGACATTTGGTATTTTCTCGCGGGCCAAATATAATTACACTATTGGTCAGATTTGGCCCGTGAGCTAGAGTTTGACACCCCTGCCATAGAGGAAGTGATGAAGCAGCTCCACAGTAAGTTCAAAAGAGCTGGCTGCTGTGGGAGAATGGCAGTGCCCAGTAACTTTCCACTGAATTTTATTTTTCTAAGATATGAACAAAGTACAATAATGATCCCTGATCTTGAAATGAACTCTGCTGTAAAATATTTTTTGACGCACTTCATTGTCAGTGAACACATGGCAGGTATAGCACTGACAATTCTCCTATTCTCCAAAGGAAAATACAATTACCTGCAAGCAATTAATAAAAGGAAGCAATCAATTGAATATGACAGCCCTATGATAACTTGCAGAGTGTAAACATAGTATAATTGCACCGGGGAGTGTTAGTGCCAGACAGAAGAAAGTAGAATGAGCCTTGTTTGCACACATCAGGGTACAGTATGACATTTTACAAGGAGTGAAAAAAGCTCAGAACACACTCCAGCTTCATTATCAGCTTTATTCCTTCCTTAGGGATGTTTTGCTGACCTATAAGTTGTTTGCTTATGGTATAGTAAAGCTTTTCTTTATTATCTCTGAATTAAAATTAAACAATATGTACCCAACCACACACTATGTGATATTTCAAAAGTACATGCCAATTAGTCACCTGGCATCAGATACTTCATTTTACCATTAAGTTGTGAAATAGTTGTAGCCATGCATCTATTATCTCATGGTTTCTCTTCACCCCTGTGACGAACAGCCATATTTAAGAATCAGAGAATATTGGGATCTAGTGTGGCTATCTTATCTCTTGTGTCAGCCTAACATTTACTTCAGGAACCAATCGGAAATGGCTTATGTCACTGACAAACATGGTTGCACCCAATCTTAATCACGGATTTGCACAGAAAGAGCGTCAAACAGGATTACTCAATTCCAGTCCTCGAGGTCCACAGGCAGGACTGGTTTTCAGGAAAGGAATATGCATACGAGATATTTGCATACTAAGGAGGCAGTGCATGCAAATCTATCTCTTGTATATTCATTGTGGCTATCTTGAAAACCTGGCCCGCCTGTGGACCCCAAGGACTGGAATTGAGTAGCCCTGGTATAATAGATTAAAAAAAGCACAAATGTCACAATATACAGTCTTTAATTGCTACATGAAGAGTGTGGGTAAGGTTTCCTTTAAGTTCACGTGGGAAATTGATCCTTTTTTGTTTGTTACTGTTGTCTAAGTTTTGTGTGTTTCCATTTGTCATGGTCACGCGATTGTTCTCATCACATTTTTCCTGCCATTAATCTACGAAATATCATAATCTCCACTAATCATTATTCGAATCACTGCATTACTGTTGTTTTTGAACATCATATCTCTCACTAGATGGTGATGGTATTAGACCAGAGGTGGGCAACGAGGGCCGCAATCCAGTCGGGATTTTAGAATTCCTCCAATGAATATGCGTGAGATCAATTTGCATACAATGGAGGCAGTGCATGTAAATAGATTTCATGCATATTTGTTGGGGAAATCCTAAAAACCTGACTGGATTGTGGCCCTCGTTTCCCACCCCTGTGTTAGACAATGGGGTCAGATCATAATTTTTTCTTAGCTATGGATCTGTAGAAGATCTCAGACCAGCTGAACTAATGTGAAATGTCAGTGTATGGTGGGAATGGAAGGGATGGCGGGAGGGAGGGGGGGAAGGCAGGAGAGCACTGTAGCCCCGTGCTCAGCTCACAAAGCTATGGAGCCCAAAGATCCAGGCTCGAACCATATCTGCCATTCCCCTGGACCAAATTAAATAAAGATTTTCTTCCATTGTGGTCAGTATAAATCAGGCCCTCTAGTTAACCCTGTAGTTATATTTTAATTTCAAATCCCTTTGTGCAAGTTTTATATCTGGAAAAGTGGTGTATATATTGGTCAAGTAAATTAAATGAGGTGCCTAGTTTCCAGCTTCATATCTTCTATGGTGTCTCAATGCTTATTCATTAAACACTACTGCTTCAGTACATTGAACAGAATTTGCTGCACTATGCAATAAAGAGGTGTATAGCACTTCAGTAAAAGGCATTATAAAATCTGGAGGCCGCACCTTCAAAAAGATATAAAAAGGATGGAGTCGGTCCAGAGGAAGGCTATTAAAATGGTGCGTGGTCTTCATCATAAGGCGTATGGGGACAGACTTAAAGATCTCAGTCAGTATACTTTAGAGGAAAGGCAGGAGAGGGGAGATATGATTGAGACATTTAAATACCTATGTGATGTAAATGCACATGAGTTGAGTCTCTTTCATTTGAAAGGAAGCTCTGGAATGAGAGGGCATAGGATGAAGTTAAGAGGTGATAGGCTCCGGAGTAATCTAAGGAAATACTTATTTACAGACGTGTGGTAGATGCATGAAACAGTCTCCCGGAAGAGGTGGTGGAGACAGAGACTGTGTCTGAATTCAAAAGGGCCTGAGATAGGCACGTGGGAGCTCTCGGAGAGAGAAAGAGATAATGGTTACTGCGGATGGTCAGAGTGCATGGGCCATTTGCCGTCATGCTTCTAAGTTCTGTAATAGCAATAATGGTTAGAAGAGCAAGACATCATATTGAATTCAATAGACATTCCCAGTGGTGCCAACAGCCCAATCCAGCTCACAGCTTGATGATGCTAACTAATGTCTCTGTTGGCACAACATGGGGCAAAGCTTTACATCAGTAATTCCCAAACCTGTCCTAGGGAGATCCCAGCCAGTCAGATTTTCAGGATATCCATAATGAATATCCATGAGATTGATTTGGATATACTGCCTCCTTGATAAGCAAATTGATCTCATGCGTATGCATGGTGGATATCCCGACAACCTGATTGGCTGGGGTTCCCACAGGGAAGGTCTGGGAATCACTGCCGTGCATAAATTGCATTTGAGAATCAGTACAGAGAGCATAGGATCCACTTTGCGCCTCTGAATAGACGGCAGAGCACTTTGGGCTCATAACATTGTTTGTAAACTCACTGACAGTGACTTTATTCAATTTTAAGGTATCTTCTTGTGCAGGGCCAGATATCTGGAGATACAGAACCCCCTCTCCCCCCCCCAGCATGTCTCAGTACTTGCTTAATGATTTTGCTTGTACACACACAGCTTTTGCTGTGTTCTCATGGTGTTGCTAATATATGCATCCCATGTCTTGAAGACCAAATCTCTCCCCCTCTTCTATGAAACCATGCTAGCGGTTTTTAGCGCAGAGAGTACAGAGAGCTGCGCTGAATGGCCCGCGCTGCTCCCAACACTCATTGAGTTCATATGAACGTCGGCAGCAGCGCAGCTCCCCCGCTAGAAACTGCTAGCGCAGTTTCGTAGAAGAGGGGGTCTGTCTTCCATCCATCTAAAGTTGAGAGATATGATTTGTGTTGATGTTTTTTTTTCTGTGTTTCTTTTATCTTGATTCATTGTTTCTGCTTTTTCCTTTTTTGTTCCACCCAGCTGTAAGAATCCACAACTTCACTCTGCTACCTTACCATAACTCTGCCTTTATATATACCAATGACTCTGCCTACTCTAACTTCTCTGCAACCGTAGGTGAGGATTTAGCCTATTTTCTTCTGTCTGTTTTGTGGAGCTTGGATGTTCCAGCAGTTGCATGTTAAGGATGCAATCAAGCTTTCTGGATAATTGCAACGGCCGTAAATCTATCTTTATAAATGGAGATGACCATCAGGGTTTACATGAGCATGAAAAGACTGTCCTGAAAAAGGCACCGGTAAATTTATATCCTTTATGTTCCATCTGAGGTGTTCAGGACATTGGTAAGCTATAACAGCAGAGGGCATTAATGTCCCTGTGTTGCTTAGGGGGTTACAAACTTGACACTCAACACTTGACAGCATCAAGAAAGATGCACATTCATTCCCTGTCAATGCAAAGTTCTTTTTTTTGTCATATTACAATGCATGATGAGCAGAGGCATAGCAATGGGTGGGTCTGGGTGGCCTCTGACCCCCCCTCTCTACTTTGGAGTCATTCCTACCCAGTCAATGGCCGCAGCACAGGTCAGAGAACTGGAAGTGGTGATAAGTATATGATGTCAGCGTTCTCTTAGGCTTCCGTGGCTGGCATGGCGTGGCATGGCATGGCATCCAGGTCTCACCACGTCTACCTACCCAGATGTGGCAAGACCTGGACAACTGTAAATCATATGATGTCCACACTGCCTAATGTTCATCCCCATTAACCATAAATTAAGTCCCAGCTATGCCTCTGAAGCTGGATGAGATTTTAGTTGCATTAAAAAAACGAGTTTTAATAAATCAGAGCAGAGTTGCTAAGTTACTCAGTTCTAGTAGGGGCACTTTTTGGCCAGTCCTGGTTTTGAATTTGCATCCTATAGCAGTGTGGTACACGTAGTCTGTAGTTTTATCCAATGAAATCAGTGCTGGAAGTGTAATTAAACTCTAGAATTCATTGCCAGAGAATGTGGTGAAAGCAGTTAGCAATGTTTAAAATAAGTCTGGATAATTTCCTAATAGAAAAGTCCATAAGCTATTACAGACAGTAAGAACGAGTTACGTTTTTAAAGCTGTTCTTAAGCTGGATTTGTACGTAACTCAGAACTTGTAGATCAGGGGTAGGGAACTCCAGTCCTCGAGAGCCGTATTCCAGTCGGGTTTTCAGGATTTCCCCAATGAATATGCATGAGATCTATTTGCATGCACTGCTTTCAATGCATATTCATTGGGGAAATCCTGAAAACCCGACTGGAATACGGCTCTCGAGGACCAGAGTTCCCTACCCCTGTTATAGATTCTAAGCTTCTTGCTGCTTACCCCTGCAGTCTTCCTCAGGGCGCCGGCATCCCTCCTCCTCTCTGCCCCCCTTCCCACTCCTCCCCCTGCCACGTGCCCATGCCCACGCCCCTTCCCCGTACCTTTTTAACTTCGGTGCGAGCAGTGAAGAACTTGCTACCCACGTCAGCTTCGGAGCTCTCTCTGACGTCACTTCTGGGAGGAAAGAATATGGTGCATCGTGGTTGTCAATCTTCAGTTAGGCACCGTTTATAGAATTGCGCACAGCGGTGCCTAAATTGGACTTGGGTGCCCCCTATTTAGACCAGGGTTTTCTTGACCAAGTATTGGTGCCTAAGCCCAATTTAGGAACCTAGCCACAAAACATGCCCAATATCCACCCACGATCTGCCCATAACCACACCTACTTTCTGGTAGGTGCCTACCTGAAAGCGGTAGGCACCTACCGAGTTACGCGTTTACCACCCAATTAATTTTAATTTTTGTCAATTATGAGCTCATTATTGGTCTTCAACAGCACTGATCAAGCTAGTTTAAAAATTAAGTTTGGTGCCTAGATCGGCTAGGTATGCCGGTTATGGAATCTTAGCCAATGTGCATATACCCCCAGATTCTATAAATAGCACCTCAAGTTTGACACCCAATTGCATGCCCAGTTATAGAATAAGGTAAGTTATGTGCATAACGTAATTAGCCAATAAGGGTCTGATTCTCTTTAGGATGCCAATCTTGGCTACCGATTTTGTGTCAATCATGCATCGGCGTCCTAAAGAGAATTGCGTCTGCATCACTGAACAGACGCCTTAAATGTAGGCCAGAATTTTGCAGACCAAATTTAAGGCATCTGTATCGCACTTACAGAGACACGTAGGGATGCATAACTACGCCCAAGGCCGCCCCACCTTGGGCGTGCTTAAGCATCCCTACATATCTCTGTAGACATGTAACACATGCCCACATTCCCCCCCCCTTTTTTTAAACATGCCTCCCAATTGACTAAGACATGGCAGTAAGACACCTACCTCCGCCTACCATCAGGACACGCATTTGCAAAATCAGGCCTTTAGTGCTAAATTGGAGATAGGTACCAATAATTGTTAATAAGCTCTTACTGGCATTAACTAGCAGCTCTGTACATAACTGACTTGCATCCCTATTCTGTAAACTGTGCGCCTAAGTTCTCTTGCGCCCAACTGCAAGGGGGATGTTTAAATGAGAGGGACATGAGCGCTTCAGGGGTGTTTTGACTATTCCTGTACACCCTTTATAGAATAGTTGTATTTACAAACTTATCGGCTGCTTTTAGGCACCAGCATTTACACCAGTCATAGACATTGTTTAAGTGGTTGTGTCTAAAGCATGGCACGTAACTGCGGCCTTACGCTATTATTCTATAACAAATTTGGCACACAACTCTGCCATTATAGAATACTATCTTAGCACCCAGTTTTTGAGCACCTAACTGTAGTTGCCATTTTTACAATTCCCCTAATAATTCCCTTAATAATTCCATTAATAATACGACCAAAACAGCTGTACACTAAGGGCTCCTTTTACAAAGGTGCGCTAGGGTTTTTAGCGCACGCACAACATTACTGCGCGCTATAGCGCACGGTAGCCGAAAATCTACCGCTTCCTAAAAAGGAGGCGGTAGCGGCTAGCATGCTTGGGAATTTAACACGCGCTATTGAGCAAGTTAAGGCCCTAGCGCACCTCTGTAAATGGAGTCCTAAGTCAGTCTCACAAATGAAAGGAAAAGGCTCAGATAACTGGAGAGGTGAACCCACACTCTACCACCCATGCATCACAGGCAGAAAAAACTTTTGTTAATGTGAAGATAGCGAGGTGAAAAAAAACTAGTGAAAACTAATTGTTCAAACAAAGACAGATATCTCTTCAAATGGATACTTAGCCCAACCAATAAAGTCCACTGGCCAACGATCGTTTCGTGGCAAAAGCCGCTGCTTCAGGGTCTCGGTGAAAAAAAAACACTCAGTTCATCGGACAAACTATCTGTTCGACGTATTTCTCATCTGTCCATTGAACTGAGGTTTTGTCTTTTTAGATTATTTTTCCTCCATTGCCTATTTTTTTCATGTGGTGTTAAACTACGAATTCCGTTCTCCTGAGGAAGCCAAGAAAAGAAATACAGAGCTATGAACCTGGGTAAGGAAATGATTTGCAGAGAAAAGAAACTTTGGCCCTAATTCTATAAACGGCGCCTAGAACGGCAGTGCCTAAAGGCACCTAGCCAATTTCCACGTGGAAGTACTTTAAAAAAAAAAAATTTGGCTTAAATGGCATGATTATTTAAAGCACCATTAATAACCAATTAATAAACTATTATAAAACAATCAAAGTTCACACAGAAATTGGCATAGCGCTTACTGGTGCTTACCTGTACCTACCTTAAAAGTAGGTATGATTAGGGGCAGAGAATAGATGTGGTATGACTTAAGCATTGGTTGGCATCTGTGTTAGGTGCCAGTAAATTAGGCCTGTAAAACTCTGGCCTATATACTGGCACCTAACGTTTTGATGCCCGCTGGTGCTTGAGTTGGTGCCACTAGGCACAGTTCTATAAACGACGCCTAGTGGTTGATTGACAACTGCACCAAATGGTGTCTAAGTGTTAGGTGCTGCTAGGCGACGTTTACAGAATTGTGCCATGATATCATGGCAGATACACCACAATGCATGAACGTTTGCAAATATCATACCATGTGTCAAGAAACATGCAGATTGTCAGTGCAAATACAAACTTTATGCAAATCCAGTGGCATAGGAAGGCTGAGCGGCGCCCGGGGGGTGGTGGCGCCCCTCCCTCGCCCCACCACGTGCTGCTCCCTTCCCTTTCCCCATGCTTTCCAATTTCTCCGGCATGAGCAGCATGCCCACTTCAGTGTCGGCTTGCTCTTTGATGTCACTTCCTAGACGCGGGTCCAGGAAGTGACATCAGGGAGAGCGCCAATGCCAGCATGGGCAGCAACCTCATGCCAGGGAAGCAAAAAAGGTATGTGGCAAGGGGCGCGTGCGCGGCAAGGAGAGGAGCGGGGGTTGGGGGGCGGAGAGGAGGAGGGGTACTGCGCCCTTAGCAAGATGGCGCCCGAGACGGACCACTCCCCCCCTTATTATGCCACTCTGAAAATCTGCTAATGATCTGCAGAATAATACAAAGTTGCTCATTTGTAATTTTCACAAAACTTATTTTTTGCACATTCAAATTTGCTAAAGAATTTTATGTGAAACGTTGCACTTCGAAGACATTTAATCATGTTGATTTTTGCATTAAAGTTAGTGATTTTGCATGAACTTTAACACAAGAAATGTCTCCCGCAAAGTCATTGAACTCATATTTGAATGAACTGTTTAGTATAAGAAAGTAGCCTGTGTTGATGGTCCATTATGTCAAGTACTTTGCTTTTTTTGTATAACAGCCTCCTAGTTTTTCATATTTATAGAATTTGGAGAAACATTCCCATGTAGCTCTGCTCAATCGTATCCTCAGAACAATCTCATCTTGCTGGAGTGATAGAGGGTGACACCTTCATTTCTCTTCTTAGATCTCATAGAGGGAATGGTCAACAAAGGACTTTACATGAAGGGAGATAATGGAGTGTCTGTCCTTTCCTTTGAGAGCTACAAGAACTCATGCATAAGTAACCCTGCGCTCTGTGGACCTGAAGGTAGGTGATATCACCAGATGCTCTAGGGATAGAGAAATAGGTACCACGGGTGACCGTGTCTTCTCTCCAGAATAGGCTTCCTGGGAAAATGATCTCAGGAATAAAGAACCAAGTCCTAGAGTCTGATTCAGCCTTAAATATTCAACCACAAGTTGAAACCTCTAGAGTAGAGAGCTGCACGGGAACAGGGATGACGGGAATCCCGTGAGACCCGTGGGGATCCCGCGGGTTCCCCCTTTGGGTCACGGGGATCCCGTGGGGACGCCCCCTAGGGTCGCGGGGATCCCGTGGTTGGATCGCACTTGAGCCGCGAGGCTAGTCTCCTTCTCCTTACCTGCCCTGCCACAGCACACAGCCAACCAGAAGTCTTCCCGATGTCAGTGCTGACGTTGGAGGGAGGGCTTAAGCAAAGCCTTCCCTTCCTCCGATGTCAGCGCTGACATTGGGAAGACTTCTGGTCGGCTGAGTGCGGCAGGGCAGGTAGGGAGAAGGCAATGGCATACCAAAAGGGGGGAGCGGTCTGCCCCGGTTACAGCTATTGGGGGGGGGGAGTGTGCACAGCCGGTCAGGTCCCCTTATCTTTGTGGCGCTTCCCCCGACCGACCGACAACAGGCCTGGCCGACAAACCTCCCTGCCCTGTAGCCGCGAATCTAAATTACCTTCTTACAGCAGCTTCAATACTCCAGCTGCTGTAAGAAGGTAATTTAGATTCGCGGCTACAGAACAGGGAGGTTTGTCCGACCGGGCCTGTTCTGTTGTCGGTCGGGTGGGGAAGCGCCACAAAGGTAAGGAGCAGGGAGGGAGAAAGGGAGGAAAGGTGGAGTGGAGAAGAAAAGATGCTTAAGGGAAATGGGTAAAACTGAGGGGGGGAGAAGGCCACTGAAAGCACTGTGGAAGACAAAGGGGTGGAGAAGGACGCTGAAAGCACATGGGGAAGACAGAGGGGGGAGAAAAAAACATAAGAACATAAGAAACGCCTTCACCGGATCAGACCAAAGTCCATCTAGTCCGGCGATCCGCACACGCGGAGGCCCATTTAGGTGCTCCTTGTTGGAGACCCGGATTTCCCGTATCCCTCAATATGATTTGCAAGAAGGTGTGCATCCAACTTGTGTTTGAAACCCAGAACAGTAGCCTCTGCCACCACCTCCTCTGGGAGAGCATTCCAAGCGCCCACCACTCGTATAAGAACAGGGGAGAAGGACGCTCAAAGCACATGGGGAAGACAAAGGGGTGGAGAAGGACGCTGAAAGCACATGGGGAAGACGGGGAGGGGGGGAGAAGGACGCTGAAAGGATATGGGGAAGACAGAGGGGGAGAAGGATGCTGAAAGGACAGGGGGAAGACAGGGGGGAGAAGGACACTGAAAGCACATGTGGAAGGCAGAGGGGGGACTTGGGGAAGATGGGGGGGGGAGAAGGACGCTGAAAGGAAATGGGGAAGAGAGAGTGGGGAGAAGACGCTGACAGGGAAGAAGACAGAGATACCATACTATGGGGGGAGCGGAGGGAAGAAGATGGGTGCCAGACTAATTTGGGAGGGGGGAGAAAGGGAGAGGCACAGTAACAGAGCAAATGGAAGACGCAGAGAGAAGAGAGACAGTGGATGGAAGGAATTGAATGAGAACATGAGGAAAGCAGAAACCAGGCAACAAAGGTAGGAAAAAAATTCTTTTTTTTGTTTTGCTTCAGGATAAAGTAGTATATTAGTTGTGTTGATAAAAATTTATAAACATTAGAGGCTCTGGTAGAAACCCGTTTACAAAGTATGTATTCTTCCCAATTAATATTTCCAAATTAATAAAGTCTTTTTGCTTATTTTTAAATGGGTTTCTACCAGAGCCTTTAATTCAGTAGCATAATTAAATGAAATAACTATTTCTGTAGTTTATAGGGACAGGCGGGAACAGAGGGGATTCCTCACGGGGACGGGTAGGGATGGATGGATTCCTCTTGGGGACGGGTGGGGACAGGTGGGAGTCCTCACGGGGACGGGTGGGACTTTGGCGGGGACGAGTGGGGACGGGTAGGATTTCTGTCCCCGCGGAACTCTCTACTCTAGAGTGCAAACTGTTTAGTTGGAGATTTTTTTTTTTTTTAATATCGTTGTTCATGATGTTTGAAATGTGTAGTTTCTTTTTGATTGCTTTTTGAGTTCCTAAGGCTCACAGGATCACAAAGAGTTACAATCGAAATTCCCCTTGGAAGTGCTGTGGTGCTTTTCATTTGAGTAATATTTCCAAACTGGTTCACTCTCCACAGTAACAAAGCTGACTCCTGTGCCAGGAGGTATTGGAGATGATCTCAGTCTCTCAGATGTACTTCTGCTGCTCATTTCGACACTTGTGTTACGTTATGGAGTTCATAAGGAACAAAATAAATAGGCAACAGTCAAAGTGCACTTGGAAAGTCTTTTTAATCAATCCTCTAGGGCCCAGTACAATTGGCACCATTGGTGCATCCAATTACTAGTAAGCTGAGACTGGTATGGATACAATCAAAGGTTTGAATAGCTTGTCTTCAAGAATAAACATTTTTACATAATCCTTTTTTTTTTTTTTTTTTTTTTTAAATCTGTCAAATTAGTGTGCAATCTGGTTTCAACTTGGTTATAAGCTACAAAATAAACTGCCTTCAACTATTGCTTAATATCTTCAGAACTGGGGTTTAGTTTTCTTTCGAAGAGATGGGAGGTGCAACAAAATTGCTATTCCTTGCGATCTCGGTCTAGTCATTTAACCCTCTGTTGTCTCAGCTAAAAACTTACTGGTAATATTCAAAGTAATGTAACTGAGCAGAAATGGCTCCTGGACGGTTAAATCGCTTGTTTGGTGCTAAGTGGTCATTTTCAGTGGTTTGTACTGCTGAAAATGTCCCATTAGCGCTTATCTCTAAATCAACTATTCTGAGAGCATTCAAGGGCAGAGTCACTGCTTGGCTGGTTAAGTGCCAGTAGTCAGCACTTAGCCAGCCAAGGTAACCGCATAAATGTTAAGGTGCCATTGACTCGTGATCTAGTCCTAGCGACTTGATAAACGTGATTAAGTTTTTGTGGCAGAATACAGAAGTGGATTGCCAGGCCTTTCTTCTGTGCAGTATAAATTCGATGTTGTCGCATCAAACGTGATCATCCGCCTTCATCATTAGTCTGACATTTCCGCTAAAACCTGTCCGCCTTGGGAGGCCCTGCTGATAATGAAACTACCGACCGCACAGCTTTCAGCTTCTCAGATGCGCGCAAGCCCCAGTGGCACAACGAGCCCATGTACCATGACTGGAGAACCGCATAAATAGGACCATATAAAAGCCAGTCCAATCTTTAGGTGGTGCCCCATATACAGTTACTTAAGCCATGTCCGCAAATTCGGAGAGTCTGAACATGGCTTAGCGTAACTCTGGCAGCAGTCAGCAAAATGCTGAATGCCACTGACTGAATATCGACCCCTCAGATTATAAACCCTCCAGGGTAATATCTAATGCACCTGAGTGTAACTCTCCTTGAGCTACTAATAAAAAGGCTGTGAGGTAAATCCACACACATTCATACACACAAACCCATACATACATTTAAAAAAATCTTTTGAATTAGAAGGAGGAACTGGGATTAATGACAGGCTGGTCGCATTAGCTGTCAGCAGACAGAGCAAAGCTTTGCTTTTTGAAACACCAATTACTGCCGTAGCGAGGGTAGGAGGTGCTCGGGGCAGTGACACTCCCCCTGTGCCCTCCTCTTCACCCCCCACACTCCTTCCACCACCCCCTGCTCCTTCCCTGCCCCACACACCACAATCACACCCTCATTTCTTCCTGTATTTCATTATATATTCACCAGCGTGAACAACTTCTATGCCTGCTGCTTGCGTTGCCATCGAGATTTCCTCTGATGTCACTTCCTGGCCCCATAACCCAGAAGTGATTTCAGAGGGGAGCCAGGCTAGCATGAGCAGCAGGCTGGAGAACATTTAAAGAGCTACTGGGGCAGGGGAAGGGAGGACATGAGCATGGCATGGGGGAGGGGGGGCTTAGAAATGTTGGCGCAACCATCAAGACAGTGCCAGGGGTGGTCTGCCCCCCCTTACTATGCCACTGACACCAGTTCAAGGTTTTTCTAAAGAATCGTTAAGAAGGAGCTGTCCATTGACCTGAAGATGGGTGCTTTCCCTCTTACTCTTTTGCCACAAGAAAAATCTCCTTTGTCTGTGCATGAAAATTTGTTTCTGATCATTACTCTTCCAACTATCGAGCATCATGTGCACCTCTGGCTCCCATTGGCCTCTGATTTTGCATTTCTCAGTTCCTTTGTGGATTCTTATCTGTATAGTTTCACGGCAATGAAAGAGCTGACCTCAAATAAATATAGAGGGTTATGGCTATTTGCATTAATAGCGTTAAATTGTCATTGCTGTCATCGTTCTTTGTACAGTGGAACACCGATAGTATGCGGCAGATGGAAAGCAAATCTGTCTCCAAAAAAGCTTTTTGGCAACTTATGTAAAAGAACTCTGGAGGCAGGCCACCTGACAATGGTGTAGCAAGGGTGAGAGGCACTTGGGGTGGTGGGGCCCCTCCTCCACCTTCTTCTCTTCCCAAGTTTCCAAGTTTCAAACTAAACTTAAAACTTTCCTGTTTCAAGACACATACCAAATTTCCAGATAAGATCCCTCCTCCATTCTTTTCCAACAAATAACGCGAACCGCTTTTAAGAAGCGACCTCCCTTCCCTCTTGTTTTTTCCTTCCCCTCTTCCCGTCCTTTTATGTTTATCTTTGCTGTAATCTAAAAATCTCCCTCTACCCCCACTCCCTCTCATATCCAACTTGTCTGTATCTTTGTCATTCTCCAGACTACAATGTGCCCTATATTATTTTTTGATTTTTATATTACAGTACTCCCCCGATATTCGGGGGGTTCCATTCCAGGAACACCCGTAAATATCGAAAAACTGTGAATATGGGATGACAAGGAGCTGGAGGATGCTCCCTGCCTGGTGCTGCTGCCCCACACCCTGAGGCTCCTGGAAACGGACTCGGAGCGCTTCAGCTTGATCCCGGACGGGCTGGATTCTGTCACTCCGGGCTGCCCTTCAGATATGGAGCGCTCACTGGTCATCGCTTACCCGCCGTTGCCCAAGAGCGACCCCCTGCAGGCCACCCGCCTGCCTGCGCTCTACGTTCAGCTGCACGGGGAAAGTGCCCGCCGGCTGGAGCCGCACAAGTGGCCGCTGCAGATCCAGAATGACTACCTGCTGCAGCTAGGCTTCAGGGACTGTGGCTGGATGCAGGAGGAGGGCATGGAGGCCTGATTTAGGTGGTTTTTCACCTGGGGAGGCAGGATAGGGCAGCTGGAGCGTCGGTGAATGAAGGAAATCACTCGCGGTATGCTCCGATCGCCTCTTCCTGCACTAAAATCAAGCTTCACCAATCAGGAGCTGCTTTGACACGCAGCTCCTGATTGGTGAAGCCAATTGATGAATACCGTGAATGACCGGGACCGCGAACTGCGAACCGCATATGACCAGGGGAACACTGTATATAAATTTTAGAATTGTAAAACAGCTAGATACTTGTCAATGGTCGGTATAACAAAATTATAATTAAACTTGGAAACTTGGATCATATGTAAAGCTACTAGACGTACATACAAGAGACAGGCCCTACCTTCAGAAGTTTATTATTAAGACACACAAAAGAAATTTGATTTTATCTCATGTCTTTTTCAGTTGTAGCTTAATGCAAGTTATTTTCAGGTAATATCTCAAGGTCCTTTTACTAAAGTGCGTTGAATTCTGGGCTTAAAGTGGTCTAACATGGGAATTTCTCCTGTGCTAAGACCAGATTAATGTAGCATTATTTCGGGTGAGTTTTTTTTTTATTTTTTAAATTTGCAGATCGTGTACTGCTCTTCCATTATACTTTTCGAATATCAATGAAAACATATCTCTTTGAAAAATTTGTAAACTAATATTTCAATTATGTCTTGTGTGTATATGAAAAATGGATAGAAGAAATTGCATTACAATTGGTATTATTATTATGGGAGTAGAGTCAGGGGCGGAGTTTAGGCGGGTCTGGGGCAGAGCTTTTGGGCCCCCCCAAACAAAAAGCATTCCGCTGCCTATGCAGTCAAGGTTGTGTTAGTGTGAGTCTGTAGACTTCTAGCCCTTGTTCTTTATGGTTAATGTTAGCAGAGATACCAAGCCACACTCATTTGAAAGCTTTCTCACTCTCACGTTCTTTGAGCTCTATTTCTCATCTGAGCTTTAGCACCAGTGCTTTGATCTTGATCACTGCTTTCATGCAGGGTTACCAGATTTTTGCAGGAAAAAAAAAAGAGGATGCGTGACCCTGCCCTGTTCCACCTCAGGCCCCACTCCCACCCTGTTCCGCTCACAGCTCTGCCTCGCTCCGCCTCCAGACAAATCTCATCTCTTCAGGGCCATGTCTGGAGGGTATCTGCTCACGCGCGGAGGTGAGACATATCACATGCATGCGTGTGACATCACTGTGCTGGGTTTTGAAACGCTGTCCAGAGCCTGGACAGTCCTCTAAGAGGACATGTTTGGGTAAATCCGAATGTCTGATAATCCTAGTTTCATCAGATGGAAGCCTTAGAGAAGTAAACCAAGTGGTCCAACCAGTAGGAAGAAATCTGAACACATCTTCCTGCCTTCTGCTTCCCCTTGTGCTGTCCCATTTCCCTTTACTGCATACTTTTAACTACTACTTTTTCAGCCTTTACATGCTGAGGAAAGTAAGATCCTACTTCCATCAAAATCACTTTACCGTTCTCGTCCAATCTATCATCCTGTCCAGACTGGACTACTGCAACTCAATCTATCTAAGCCTTACCAAGAAAAACATTCGTAGACTCCAGCGGATCCAGAATGCCGTGGCCAAGCTCATCTTCGCAAAAAGTAAATTCGACCATGTATCACCGCTCCTTTCCAAGCTTCACTGGCTCCCGATTATTGCCAGGATCCACTTTAAATGCGCCTGTCTAACTTTCAAAATCCTTCACGGCATCCTCCCTCCCTTCATCCCACTCTCCTGGAACTCCTTAAATCTTATTACCACCAGACCCACTCACAAACTTAAATTATCCTTTCCTTCATTAAAAGGCATTTCCCGTGCAGGAAAACTAGGGACCTCCCTTCCCTTCAGATTCACTGAGTTCTGGAACAACCTTACCTCCCCCCTCCGGATCCTGAGCTCCCTCCAACTCTTCCGCAAACATCTGAAAACCTGGCTTTTTTCAAAAATGTAACACTTACCCCTTCTTTGGCCTTCTAAGCCCCCCAAATATCCCTCTCACTATTCCCTTTAACCTCTTTGGAGTTTCCTTTCTCTCTCAACTCTTGTAAACCGTGCCGAGCTCTACGATTGTGGAGATGATGCGGTATATAAACCTAAGGTTTAGTTTAGTTTAGTTTACTAGATGGAAAGACAATTTTCAGCTCCAAATTGCTCCCCACTTTGTCTGCATTCTTTCAGAGGCTCCAAAGAAAATCCATTATCATTTAATGCTGCCTTGATTCATTTGCAAAGCAATACTACCCTTAAAATCAGTCTAGATTTATACCCTGGATGTACCATCTGAAAAATATCACTTTTTGGCCTTCAATCTCACTCCATGGCTTGGGAAATCTCTCTCTTTGAGATGGTTTACCTTTGGCATCTCTGTTAGGCACAACAAGAATTTACTATAATATTCTGATATGTGAAGCAAGTTTTAAATAAAACATTTGATTTATGAAATCGTAATGTTCTGCCCCATGTGGTGTTTAGATTTTTTTTTTTTACAGTAACATCTGCAAGGCATTTGGCCATTTACTGACCATATTTGAGCAGAATATTGTGTTGCAAATAAAAAAAATATGGCTCTATTACAGTTGTTAAAGAAGTTTTATGATGATAGATTACAGCTGTTGCAAAATTAAAAAGTGTGATTTCCAGGGGTCAATCTGCTCTAGAATAGGTTAACACTGTACAGGTTAATTATAAGTATGTGATGCATTCTTTGTTGGGGCTCTTATTTTCCAGTTTTGGGGCATTATAATTATATGGCTGCAGTTCTGTGTCAGGTACTGTGCTGATGACAGTCTGGGACTTATAGAGAACGCCATGACTCATGAAGAATTCCACTGGACCCAGGAGAATACAGTGACTGCAATTAAAGAGCTTACAGAAAGATGTGAGGCATGTGGTTTTTTTTAGACAACCCAGCAACATTTGGGGGATTGTTCAACCTTAACAAAGCTGTGAATGTATACAATTATACAGTCCCATTTGCAGCTACAATCTCCGTTCAGGGAAAGTAATGTTTCAGTTCATGGTTGATGCGTTACTTTCAGGGTCTGCAACACTGGAGAGTACAAAGCATTTGAGGCTTCCAAAATAGAAACTGTCTTCTTGGGAAGGAGGGAGGATCCATGCTGGTGAAGGGAAGGAAGGGAATTCAGAGACTAGAGTGGTTCTTAAGAGTTGTTGCCAGAGACTTTCTGGAGATGAACATAACTGCGTCTTATGAATGAAGAAAATAAATCTGATTAGCCAAGTCAAACAGTAAAGTGACCACTTAGAAGAGTGGAGAAGGCAAGAGTCTGCACAGTAGAAGGAGGAAGAGAAGCATAGTGGAGACAATAGATCATATAATGCCATGAAGAGAACTCTTTGGTATGTCTGTAAAGAGGGATAGCCCCTTAGAGAGGCTTCCAGTAATGTACCAAGTATTCTGAGGAGTGATATTCAGAACCATTTATACTGTCAGCCTCAGGTGCTGTAACCAATCTTTGGACTCGACTGGTACTAATGCTTACCTAGGCCTGCTCAAGATACCATCTTGCTAAAGCCGCATAGGTCTGTTCAGACATACAAAGCATTGTGTTGGCATTTTGTGACCCAGTGGAGGAGTAACCTAGTAGCTAGTGCAGTGGCCTGGGAACTGGGTTTGATTACCACTGTGGCTCCTTGTGACTGTGGGCAAGTCACTTAACCCTCCATTGCCCCAGGTACAAAATAAATCCCTGTATATATGTCTTTACAGTATTAAAAAATTTATATCCCGCTTTGATTGTAACCACAAAAAGGCGGTATATCATGTGTAATTCCCTTTCCCTGTTCTATCATTTTTCATTTTAGTGTAGTGGTGTCCAAGCTTGACACTTATCCAGTTGTGTTTTCAGGATTTCCCCAGTGTATATACAGGAGATCTGTTTGCATGCAATGAAGATGGTACATGCAAATGGATCTCATGCATATTAATTGGGGAAAACCTGACTGGGTTGTGGTCCTTGAGGACTGATCTGGACACTCCTATTTCAGTGCATGAAGGACAGGTCCATCTGCAGTGTTAATACTTGTTAGCTAGGCAGGCACAGGGATTACCCACCTGCTGTATCTGGATATCAACAAGACAGAAGTGATCTGAGTACTTCCAGGTAACTACCATCAGAGACAAGATGTTGATCTCTAAGCCCACTGGTCTGACCCAGCATGAAACCTCTTATGTCTGTCTGTCTGCTATATACTGTATATTTATCTTCCTATGTGTTTGTCTGAAGCTTTCTGTCTTCATGCAAATATATAGTACATCTATCAATCTTTTTGGCTGTCTGTATCATTCTTTTTATATATCTCCAGTTGTCTTCAGCTCTATCACAGTCTAATTGCCACAGGTACATTAGATAGATTGTGAACCCGCTAGGACAGACAGGGAAAAATGCTTGAATACCTAAATAAATTCATATAAACAGTTCTGAGCTCCCCAGGGAGAACAGTATAGAAAATGGAATGCATGAATGAAAGAGTAATTGTGAGACAGAACAAGTACACAGTTTTTCCAGAACTGTTTACTCTGAAACACAGCTATAAAAATAACTTACTTTGTATTAAATTTTGATCATAGTCAAAAGAGACAAGCAAAATATTGCCCCAGAGGTTCAGCTAGACATTTAGGGCCTCTTCTATTAAACTGTGCTAGTAGTTTCCAGCCCGGGGAGCTGCGCTGAATGACCCGCATTTCTCCCAATGCTCATACAGTTCCTATGAGCGTCAGGAGCAGCGCGAGCCATTCAGCACGGCTCTCTGTGCTAAAAACTGCTAGCACAGTTTAATAGAAGAGGGGGTTAGGTCTGGATAGAATATTTGATTTCCCTTTAATGAAGAAGCTGGCCACAAAATAAGCACATAAGGATTTGTTCTCATCTCCCTATGTTTGTGGCTCAGGCGAGCTAGGTATTGATTTTGATCTCGGCAGGGACGTCAGTGCCTGCAGTGTCATTTTTTTCTCAGTATAGATGCAAAAAGGCAAACAGGGTTTATACATCTGCTAAGTTAGCACAAGATGGTGTTTATATGGGAGACAAGCTGGATTCATGAACAAACAGGAATTAAGGGGGTGTGGAGTGGAGTGGTTCAGACTAGTGCTACCCGATTCGATTTGGCCTGTTGAATTGATTTTTTCGATTTGATTCACTTTTGGGCTTTTTTTTTCAAATATCCTGGTGGGGTTTATTTTGTAGCCTTTCCACACCCTCCCCCCCCATTTTCCCTCTCCAATCCCACGCCGATGCTGTGATGTCAACAAAATAAACAAAAAAGTATTTTCCACTCTCTGCTAGGTCCCAGTTCGTGCTCACTAACACCAGCTCTGGCAGGATACACATTTAAGAACATAAGAACATAAGAAATGCCTCCACCGAATCAGACCATTGGTCCATCCAGTTCGGTGACCCGCACACGTGGAGGCCAATCCAGGTGTTCCCTGTTTACGTCCTAGGTG
The DNA here is from genome assembly GCF_902459505.1 of Geotrypetes seraphini. Taxonomy (NCBI): domain Eukaryota; kingdom Metazoa; phylum Chordata; class Amphibia; order Gymnophiona; family Dermophiidae; genus Geotrypetes; species Geotrypetes seraphini. The sequence continues at coordinate 144,794,942 of NC_047091.1, read as the reverse complement.
TTCCCTGATGAAGTCCCTGTTTTCCCGTATCCCTCAATGTGATTTGCAAGCAGGTGTGCGTCCAACTTGCACTTGAATCCCATAATGGAGATTTCCGTCACCACCTCCTCCGGGAGAGCATTCCAAGCGTCCACCACTCGCTGTGTAAAACAGAACTTTCTGACATTAGTCCTGGGCTTGTCGCCCCTCAATTTTAGTCTATGGCCTCTCGTCCGAGTCACATTTGACAACGTCAATAATGATGCTTCTTGTTCTATTATGTCAAAACCTTTTAGCATTTTGAAAGTCTCTATCATATCCCCTCGCAGCCTTCTCGAGGGTGAACAATCCTAGTTTTCTGAGGCGTTCTTTGTAGCTCAAATTTCCCATACCTTTGACTAGTTTTGTGGCTCGCCTCTGCACCCTCTCCAGCAGAGTTATATCCTTCTTTAGGTAAGGAGACCAGTGTTGGACACAGTACTCCAGGTGTGGTCTGACCATTGCTCTGTAAAGAGGCATGATGACTTCTGCCGCTCTACTTGTAATACCCTTTTTTATCATGCCCAACATCCTGTTTGCTTTCTTTGCCGCCGCTGCGCATTGTGCCGATGGCTTCAGGGTCCTGTCTATCAGTACCCCCAGGTCCTTTTCTTGTTCGCTTTTGCCCAATGTCACACCTAACATTATATAATTATGTTCCTTGTTTTTCGTACCCAGATGCATCACTTTGCATTTGTCTACATTAAACTTCATCTGCCACTTTTCTGCCCATGTTTCTAGCTGGTTCAGATCTCTCTGGAGTTCTTCAATGTCCTTATGTGATCCAACTGGTCGACATAGTTTCGTGTCATCTGCGAACTTGATTATATTACTCGTGGTTTCCTCTTCCAGGTCATTTATGAATATATTGTAATCACAAAATAGAAAAAGATTTTTCTTTCTACCTTCCACTGCCATATCCAACATTTGTTTCTTTCCCACTGTCTACCATCTCTCTCTCTCTCCTTACCTTGTGCTCTGGGTCAAACGTCTCTATTCCCCTCCATGCAGCATCTTTCCTGTCCTCCTTCCATTATTATAGTTATTTATTCAATTTGTTTACTATCCTGTTGTCCCCAAAGAGATGGGTTACTACAAGTATAAGATACAAGTTTTTATCCTAACTTGATAAATACTAGGGTCTAATATTTATATATATAATAGACAGTTTGCTATAATTATCCTTACGGTGCAAGGTTTCCAGTACAAATTTTATCCTAATTTGACACACAGAAAGTTACAGTGTATGATACAAGTTATCCTTATGTGACACATACTGGTTCTGGTACCAATATACATTTCTTTGTAGTCTGTTGGTCCAGGGCAAGGGTCTAGGTAACGAGGTATGTTTTTATTGCTTTTTTAAAGCTAAGGAGTCCTTCAATGGATCTGATCTGCAGGGGCAGTCGATTCCAGTGGCTCGGTATGAAATGGGAGTAGGACTGTCACTTTGCGGTTTGCAGTTGAAGGGCACGACCAGGGGGAATTTTGAGGTGCATTTCATCCTGGGAATGAAGGGACTGGTTCAGCGTGTACAGAGGAAGCTTAGTCGTCATGTAGCCTGGCGCCGTGTTATGCAAGGATTTGAAGGCTAGCATCAGGCCCTTGAAGACATAGGGGCTCATAATTGAAAGAGAAAAATGTCCAAAAACCGGCCTAAGTCGGCACTTGGACGAACATTTCTCAAAAACGTCCAAGTGCTGATAATAAAACTGGGTTTTGGACGTATTTATAAACGACCTAGGCCTTCATAGTGCCGCTCAACGCCCAAAGCTAAACGGGGCGTTTCGGGAAGTATGTTGAGGGTGGGAGTTGGGCGGGACGTGGGCCAGCTTAGACTTAGTCGTACAGCATGTATAACCGAAAGTTTAACAACAGAGCTTAGACGGAACATGGACATTGTGACTTAGACCATGTAAAACATGGTCTAAGTCACAAAAACCCACCTAAACTCACCAGATAAGCACTGCAAACACATAACACAGACCCCCACACACTACCGCAGTGATCACCAACTCCCCAACCCCCATAAAAATTTTATTCACAACTTTAAATTTCAGCCTCCAGACCATCATCACCTGGCCGCCTGGCATAGGAAAGCCTAGTAGTTCAGCCCAGAGGCAGCTTAAGTCGTCTCGGGGGTGGGTTAGGGACCCATAGAGAGGACCCATTCTCATAAGCCCCTGTAATCACTGCACTGAAACTGAAACATGTGCACTGCCCTATACACCCCCAAAACCCTTTTTTATTGGCATATAAGTGGCTCCTGCAGCCATAAGGGCTATTGGGGTGGTAGATAAGTGGGTCTAGGGGATTCTGGAGGTAGTTTGGGGGGGCTCACCATCACCTATAAGGGAGCTGTAAGGAGGAGAAGACATGGCACCCTTTTTGTGAAGTTCACAGCAGTGCCCTGTAAGGTACCCCACTATTTAGGTGGCATGTCTGGGTGTGCAGTCCATCACTTTGCAGACCCCTGCCACATCCAACAGGGCTTGTTCTAGGCATTTTGGACTTGGACAGAAGGTTGGGCAGAAATGTGGTATAAAGATAGACGATTTAGTGGCTTGGACGATCAGATCGGCAGGACATATAATTAGACGATTTTCGAAAGTAAAAAAAAGTTGGACGTATCTAATCTAATCTAATCTAATCCTTAGTTTTGTATACCGCATCATCTCCACGTTCGTAGATGGTCTGCGCATGCACAGGGATCGCTATAGAGCAATCCATGCCGGCAGATGGAGGCGTTCCTCCGATCGCCCCCATCTGCATGTTGTAGTTTGATGAATTTGTCAGACCTGCCCGGATCAGGCCCGGATCGGGCAGGTTAGTGAATAGCCCGCATAGTACCTTAGCAAGAGGAAAAGGATCCAAGAAAAACCCTGATGCAAGCTAAAATAATAATAATAATAATTTATTTGTATGCCGCCGTACCGGGGAGATTTTAAGTGGCTCACAACACAGGAAACAATACATACAATTCCATCAAAATATCCTGGTGAAATACAACAAGGAGCTACATACATTTCAATAATAGATCAGAATAAAAAGCATGTAGAGGGGGTGGGGGAAAAGGGAGAGAATAGTCATATCTTCATATGCCTCCTCTCCTTCTAACAAATATTCTGACCATTCATCTTGGAAACTCCCCAGGAACTCCAACTTTTTAACATTCAAAAGAAAGCTTGTTATTTATTGGGTTCCACATATATTGCACTGCTGAAATTATTATTAAAGATTTACAAGAGAAACACAGCAGGAACTGGCCACCTAAGGACAACACCTCTTGCCTCATAGCCAAAAACAGTCTTTCTTTCTTTCCGCATAGCCCAGACAAATATTATTTTTGGAGGGCTTGGACATTTATCTATGATTCTGTCATTTTTTTTTTTTTTTAATGTTCATTTAAGTCTGTGCAATGTCAGCTTTGCTGGAGTTTCAGCACTTTTGACGTTCCTTGTAGTGTTTTTGGATCTTTGGTGAGCTTAGTGTATCTTCAGGCAAAAAATAACATTAAAATAACCCTGGCTTGGCTCTGAAACAGTATAGAAAGCACTTTGGGGGACATTCAATAAAGAGCGCCCCAAATTAGGCTCTGGGATGATCTGTACTAAGCTAGTATTCTGTAAAGGGTGCTCTGCACGGAGCATCATTTATAGAACATAAGAACAGCCTTACTAAGTCAGACCAATGGTCCATCAAGCCCAGTAGCCCGTCCTCACGGTGGCCAATCCAGGTCACTAGTACCTTGCCAAAACCCAAGGAGTAGCAACATTCCATGCTACCAATCCAGGGAAACAGTGGCTATCCCCATGTCTTTCTCAATAACAGACTATGGACTTTTCTCCAGGAACTTGTCCAAACCTTTCTTAAAACCAGCTACGCTATCTGCTCTTACCAGAATACTGTACTAGCTTAATGCGCTTTTCACGTCTAACTATGGGTGTGAGCATTTATGCCTGCCAAAGGCTGGTGCAAATGATTGCGCTAATCTGAGAGTAGCAGTTAGGTGTGCAAATAAAGGTGTTCTATAACATCACACCTAATTTCTGGGAACACCCCAAACTTGCCCATTCCCCTCTCATGGTCATGTAATTCTCTTTGGAACAATATAAGTACTATGGTAAGCATGCAATACGTGCTTAAAATGCAATAAATTTGAGAAATTGAGATTATATGCCGTAAATTCTGGCTCAGGAGTGAGGTTGATTGCTGTTATAGTGTGAGTACAACTGACCCAGTTAGAGACATTCCCATCCCTTTTTTTCATGTTTCTTTGAAGTCCATTATTGCTTAATTTCCTGTTGACTGGCAGAGACTGAAGTTTAGAGTTGCAATAGTAATTATTAATACCCCCCCCCCCTCGCCGGGGTCTGGCTATCTATTGTGTATCTGCTTTATATATCACCATCTTTATAAGGGTGGTTTCAATATGTGTAGCTGTGTCATTTCTTGTCACACATTTTGCTACAAGGCCAGATCCTAAATAGGTGATGAGCTCATGTCTCTTTCTTCTTTTTTACTTTTGTCTGTCTCTGGCTGAGTTCGATTCCCAGTGCAACTCCTTGTAAACCGCTTTGACTGTGTAAACCACACAGAAAAAGTGGTATATCAAGTCCCATCCCTTTACCCTATGAGGTGGCGCTATTTGATTGGTCCCTTCTTTATTGATCCCTGGTGTCTGATTTTGGCTAGTCTATTGCTAATGAACCTACCTGCCTTGACTTCTGCCTGTTATCTTGGATTTGTTCTTTGCACAACACATCTCCTATTTCCTCTCCTACTCCACATGATGTCTGGTATCTACACCCCCTTTCCCCCCAAGGACCTGTGTGCTTTAAGTGTTGGGGGCTTTCAAGTACCAGATAGCTCAACTCAAACGGAAAGAGGACTATTATAGGTAAAAGTGCCCATTCCTGGTCCCTAGTGTTCCTCTCAAGTGGACCTGGCTGTGACTTTTCTCTTTGAAAGTTGCAGAAGTGTTCACATACTTTGCACGTACTCTTTGTACAGGAGGTGTTTGCGCTAAATAACATGAATACTTTTGGAAATCAATTATAGGCACATTGTTTCCCTCTGTTGACCTACTCAAACCAACTGGAACATTTTCATTGAAAATAGTCCCTCTTCATCTCATGACTAATTCTCCCTCATTTGTATGATTCCAATAGGAGTAACGTTTTCCTTTTTCTGGAAGAATCAGGAACAGCAGCGACAGCACCAGCAGTACCAGCAGCACCAGCAGCAGGCCGAATACGCACCGGCTTCTGGAGAAAGGGTGATGTCCACTGGCTTTTCGGTTTATTCTGATGAGCTGAAGGGCCATGTGGAAGTCTATACTCCAGGGAATTCAATGATCTGGAAAGCAAACATCAACCCACCAGGTACAGTCCATTTTGCTCTGCAGTGGTATTATTTCAAGGTTTTTAGAAGAACAAGATAGGGGGTTAGAAACAGTTTATTAGCACACCTCCCTATTGTGTTGAGATGCAACGATCCAATATAACAACCTGATGCCTTGGAAATTAGAAGGATCATTTATCCATGGTGCATACAACTCTTCTTTTGCAATGTCATAGTAACTTTTCGGCCAATTTTCAAAGGTACTTATACCCCCTCATTCTGTAACATTGCATGCACAATTTTACGTAAAATGGCACACACAGATTATAGAATAGTACCAGCTGCTCACGTAATTTAATAGATAAATTACGAGCTAATTTGCACTAGCAATAACTTATAACTGGAGTTAATTGGTGCTAATTGGCATCATGTTGCAGTTATGCACATAACTGTACTTAATCAAATGCAAGAATTTTCTCACATTCATTCAGAATTACAACTTGTCTTACTGGTCCTCAGCGGGCCACCAGGCACTCAAATACTTTCATAGTGCTGGGCTTTATGCTCCCACTCGTCATTGGACCCAGCTTTATGAATACTTTAAATACTTTGGATAATTATGGTTTAATTATTTTAATGTTATCTTAAATAAATACGTACTAAAAGTATTTAGCTGTATAAAAGATGCTTTTCAATGGGGGTAGAATCACCAACATGTTTCGCCCGTATAATTCAAAGGGCTTTCTCAAGGCTACCACTCCCTAGTTACACCATTCAAACCAACCATTGTGTCTAAGAAGGACCTTAGTTGCCTCTAAAACCACAGGTTAGAAGGCTCTCAATGTCCACCACTAAGCTATGACAAAACACGGGGCTATGTTTTGGCACTTAAAAGCCTACATCAGGAGTCACAACTTATGGTAAATGCACAATCATATAGATATTAAGCAATAGCACACAACCTCAAAAGCACAAAAGGCACAGACTTTTGTGGCTGCAATTTCAATCACTGTTGTTACAACTCAATGGCATTCCTGTTGTAGGCTTTAAGTGCCGAAACATGGCCCTGTGTTGAGTCATAGCTTTGTGGTGAACACTGAGGGGCAAATTCTATAAACGGCATCCTGATTGTAGGTGGAGGTAGGTGTCCTACCGCTTTCTAACCAGCCAATCGGGACGCACGTTAAAAAACAAACAAACCCCAAGGCAGGCAGTCTACATTGTAGGCATTTTTGTGAGCCTAGGGAGACGCGTGGTGCTGCCTAAGCTCGCCCAAGGTTAGGCATGAGCATGGTTTTGCCCAGAAGTGGCCTTAGGCGAGCTTAGGCAACCTTAGAGCCATGATAGGCACCTGAAATGCTGGCCTACATTTCAAATAGATGCAGCTGCTAAACTGATCTTGGCAAGAGAATCACCCTGCTGCGATCAGTTTAGCAGTTGCAGCAGCAAATCCGTCCCCCAATGAAGTCTGCTGGTTCCAGAGACATTTAAGAGCTAAGTCTCTTAAACTTGAAATATATTCTGAAGCTTTTGAGAATTTAAGCATTAGCACAACAACAATAATAGTTATTAGTATTAGTTCTGACTCGTATTGAACACTGCAATGATTGGGTGGTGAGGTAGTGGTAACTGCCTTCATGTCTCTGAGCAGAGTTCGATTAGGAAAAGATATAAATTAAACTTTGGTCATTCGATTGGACTTTTCAGAGTGACTTCTTTCCAAAAATTGTATTATCCACTTGTAGTCACTCAACAGATAAGAATTGTTGAGTTTTTTGGCCTTTGTGTATTTTTTGACTGGGTCAGAGGGCATAAGCATCCCTCTGGCCGGCCTTCAAGAAAAGGGTACAGGGGAATCCAGATGGGCTTGAGGGGGGGGGTTGTCAGGTTGGGGGCAGATTTTTAGGGGGTTCCTCCAGGAGGGAGTGGGCATCCCTCCTGCTGGTGATCTTTGGGGGGAGGGGGGTTCCGGCAGGAAGGATTGGGCATCCCTCTTGCTTGTGATCTTCGGTGGATGGCGGCAGGAGGAATTGGGCACTCCTTCTGCTGTGGACTTTCAGTGGCAGGAAGGCCTGGGCATCCCTCCTGCCAGCCAACTTCATGGCTGGGGGCTTCCTGCCGTGGCTGCTGAGCGGATCGCGGCAATGCCATTCTCTATCCGTCGCCTGTGACATGGACGCGGTTACAGAATCAGAGTGGTTAGGTGATGGACAGACGCGATTCTATGTAGGACGCCTGTGTGCAATTCTCAAAAGCTGCTTAGGCGGTTGATGAGACTGGGTGTCCTATACAGAATCTTGCCCCATGACCTCTTCTAACTTGTTACTTAATAAAATTGTTTGGATCTCTTCAGGCCTTCCTCCCCCCTTTTAATAGAAAACCATTTACTTGGTCCTACACTTCTTGACTGATTTACAGCTGTGGGGTCTGTTACTTTTCTTTGGTTTTGGATTTATTGCTTTTGACCGGACCTCACCACCTTCACTAGGAAGGTATCTACCACCTTCACTATAAATGTGTTTCCTGATGTTACTCTTAAGTCTTCCTCCCTGCAGCCTCAATTCATCTCCTCTAGTTCTATTTCTTCTTCATCTATGAAAAAGATTTACTCGTGTACCCCACCTATGTTCCACCCAAACTCCACACATGCATATGCTCACTAGCAAAATATGTGCCATCAAATCATGGTGTGTGCACTTCTCTGCTAGTTGATATTCTATGAGAGGCCATTTATGCACATAACTAGCCACTTGTGCACATACATGACTAGACTACTGCCTCTTTCAGGCCTTCTTGCCATCTACAAGTAGGCAGCGCTTTATAGAATTATCTCAGTGACCTTTCCTTTTATGTATATTCAGTGCTGCTGCCCATCCTTTCTACACACTCCAGCCAGCATATAAAACAAAAAAAACACAGATTTGCTGCCACAACTGAATTCTGATCCATCTACAGTATTTTCTTTGCAAGTGACTTTTTTTTTTTTCTAATTTCAGGACAGTATTGGACTCATGTTTTATTCACCTGGAAGTCACTCGAAGGCCTGAAAGTTTATATCAATGGGACTTTAAGCACTGGTGACCCAAATGGGAAAATTTCTCCTAACTACGGGGACTCCAGTTTAAACCTGGTGACTAAAACAGATCCTGACCAGTCCAGACGTTATGTGAATGGAGCATTTGATGAGTTTATTATCTGGGAAAGGGCTCTATCACCAGAAGAAATTACACTGTATTTTAACGCTGCTGTTGGTAAGTTAGAAAAATTATTACTTGGCATATGTACTGTGATGAGAACGAAAGGGCACTCGCTAAAGTTAGAAGGGAAAAGATTCTGTACAAACGTAAGGAAGTTCTTCTTCACCCAGAGAGTGGTAGAAATCTGGACCGCTTTTCTGGAGGCTGTTATAGGGGAAAGCATCCTTCAGGGATTCATGAAAAGTTAGCTAAGTTCCTGCTGGAACAGAACATACGCAAGTAAGGCTAGACTCAAATAGGGCACTGGTCTTTGACATAAGGGCCGCCGCATGAGCGGACTGCTGGCACGATGGATCACTGGTCTGACCTAGCAGTGGCAATTCTTATGTTCTTATGTCTTCAAATGCAATTGATTTTCTTTTGAGTATATGAAATAATGAATACCCCCACACACAACTCTATTTCTAAAGCTTGGCTAAGAGGTTTACTGGCCGTTTTTATCTTCACACATATTTATTTATTTGTTCATTTTTATAGCCCGTCTTCCCCAGGAGCCCACAACGGGTTACAATAAAATAAAATTAGGTACTTAGAACCTCCCTATCTGTCCCGAAAGCTCACAATCTAGCTAAAGTACCTGAGTAAACAATTATTCTATAGTAACAATATAACAAAATTCAATAATAAAAAATGCTAATTATAAATAATAAAAAATTATAATAAAAATAAATATATTACAATTTATATAGAATTCATGCATGGCTAAAAAAATACAAGATATCAGGAGTCTGAACATGCAGCAAGATTTAGGCCCTCTTTTACAAAGGTGCGCTAAGCATTTTAGCACGCGTTCAGTGCACGCTAAATCAACGCATGCACTGACCGCCAACGCGTCCTTAGGATAACATGCACAAGTTAACATTTAGCACATGCTACTATTTACCGCACGCTAAAAAGCATAGCACACCTTAGTAAAAGAGGGGGTTAGTATTTATTATTATATTATATTATTTATTTTGTAAGATGAAGTATGGGAACTGAATCCCCTGTGATATATTGAGCGCTGGTCGCTTACCAGTATATGATTTTCTTTATTGTTTGTGACTATTTAATTGTGTGTGTATTGTTGTTTTTATTATTATGTATGTACAGTATTTGTGATCTGCTTTGTATAAAGCGGGATACAAATGAATAAACTATAAACTATTCAGAGTGAGGGTGGGGGTGGTTTCAGCATAGACTTCTTTTGAGATATTATTGTACTGTTAACCCCATTTATTAGTAACTAGGTCTCACTGCATAAAACGGGACCTATGCTAGAATATTACAAGCTAGTGGTAAAATAAGACATCTTAACGGTCGCTCACATTGATAACTTTCCATTTTAGTGTGAAGACTTTTTGGCTGATAACCAGAATTAATATTGTGATGTCATAATACCTCGTTCCATCAGTGCCTTGAGAGCCAGCCTCATCAGTGAATTCACAATGGCTTGATCGCCCTATACATGGCACACTTTTATTACATATAATAGTGATTGCAATTTCTAGAGACATTTTTCTTTAATTAGGATGTGTGTATGTGTAGGGGGGTGGAGTAATCAACGTGGGCTACCATTAAAACATATTGCTTTACTGTTAACCCGTTATTAGTAACTAGGGGCTCCTTTTACGAAGGCGCATTAGCGGCTTTAGCGCGTGCGACTTTCAATCACGCACTAACCCCTGCGCTAGCCGAAAAACTACCACCTGCTCAAGAGGAGGCAGTAGCTGCTAGCGTGGCTGGCAGTTTAGCGCACGCTATTACGCCAAAATAGCCCGAGTTAGTGGTAAAATGGCATCGTAATAGGAGTCCATGTTGATACCTATCTGACTCAGAGGATGAGTTCTTTATGCTACGTTACTGAGGGCACCGTCGTAGGAGACATCTTTTGTACGTTGCAATCATTATGACTGAAGCTTCTGGGCAGTGGCGTACCTAGGGTATGTGGCACCCGGGGCCCATCATTTTTTGACACCCCCCCCATGTAAAAATTTTTTTTTTTTTTTTTTGCAATAACCATGAAATGGAATAAATGGTCAGAATAGAAACAGGCAGTGAAAATTTTCTTTTATTGAACCTCATATATGTAACCATTATTCCAAACATAACAAAACATAAATTATGTCTAAATTGTCATGACATTAGAAGTACATATGGAGTAGTTGCAGGCAGTGGCGTACTTAGGGTATGTGGCACCCAGGGCCCATCATTTTTTGACACCCCCCCCATCTATATGAAAAATATGATTTTTAGTACCAATCTACATATCACACCACAAGAGTGTACCTAGGAAAAGGCTGCATCTTAAACACTGCAGTGAGCACTAGAACACCAACACATACATTGTAAAACTAAACAAGCCAGATCCCGCACAGTCAATTGGTCCTGTAGTCAATGCCAACTGAAAACTATGTCTTTTTCATACACACAGAACAGAGATACACCCTCGCCCAAAATGGAATAATCACAAACTAAAAATAGAAATATGTAGACAAAAGTTAAACTGATCCTCCAAGAAACCAGACCCTGGATACAATGCAACACCACAAAAAACAGTAACACATGTCCTCTAATACAGTGCAAAATATAAAGACAGTAGATGTAAATTTGAAAAAACTGATACATAACAATCACCACTTTATAAATTAACAAATAAAAATAAAACAAATAATGAGATATAAAAAAATACAATTTTATTGGACTAATCCCCGTAAGCTCGGTCCCCATCCCCGCAAACCACCTGATTCCATCCACACAAGCCTTGAATTGTTTATATTAAAGTATAAAAAGAAACAATATTCTGTACAATTGTCAATTTATAAATCAGCGTCTTCTCCCCACTCTCTTCCCCATTTCCCTTCAGCATCCTCAGCCCACTCTCTCTCCACTTTCCTTCAGCGCACGCACATAAAAACAAGCAAGTAATTTTATATCATTTTCATTCTATTCATTCATAGAAATTAAAGTCTAGATAATGCCAGTCACATAACAAAACATGATTTTACAAAAATAATTCCCTGCAGTCAAGCCTGCAAGGATTATTAGATGTCTTTCAGCAGTTCCCCTCCCTCCCTCCCCCTTACCTTTGTGGCCAAGTCAAAATGATCTACCAACAATAAAATTTTAAAAACATAAAGCACGCTGTACGCAGAGAAAATGTTAATTATCATTTATATTCCGCGGGTTTTCAAAGAGGTCAAGGCAGATGACTTTATGCAATGTCACCTCAGTAACAACTATACAAAAATAGACAAATATTCCCCCTCCCTTTTTACTAAACTGCGATAGCGGTTTTTAGCGTAGGGAGCTGCGCTGAATGCCCCACGCTGCTCTCGACGCTCATAGGCTCCCTGCGCTAAAAAACTCTATTGCGGTTTAGTAAAAGGGGGCCATAGTGCAAAATATAGACAGCAGATATAAATTTTCAAAACGGACACATTTTGATCACTAAGTTGAAAATAAAATCATTTTTCCTACTTTTTTGTCTGGTGATTTCATGAGTCTCTGGTCCTTCTTCTGATCCTTCTTCTTTCTCTCTCCCCCTGGCTCCCCTCTTTATTTCTGCCTTTCTTTCTCTCTCCTCCTGGCCCCCCTCTTTCTTTCTGCCTTTCTTTCTCCCCCCTTTGACCCCCCTCTTTATTTCTGCCTTTCTTTCTCTCCCCTTGGTCCCCCTCTTTCTTTCTGCCTTTCTTTCTCTCTCCCCCTGGCCCTCCTCTTTCTTTCTGCCTTTCTTTCTCTCCCCCTTGACCCCCTCTTTATTTCTGCCTTTCTTTCTCTCCCCTTGGTCCCCCTCTTTATTTCTGCCTTTCTTTCTCTCCCCTTGGTCCCCCTCTTTCTTTCTGCCTTTCTTTCTCTCTCCCCCTGGCCCCCCCTCTTTATTTTTTCCTTTCTTTCTCTCTCCCCCTAGCCTGCACAAAGCCATCGTGCCGATTTCTCCACTTCCACGATTCTTTCCCTACCCTCACCCCCAAGCCAGCAGCCGATTTCTCCCTGCTCCTTCCCCGATGTCCTGAACTTCATCGGGCAGCAGCAGCATTCACAATTCACTGATGTTGCCCGCTTCAGGCCTTCCTCTCAGTCGGGTCCTGTCTTCATGAAAACTGGAAGTAGGCAGGACCCAGCAGAGAACAAGGCCTGAAGCCGGCAACAGCAGCGAATTGTAAACGCTGCTGCTGCCCGAAGAAGGTAATGGAGCACCGAGGCAGTCCGCTTCTCCCCCCTCCCAGCCGAACCCCCGCTGACCCTCCTATCTCCCCCCCCCCGTGAACCTTTCCAACCTTCCCAGCGAGAGCAGCAAACCTCCTTCGCGGCTTTCTCCTCCCTCTGCCGCGTTACTGATGACGTCATCAGTGATGCGGCAGAGGGAGGATAAAGCCGACGCTACTGGAGGGAGGTTTGCTGCTTTCGCTGGGAGGGTCAGAAAGGTTCACTTGGGGGGGGGAAGAGAGATAGGATGGTCAGCGGGGTTTCGGCTGGGAGGGGGGAGAAGCGGTCTGCCTTGGTGCTCCAAGGCCTGGCGCCATTACCTTTTTCGATAATGGCGCCGATGCTGCTTTCGCTGGGAGGGTAGGAGCGCGATAGGGACTGGGCCAGCTGTGCACCCCCCCCTAAGGCGGCACCCGGGATGGACCTCCCCCTCGCCCCCCTTGGTACGCTACTGCCCTGGGGAAACAGCCTGCAACAAGATCGCGCGATGCCAGAGATTTTTGCCTGCTTCGGCTGTTTCCTCCGCCGCGGTCCCGCCCCTCCTCTGACATCAGAGGAGGGGCAGGACCGTGGCGGAGGAAACAGTCGAAGCAGGCAAAGATCTCTGGCATCGCGATCTTGCTGCAGGCTGTTTCCAGACGCGACACCCGGCGCAGGGGGGGGTAACTGGACCGGACCGGGAGCACCCCCTCAGGGCTTGGTACCCGGGGCGGACCGCCCCCCCCGCCCCCCCCTTGGTACGCCACTGCTTCTGGGTGTTTATAAAAGGCAAATAGCCACCTGTGTTGTGAAGAATTTAAGGAGATTGGTAGGAGCAGGCTTAAGAGATCACATTACACATATTTTGAACTCGCTTCAACTTTAACTGGCTACCAATGGTACAGAGGGTGCAATTTAAGTCGTTGGTGTTGGCTTTTATCAACTGGGACCAACTTACTTGTTGGTTAGGTTATAGAGATACGCGTTTGCCCATTCAAGTACTCATTCTCAGGATGTGAAATTACTCGCCCTCCCTGAAACAGAAGATTTTTATTCGGTTAGGTTGAGAGTTCAGGCCTTCTCATCTTCCCTTCCCCTTCTGTGGAATGAATTGCTTGTGGCACTATGATTATTGGATGACCTTATGGGGTTTAGCTGAGCACTAAAATCTTATTTGTTTCCGGCTGTTGGCCAAGTTGCCTGATTGATTCTGTAGAGGAGGTTATGGATTGTTCTGTCACGTTTGAGCTGTATGTGTGTCTTGTATATTGCTGTATTAATTATATATATATATATATATATATATATATTTTATGTACCCTGCATTGGACATTTTTGTAAAAGCAGGTAAAATACGGAATAAATGAAATGAAATAAAATATGCATAAAATAGACATAACTAATCCACATTTTTGGCACCGTATTATGTACAAAAGTACAATTCAACAAACATAAATAAAACACAATTAATAAACTCTTCAAAACTGTGCCCAAATGATTCATAAAAATTGACAAATTACAAAATATAATAAAATCTTATCATTTATGATCATTGTTATCCCATTAATTTTTTTTGTTCAAACCTTTTATCAAAGCTCATTTTTCAATTGTACAACCTACCCCCTCTTTTACTAAGGTGCATTTGCCGTTTTAGCGTGCACTAAATATACATGCGTGCTAAACGCTAATGCACCCATTATAGTCTATGGACGCGTTAGCATTTAGTGTGCGTGTATATTTAGTGCGCGATAAAACAGCTAACGCACCTTAGTAAAAGAGGGGGATAGTGGAAGATTTACAAAGTAGGAGCTTATTGGAAACTGGGAGTGGTGGTGGTGGTGGAGATGGGCGCAGAAAATCCTCCCATAAGATTTACCTTGGGCATGATGCTCCTCTGATACATTCCATGAAGTTTCTTTAGCCTGTCATTGTCTATATATTTTTTTAGAGATACTGCATTGGCAACAAGGAATTCCATAAATATTTTCCCAAGTGTTTACGGGGGAAGTGAAAACAGCCAGTGCTCAAAAAGTCATTAATGTTTCAGAAATCTGTCTGAAAGCCATAAAGTATGCTTTTTAAATCGCACCTTCCTCTTCTTGCATGCGTTGAAAGAGCTGCTGTCGGATCAGGTTTCTTGTAGCTATCACAACCGACCACAGTTAACGTAATAGCCCCAAAGCCAATGCTGCTATAAATCACATTCCCTGGTTTATCGGAAGCTTCATGGAATGTTACAGTATGCTGAGTTACTTACCACACAGGCTTCAGTTCTGTCTGCTCCTTCTCAGCCCTGAGTGCTCTTTCCTTGTCAATCGTCTGGCAAGACAATGACCTGGCAAGAAAAATTAATGGGATAAATGATGAACTTTTGGTATGTTTTATAATTATGTATTGTGTTATGAAATGTTTGTGAATAGTTTTGAAGTGTTTATGAATTGTATTTTATTTACTTTTATTGAATTATATTTCAGCATATAATAAGGGTGGCAAAAATGTGATCAGTTTATGTATTTTATGCATATCCCCCCCCAAAAAAAACTTTAACAGTGCATTACAAATAATATAACATTAGAAGATTACATAAAATGCACCACAATACACAAATAGAATAGCAAAAACAACCATTTCTCCCACCCCCTCTCAATTATGAATACATTAAATCATATTATTTATATAGCATTATACTCAAATAATTAACCCCTCAAAATATCCTTCCCTCCCCTCCCCCCACCCTGGATGTGTAAGGAAATCTAAGAAAGACAAATACATTACTATTATTGCGTATTAACAAATGCAGTCAACGGGCTCCATATTTTATTAAATGCATTACTAAAACCCAAGCATTCCCCGTTCATTCTTTCATATTAGGAGGAGTGTGTGGCGCAGTGGTTGGAGCTACAGCCTCAGCACCCTAGGGTTGTGGGTTCAAACCCCGTGCTGCTCCTTGTGACCCTGGGCAAGTCACTCAGTCCTCCATAGCCCCAGGTACGTTAGATAAATTGTGAGCCCACCGGGACAGAGAGGGAAAAATACTCGAGTACCTGATTGTAAAACCGCTTAGATAACCTTGATAGGCGGTATATAAAAAACCTAATAAACTTGAAACTTGATATTTGTATTGTATGTGTTATACACACTTGTCCACCAGAATGTGTAATTAAGTCTGTCATGACATTTCCAGTTTCTCGTGATCATTTGAATAGCTATTGCTGTCAGGATAAATAAAAGACAGCTTTTGTATTTATCTAACACAGGTTTGCATTATTCATCTAATAGATTGAGCAATACATTTTTATTGCAGTTCCCCCTTTTATAGGTATATGTTATTTAGAATGATTTACCTATACAAATAAAGACAGAAGTTAGGACTCCTTTTACTAAGCTGCGCTTGTGGTTTCTGGAAGGGGCATAGGAGAGAAGATGCCATATAGATGCCATATAGAAGGGGCAGACAGTAGATGAAAGGAAGAGAGTGACAATAAGATGAGGAAAGCAGAAACTGGGGGAGACAAGATGGCGACTAAGTAGGCTGCGTGAGCTCTCATCGGTGCTGGCCCAAAACTTCCTCTCAGACGTCAGAATTGACGTCGGGGGGGGAGGGGGGGAGGGGGGAAGGCTGGTGTGCCCGGCGCTTCTGCAGTCTGGACTGTTAGTGTTAGGGAATGGGGAGATGGAAGAACACAAAGGCAACGCGTTGCCTTTGCGATCTACAGGTTGATCGCAATCGACCTTTTGTGCACCCCTGAGGTAGGCAGAGGAGTTTCCCTCTGCAGGTAACATCAACGCCGTGACAAACTGTACTACACGCTAACGCCTCCATAGAGTTTGCGTTAGTATTTTTTGTGTAGCGCGGGGTTAGCGCACGCTAAAAACGCTAGCACAGCTTAGTAAAAGGAGCCCTTAGGTACTGGATATTTCGCAGATTGTTGAAAACATTTTATATGATAGATTGTAAAGTTAGTACTTTTAGTTAAAGAATTGTAAGGACATCTTTTCATCCAAGAAATTGTAGTTTCCCATAGAATTATTATGGCCTCTTTTTGATGTAAATCACCTTGAACTAAACGGTATTAGAGTGATTCAGAAATCGTGCATTAGATTAGATTAAATTAAATCACTGTTCGGCTGAATGCAAATATTGAATTCGGGGCACTATTTGCAGCCGTATCAAATCAAATATGAATATTTGGTACAGCCCTTGCTGCAAGCAAGAGCAATTCTCACTAATACCATGAACAGAGGAAAAGAGTTGCTTTCCTAACAACACTGACATCCACAAACTTCAGTGCCGCCACCCTGTTAATTATTGGAATTATTGCATGTCATTTATTGCAAGACCCCCAAAACACTCTCGTCCATTAATGACTCAGCAGATGTGGACTTTCACCACAGCCTAAATGTCAGCAGCTGTTTTCTAAGTGAAAACAAACACAGGGGATTACACAAATCTCAGAGACGAGCCTGATTTCAACCAGAACATTCTGAGGTCAGATGAGTGCTTTAAAGGACTTCAGAATTCAGGTTCTCCATACCTTATACTTTTTCCGGGCCTTTCTCTTTCCCCTTTTCACTATCACGAGCAGGAGATCGTGGGTGGTGGAAGTTAATATAGAAGAGTATTGCTTGCATCTTTATAAATAAGCTTCTTGGCCCTAGATCAGTGGTGCCTAGCCAGTTTCTACATGGAACTTAAACTTTTTTAATTGGCTTAACTGGCATCATAATTGAAAATGCCATTAAAAGCTAATTAAAGCACTTAAAAATGATTAATTTATGTTCCGAGTTAGGGGCGGAGTTTGGGCATAGAAAGCATTAGACATTGATATTTAAGGCCAGGGAAACCTTGGCCTAATATACCGGGCCCTAGATTATAGACGCTTATTGGCGCCTAACTTGATTTAGATGCCAGTATGTGCGATTCTACAAATGGTGTCTAAATTTGATTGACATGCAACAGGCACCATTTCTCTAAGTACCTTTCGATTTAGGTGCCATTTAAAGAATCAAGCCCCTTGGCCTCCCCTCCATTTAGTACTTCCCTCCATTTAGTACTTCCCTCCATTCACTAGAATTCTTTTTGATGGTATAAGTATGTGTTTCAGAAAGGGATAGCATAAAATATAAATGAGTATAAAGTTCAATGAGACATAAATTGATATGTAACTCATGAAAAATGTGATAAGAATTAACTAATCATAAAACACGAATCGATCTAACACATAAACTCAATTTGTAATAGACAAATACAAAAATGGCTGATCAAATTAGCTGATAAATTCTATTTTGTTCTTAACATGTATTAATACAAATTATGAACACATAGTAAGTGGAAAACATCCATAGTAATGTTTTGGGGCGTTTCTGCCATTTGGATGAAGGCAGGTACAACATTAACATGTGAGAGTGTATGCTACATATAAAAAGCAATGCAGTTAACTATACCTATGAAGGATTTGATTTGTAGTTATCCCACTTTTCGGTGAGGTGTTAACAGCTTTCCTCCCTCTCCTCCCCACTGCAAAAACCCAAAGGAACAGTACAGTTTAGGGGTGAAGAACTTATGTGCACAACAGAAGAGTGGGACTTGGGTGTGATTGTATGTAATGATCTTAACATGGCCAAACAGGTTGAAAAGGTGACGGTGAAAGCTAGAAGAATGCTAGGTTGCATAGGAAGAGGTATGGCCAAGAGGAAAAAGGAGGTATTGATGCCCCTGTATAAGACTCTGGTGAGACCTCATTTAGAATATTGTGTATAATTCTGGAGACTGCACCTTCAAAAAGATATAAAAAGGATGGAGCAATCTAAGAAAATATTTTTTTTTAATAGAAAGGGTAGAATAGTCTCCCAGAAGAGGTGGTAGAGACAGAGACTGTGTCTAAATTCAAGAAGGCCTGGGATAGGCAAGTGGGATCTCTTAGAGAGAGGAAGAGATAATGGTTACTGCAGATGGGCAGACTGGATGGGCCATTTGGCCTTTATCTGCCATCATGTTTCTATTTATTTTTCTCTTATTTCAATAAAATTTTATGTTAGTTGATTAATGTGGAAATGTGAATTAAACATTGGCTTCTCTTAACACATTAGAGGTGGGTAACTATCAATCTGGGTTATTGTTAAGGTGGGTTATTTTATCACTAACTCATTTATTTATTTATTTCATCGAATTTCTAGCCCGTTCTTCCGGAAGAGCCCAGAACGGGTTGCAAGTTTACATACACAGTAGAAGGTTTAGCAACAAGATTAGATTAGAAAACATCTAACCCGTACATGGACCTTTTAGCTTGCCAACTCTCAAGCACCACACTAAAAGACACACTAAACTGCATGCTCTGCTACATAGCGCCGGGAAACTGGTCTTTAGCAAGAACCGAAGTGGAAGACTTCATATACCAAAACTCACTAATAGCAACCTACAACCTACTCCTAGGAGACCTAAATCTACACCTAGATGATCAATCATCCAAACAAGTAGACAACTTTCTCTCATTTCTCAAAGCCTTATCCTTACAAATGCTAAATCCACAAACAACTCATGAAAAAGGCCACCAACTTGATATTGCAGCCTTCATGACCCACCAACCATCCTTAACAGAAATTCATACATCTAACGGAACATGGTCCAGATCCATCTGGTCAGACCACTACACCTACACTTTCAACATGAACTGGACCAAAAACAACAAAAAAACTATACCAAAACTCAATAAAGTAACATACACCTCACGCAAACACATCGAACCCTCCATATTCTGGTCTAAAATAGATGAAACTATTCTAGAAAACAACCCCGAGGACTTCATCTTACATTGGGAAAGACTTTGCTCCAACACCCTTGATGATTTAGCCCCACTGCAAACCAAATCCAGACCTAGCAGGAGATCAGATAAATGGTTCGACTCCGAACTGCTACAACTCAAAAGACAATGTAGACGACTAGAGAGAAAATGGAGAAAATCAAACTCGGATCATACAAAATCCGCCTGGAAAAAAATCAACAAACAATACAAATCATAATTAAAGGACAAGAGAAAAGCACACTACACCAACCTAATAGGCACTGAAACCCAAGACACCAAAAAACTATTCCAAATTCTAAAAACCCTAACCGACACCAAACCCTACCTGACCACTAACAATACTACCCCTCCCTCAGCCACTCTATTAGCAGAACACTTCCAAAATAAAATTACCAATGCAAGAGCTACCCTCAATGACACCTCTACCCATCCTAACGAATTCACAATTCTCCCCATAGATAGAGATTCTATTGCAGCAGATAGAATATGGTCTCAATTCCCCAACATACAATGGCCCGAATTCAACAAATACTACAAAAAATACAGCCATGCATCCTGTGACCTCAACAACTGTCCACCATATCTCCTAAAAACATCCAGCACAAAATTCTGCGCTCTTCTTCTAAACTGGATACAAATCTCGCTAATAAACGGCTACTACCCTACCAACCTCAGCGAAATCATCATCACCCCGGTCCTCAAAGATCCCAAAGGACCGATAGACCAAACAGCCAACTACAGACCCATTGCCTCTATTCCACTCTACGTCAAAATAATAGAAGGACTAGTTGCCAAATTCCTCTCCAATTACCTAGAAAACCATAACATACTCCATCCCACACAATCCGGCTTCAGAAACAACTTCAGCACGGAAACACTACTAGGATCTCTCTTGGACACAGCCAGACAACATCTCAGCACAGGAAAAAAAATGATGCTCATACAACTAGACCTTACCGCTGCATTCGACTTGGTGGACCATAACATTCTACTACAAATCCTGGATACAATAGGTATCACAGATAAAGTATTCACATGGTTTGAAGGATTCCTTAAATCAAGAACCTATAGAGTAAAATCAGACAAACAAAAATCTGAACCTTGGTCAAACCTCTGCGGAGTTCCCCAAGGATCCCCTCTATCCCCGACTCTCTTCAATCTCTATACAGCCTCCCTCAGCTCTCACCTGGACAAACAAGGCATAACCTCCTACAGCTATTCTCATACCCTTCGATCAACCTGAACTCTCCATGACGAACACAATATACCAAACACTAAAATCAATAACAACCTGGATGAAAGATCACAAACTGAAATTGAACCCAGATAAAACAAAATTCATCCTCCTAGAAAACAACAAAATACCAACCATAACCAACATTGAAATCAACGCAATCAACTACCCCATACAAACCACCCTAAAACTGCTAGGAATAACTATCGACAGATGCTGCACCATGCAACCGCAAATCCATAAAATAATACAAAAGTCATTCTTAGTCATGAGAAACTTAAGACAAGTTTGGAAATTCTTTGAGAAAACTCAATTCCAGCTCATAGTTCAGTCCTTAATACTAGGCCTACTTGACTACTGTATTATCCTCTACCTCCCATGCCCTACAACCATAACAAAACAACTACAAACTATCCAAAACACAGCACTAAGACTCATCTACTCATTAAAGAAACATGATCACATTACAGAAGCATGTCTCCAATCGCACTGGCTTCCGATCCCAGCAAGAATACAATTTAAATTCTACTGCCTACTATTTAAGGCTTTATACGGAGACAGTCCAAACTACCTAAATAAACGCCTCATCCACAACACCACAACCAGACATAGGAAAACTCACACCCCATTCTCATACCCCCCAATTAAGGAGGTCAAACGGAAAAAACTATATGATGGCCTCCTGGCCACTCAAGCAGCCAAACTAGACCACCAAATCGCTAATCTACTGACGGCATCCCTCGACTTCAAGACTTTTAGAAAAGAAATAAAGACCATACTCTTCAAGAAAACTCTGAAAAAAAGAAATAAGTTTCAAGTTTATTAAATTTTTAATATACCGACCATCAACAAGTATCTGGCCGGTTAACAATAAAATTTTAAAAAGAGGAAAAAATAATAGATATTTAAAAATGATGAGAGTGAACATCAAAGACATTAACTGGACAGACTTGAAAGTGAAGGTAAAAAGGGAAAGGAGGGGAAAAGTTACATATTTTGAGAAGAGAAGGAGAAAGTGGGAATGGGGTAAAACATATTGGGTGGGGTCGCTTTTTTAAAGCGGTTGGTTGAGTAAGAGAGGGACAGAAAAGAGAAGGAGAGAGAAAAGAAAAAAAAAAAAAGAGAAAAGAACTCTAAACACAAGTGAAGGCGTCACGAAATAAAAAAATCTTCAGGCTTATCTTGAATTTATCTAGATGTTGTTCATCTCGGAATTGCTGTGGCAGAGCATTCCACAACGTTGGGGCGACTACTGCAAAATTTATTTTCCGGGTGTAAAAGAAATCTTTTATGGAAGGAATTAGCAAGAGTTTCTGATCTGTTGACCTCAGAGTACGTGATGAGCATTGAGGAATGAGAAGCTTATCAAGATATGAAGGCTGGTGAGAGAGTTTTATTTTAAAGGTCAGCAGGATGATTTTATAGGTAACTAGCTGATGCCCCGGCGTTGCACGGGTATTTAATTATAGCAATAACACTGTAAATGGATTCAAATAAAGATACTTTATAGTGGGGAATGAAATTATTTTTTTACAGCTTAATAAAAAGTACAATATTCAAATTATAATGTGAAATATTTGACAAAATAAATACAATACAACTAACGCAAAACGTGATTATAAACAACATTTTTAGTTTCACCTCCAGGAGCAAGAACATATAAATTCTTGGGTGAACCCACCCTTGAGCAAGCAACATAGAGTTGTGGGCCGCGAGACCCCCAGAACATATCACCCCAGGTAGTGAGGGATCTGCATACCAAGTTTCGTTCAAATCGGTCAAGCCATTTTTGCGTGATCGCGGCACATACACACACACATACATACACACATACATACCTCCAATTTTATATATATAGATACGATGTGTGATAGGGAGCCAATGTGCTTCTTTCAGAAGCGGGGTAACATGATCATATTTGCCTGTTTTGTAAATGAGTTTTATTGCTGTATTTTGTATTAATTGTAGGCGTCTGATTTCTTTTTGGGGGAGACCGTTGTAAAGAGAGTTACAGTAATCTAGTTGGGAAATAACTAAAGAATGAACCAGAATTTTGATTGCATCAGTCCCTAGAATCGAAGTTAGTGAACGAATTAGGCGAAGTTTGAAGAAACAGATTTTTACAACCGAACTAATGTGATCATGGAAAGTAAGATCCTTGTCGATAATGACTCCTAATAGTTTTATTTTTGTTTCCATTTTTATTGGAGTGGATTTGATAAAAAATTTTCCTGATAGAGACTCGCTGTTTTTGATTGGGAGTAAAAGGCCACAGGATTTATCAATATTGAGAGAAAGTTTATATGTGTAAAGCCAGTCATTTATAGTGTCCAGTTTATTATTTATGTCTTTTATAGCTGAAATGTTTGAGGTGTTGACTGGTGAAGTAGTTGTATGTCATCTGCATAGGTGAAGATCGTGAATCCAATAGATTGTGCCAGCGTAAGAAGAGGAGACAGAAAGATATTGAATAACAGTGGGGATAGAATGGAACCTTGCGGGACACCATAGGTTTGTGATGTAGATGGAGAAATTTCATTCTTTACATGAACTTTAAAACTACGTTCGTTAAAGTATGAAATGAACCATGAAAGAGCCGGACTTGTAATACCACAGTCCTTAAGTCGGTTAATGAGGAGAGAGTGATCGATAGTGTCAAAGGCTGCAGACAGGTCAAGGGAAATAAGAAGAACAGATTTTTGATGATCACGATAGTAATGTATAGTTGAGATGAGGCCTAGCAGTGACAGTTCAGTGGAATGTGAAGAACGGAAGCCTGTTTGACATGGATGTAAAGCATGGGTGTTTTTGATAAATTCTGTAAGTTGATTATGAATGATTTTTTCAGTTAGTTTAGAGATTAAGGGTAGGATAGCGATGGGGTGAAAATTTGCCGGCAGAGAAGGATCTAAGTTGTGTTGTTTCAATTTTGGAATAACAAGGGCTGTTTTCCAAGCAGTAGGTACTAGGCTGTCAGAAAGAGACTTGGATACCATTTCCCAGATAAATAATACCGCAAGTCTCAAACTCCACCTCTCACTAAAGCCAACTACCCCAAACAAATAACCTTACCCATTTCTCACTCTTTTTGAAAATGACCAATTTGTTTTTTTTTTTTGTAAGTTCTTGTTGTAATACATCTTGGATAATTCTTTTGTAATCCGCCTTGAACTGCAAGTTAATGGCGGAATAGAAATCCCTAATGTAATGTAATGTAATATACAGCAGATAAACAGAACAACTAATCAAAAGGATGAAGAGCAGTGGTAGAAATTCCTATGTACATGTTTTGAGTACAGTAACATGGCAAATGGGCACAGTAACATGGCAAATGGGCAACAAGGATGCAAATTCACATACAAGATATTCAGAACAGCAGATTAAAGGAATGAACAACAGCAGAGGGATAATTCTTATGAACTGTATGGAGAGGAGAAGACCAGATTCGGGGGCTAAGCACAGTGGCATGGCAACTGATAGGCCCTATATGTAAAGCAGCTAGAATTACAATACATTTGAAGTAAAGGACAGATTTTGACATTTATGGTTTATGGTTCATGCTATTTTAGCACAGGTCCCATCTGATTCAATGAGACCTAGTTAATAATAGCCTGGGTTAACAGTAAAATAACCCGTCATAACCATAGTCCATGTTGATAGCTTCCTCTTTAAATGGTTTATGCATGTTAATTCCCATGCTAAACATTTAATGCATCATAGAAAATAGGACCCAAAATATCTTAGTAGAAATTAAGGGCTCCTTTTAATAAAGTGTGCTAATGGATTTAGCACTTGCTTATGAATTAGTATGCATTAAATTCCATGCAACACACAGGTATACAGTGGACTGTGTGGAATTTAGCGTGTGCAAAATCCATTAGCACGCTTTGGTAAAAGGACCTTTAAACTTCATATGGTGGGGAAATTTTCAATAGGACATCTAAGTCTGAGTTTGGACGTTTTTGGAAAGACATCCAGAAATTTAGTAGAGAAAATGTCCATTCTCAAAACAGCAAGATGTTTATCTTTTTTTTTTTATGACCTATCTAGATGGTCCTTAGTATGTCTATCTTTTTTGGCCATTCTCTAATATAAAGACGACCACATGAAAAACACACAAAAGCCAGCTTTTCGGATGCCCTAGCAGCCAGCATTCTTAGCAAACTGGCCACACAGGCATCTGAGATCCAGGGGGTACTGCAGTGAATGCCACTTTAAAAGTCCCAGGTCCACATGTCACTATAACCCTTCCAAAACCTACTGTACCCACCTGTACACCACAACAATAGTCCTTATGCCTACAAGTGTCATCTTTACATAGGTACAGTAGGTTTGGGTGGGTTATATATTATGTTTTACCATGCTTTGTTAGCTTTGTTTTGTCATCTCTGTCAATATTTGCCTTGTTACTTTTTTACCATACTATGTCTGAGAATGCAGCACCATGGTTGGAGCTGCAACCTCAGTGCCCTGAAGTTGTGGGTGCAGGCCCATACTGCTCCTTCTGACCCTGGACAAATCACCTGCTCCCCCATTGCCTCAAGTACCGTATTTTCACGCATATAACGCGCGCGTTATACGCGTTTTTACCTACCGCGCATACCCCTCGCGCATTATATGCGTGAGCGCGGTATACAAAAGTTTTAAAACATAGTTCCCACCCCGCCCGAAGCCCGATTCACCCCCCCAGCAGGACCGCTCGCACCCCCACCCCGAACGACCGCTCGCACGCGCTCCCACCCGCACCCGCATCCACGATCGGAGCAAGAGGGAGCCCAAGCCCTCTTGCCCGGCCGACTCCCCGACGTCCGATACATCCCCCCCCCCCGGCAGGACCACTCGCACCCCCACCCCGAAGGACCGCCGACTTCCCGACAATATCGGGCCAGAAGGGAGCCCAAACCCTCCTGGCCACGGCGACCCCCTAACCCCACCCCGCACTACATTACGGGCAGGAGGGATCCCAGGCCCTCCTGCCCTCGACGCAAACCCCCCTCCCCCCCAACGACCATCCCCCCCAAGAACCTCCGACCGCCCCCCAGCCGACCCGCGATCCCCCTGGCGACCCCCACGACCCCCCCACCCCCCTTCCCCGTACCTTTGGTAGTTGGCCGGACAGACGGGAGCCAAACCCGCCTGTCCGGCAGGCAGCCAACGAAGGAATGAGGCCGGATTGGCCCATCCATCCTAAAGCTCCGCCTACTGGTGGGGCCTAAGGCGCGTGGGCCAATCAGAATAGGCCCTGGAGCCTTAGGTCCCACCTGGGGGCGCGGCCTGAGGCACATGGGCCCAACCCGACCATGTGCCTCAGGCCGCGCCCCCAGGTGGGACCTAAGGCTCCAGGGCCTATTCTGATTGGCCCACGCGCCTTAGGCCCCACCAGTAGGCGGAGCTTTAGGATGGATGGGCCAATCCGGCCTCATTCCTTCGTTGGCTGCCTGCCGGACAGGCGGGTTTGGCTCCCGTCTGTCCGGCCAACTACCAAAGGTACGGGGAAGGGGGGTGGGGGGGTCGCCAGGGGGGTCACGGGTCGGCTGGGGGGGCGGTCGGAGGTTCTTGGGGGGGGCGGGCGTTGGGGGGGAGGGGGGTTTGCGTCGAGGGCAGGAGGGCATGGGATCCCTCCTGCCCGTAATGTAGTGCGGGGTGGGGTTAGGGGGTCGCCGTGGCCAGGAGGGTTTGGGCTCCCTTCTGGCCCAACTACCAAAGGTAAGGGGGGTGGGGGGGTTGTGGGGGTCGCCAGGGGGGTCGTGGGTCGGCTGGGGGGGCGGTCGGAGGTTCTTGGGGGGGGGCGATCGTTGGGGGGAGGGGGGTTTGCGTCGAGGGCAGGAGGGCATGGGATCCCTCCTGCCCGTAATGTAGTGCGGGGTGGGGTTAGGGGGTCGCCGTGGCCAGGAGGATTTGGGCTCCCTCCTGGCCCGATATTGTTGGGGAGTCGGCGGTCCTTCGGAGGGAGGGATGTATCGGACGTCGGGTGGGGGGCATCAGGCTTTCAGGATGGGGACAGACCTTCAAGGGGGGACAGTGCACGGAAGTCAGGGGGGGTGAACGGAGAGTCGGGACAGCGCACGGAAAGTCAGGGCGGGCGAAAGGAGCGTCGGGCAGCATGCGCGGTATACCCGTGAGCGCGGTATACCAAAGTTTTTGTACATATCATCGTGATTTCTGCGCGCTATACCCGTGTGCGCGTTTTATACGGGTGCGCGTTATTTGCGTGAAAATACGGTACATTCGATAGACTGTGAGCCCATTGGGACAGATATAGCATGACAAATATAGTTCAGCAAAACATGGCCGGCAAACATAATATTACAAAGCATGGTTAATATAGTATGACATGACTTGGCAAAAATGGTAAGGCATGGAAGACCTGGAATGGCAAACACTGTGTGGCAAACATGGCATGAGAGATTGTAGCATGGCAGACAGTGTGACAGAGACAGTATGGTAAATATGACGTATAGTAGGACAGGGATGGCGAACAATATGACATAGTGTGGTAGAACATTGTATGACAAAACATGGCATGGTCAGACATAGGACAAACTTATGTCAATATTGAGCAATTCTCCAACCCTTCACCTCATCTCCCTAACAACTACAAGACTGGACTTAAATATGTAACTTTAATAGCTTGATCAAACTCTTATTGTAAACTACATAGATTCCTTGTAGAGAATTGCGGAATATGACACTGTATTGTATTGTACAATTTAGCATGCAACAGTAACCTTTTGAAATCTAGCTATGAAATACCTAGGGTGGGGAAGACTTCTTATCGCATTAAAATATTGGGGGCAGTTTTCAAGCTGTCTGCCAGCATTTTTGTTAACTTGAAGGCTTTGCACTAATTTTCAAAGTGAACCCTTGCATGTACTTTTTCTTTGAAAATAACCACAGGTACAGAGGTCCTCTTTTACAAAGCTGCAGTAGCAATGGTGCTGCAGTAAATGCATCAAAGCCCATAGGAATTGAATGGGCTATGGTCCATTTACTGAGGCAGCATCACTGCTGAACTTTGTCAAAGGGGCCCAAAGTATGAATGACCATTTACTTTCTCTATAGGCCGGATTTGGATGGAAAATTGTGCACAAAGATTTGAGCATGCTCTCTATGCTGATACTTATCTTCTACCAACTTGAACAAAGCGCCTGGGAACATTTTCTCTAATAGTAGCTAAAGATACATATGCTGCAAAATAACACGTTTTTGTGATAGGGTAAGGTTCATGTCACAGGCCAGCAGAGGGAGCCTAAGCAATGGGACTCCTTTGCATAAGATCTGGCAAAGGCTGCTGGGAGCTGTCCACTCACTCTAAGTGAAACAAAGTGCTGAAAAGGACTGTTCCCAAGCTGAGAGCTGAGAAAAGCAAGAGTTCTGGGAGTTGGGTGACCCCCCAAGAGGAAGAATACTGGCTTTGGTCTATCTCCTGGTAAGCCCAGTACTGGATGGTGCTGACAACCTGGTGCAATAAGAGGAGCTGTCCAGGGCTGACTGGTGCTGAAAGGGGGCATGGGACTGTGGAAAGAAAGAAAAAGCTAGGAGAGAGTTCTCATGGAGAATGGCTGAGGGACAGTGGGAGTTCTCAGGAAGAGCCCTCAACAAGAGGCAAAAAGGTCTGGAAAATGAAATAGCTGGAGGGTCCAGAAGAGCCTGGAATCCAGGTGGGACTCAAGCTTGAGAACCAGCGGTGAGACCAGTAAAGAATCTAGGACCCATGGGGATCCAAGAGGCCAGGGAGTAGATGGACTGACAACGGCCCCACAAACAGCTAGATGAGCTGGGGATGAGCTGGAGGAGTCTAAGGCTAAGTAGGTCTGGCAGGTGACAATGGAGGGACTGTCAGGGCCGGTGGAAACTGGCAGAGACTGGTAATAGCACTGCTAGCTGACCAAAGACTCCCTAGGATGCAGCCTGATAGACCTGGGCGAGCAGTGGCTGAAGGTGACTGGTGGGCGACCAGCAGCGAATAGCGGAGAGTCCAGTAATGGCAGTGGTAGCTGCTAGGAGACCTTGAGTGGGCCATTGAGGGTCAGGGAGGACTCAGAGAAGACCTTGAGGGCAAGTGAGGGTCAGAGAGGACCCAGAGGAACCGATGGAGCCCAGGAAGTTTTGAGAAGGACTTGGTCAGGGGATTTATAAATTTTTTAACAGACTGTCGTTGTGTTATTGTTGTTTAACAGTGTTCTAGAGATGCCTGGGGTGTGGAGAGTGATGGGTAATAACCGCTTGGCCCGGTCACATGAGCACAGCATTTAACCATATTCAGGGAGAGCAATTGTCAGGTGGATAATATGGCCTGTAACTTAGATTGTGAGTCCATGAGGGTCAGAGAAAGTACCTTTTGTAATATATAAACTGCTTTAGTTGTACCACAAAAAAAATCAGTATATCAAGAATATGATAATAATAATATTTACCTCTGTTCTTGACTTTGGAAATTATGCTCTTAATGACATATATAACGGGGACTGGGATATACATAAATATAAAATGAAATGGTGTGAAATTACTATCTTATGGCAGAAACAATTACAAATGGAAATAGAGCAAGTGCACAAGGAGATAACAGGCGTTTTTTACTTGAGGCACTGTAACTGTGTCCTAGCACTGCCATTGTTAAGGATCTGAAGCACATTCAACTGCTGCAGGTGTGGAGCTGGTCAATGTATCAGCTGTGAGATGCATGCTTTGCATTAACTTCACAGCATAAGCCACAAAATTTAACATGCCACTTAAGGGCCAGATTCACCAACCAGCCTGATCCGGGCAGGTCCGACGAATTCAGCAAAGTAAAATATACAGATGGGGGCGATCAGAGGAACGCCCCCCATCTCCCGGCATGGATTGCTTTTCTGCGATCCCCATGTATGCGCATGCCTGTCGGAGCCACAATCTTTTTTTTTTTTTAACTTTTTACTGGACCTCTGGGCCGGCATAGATTTTTTCTTTCTTTTTTTTTTAACTGGAGCCCGTGGTTTTAAACCTGCTTAAGCCCACGGGTTAAAACCATGGGCTTGCACTGTGAAGAAGGGTGGGAGAATTGGGGCAGGAAGGCGATCAGGGCAGTTCAGGGCAGGCAGAAGATCAGGGCAGCGGGAGAGTCGGGGCTGCAGGAGGTGTTCGGGGCAGCAGGAGATCGGGGCTGACAGGGCAGAAGCAGGGCGGCAGAAGGCAGGGCAGCTGGAAAGGGCTTGAGCGACTAGTCGGTGTTGCAGGGTTTTGGTTTGTGAATCGGGTCCCTGCCTACTTTGTATGCCGTTGCCCTCATTTGCATGCGCAGATCGGAGGATGGTCGGCAGAGAGGCAAGTGAATCGGGCCGGTGAGAAATTTGGTCGATAAAGGGTCGCAAACCGATCGGTTTGCTTTGTGAATCTAAAGTTCCTTAACATTCTTTTTGAAGTGGGCTGTATTTAAACAGGAGGTTACAATATTTCCATCACCTAGGCAGGGTCAGGGGACATTTTTTTCTTTAAAATAAATGCCCTGATTAATTTTCAGGTCTCTGGTGCTGAAATATGTGCACAGCTGTTTTATAGATTAGCTGCACAGCTGGATAGGAGTGATGTCAGTGTAGAAATCAGACCACAGCATTTCCACCTTATGTGGCCACTTACTGGCAATGTCTCCAAGCCATAATTTATGCATTTTGAAAAGTGAATTGAATTCTAACTGGAGATTGTCAGCAGTTAGTCTCAGCTTTCTGTGCTTGCCTTTTCAAAATTCTGTATTGATAATCAATGTATAATATGCACTGGTTAATTAAGCAATAAATTTTTTTTAGATGATTGTGAACTAATAAATGATTCTTACATTGATTGAAATGCCTGAAATGCATAGGTGACTTCCAAATTATGGCTTTTGTCATTATCATATTTGAGAAAAAAAAGTTTTAATAGAAATTGAACATTTTTATGGAAATGTATGCAATGGGGCATTGAGTTGGTAGCACAGAAAAACAACGGAGTACGCTGTTGTGAAAGTCATAGGAACAAGCTACAAAGTTTCAGCCAAGTAGAAGCCTGCATCACATACTCGTAGTAGCTGACAGGAGAAGAAATAGTTATGAGTAAAAAGGGAAACAATGAGGGAGGGGCTTCTGCAGAAAAAATACCATGTGATTGGTTAGAATAGCATAGCATTTTATTCTGTATGTGTCTGAAAAAAAAAAAGTTCTAAGTGGATTACAAGATAATGGGCATACCCAAGAATTACAGACAATTCATTTTATTTATTTAAAAATGTATATACCGCTTAAAAATTGAAGCAGTGTACAATCAACATGCAAAATAAATACAGTACAGCACATTAATAAATAGTAACAAGCTAACTTCCTCACATAGGGGTCCTTTTACTAAGGCATGCTAACTGATTTAGTGCGCACTATATGCTAACGTGTCCATTATATTCTATTGGAGCGTTAGCATTTAGGCCCAGATTCTCTAAAAGTGCGTCCCGATTTTAGGCAGCTGTAGGCGTCCTACAGCTGTCTAATCAGCCAATCGGGATGCACGTTTTTTAAAAAAAAAATGCTCCCCAGGCAGGCCGCCTATATTGAAGGCGCTCGGCCCTGATTCTGTATAGGACGCTCGGGAGAGGCGTCCTATTCAGAATCGGCCTAAACTAAACCCCGATTCTGTAACCGGCGTCCATGTTACAGACGCGGGTTAGAGAATCGGGTTAGATTAGATACGGCCCGCTACACTTATCGCGGCAAGGGATCTGTCTGCCGCTATAAGTATAGCGGGCCGCGGCCTGTCCGATCGGATGCCCCCCCCCCGACACTACCGACCGACCGCCCCCCCCCGACACTACCAACCGCCCCCCCCCCGGCATTACCGATCTTCCTCCCACCTCGACACTACTGATGCTGGCAGGAGAGTGTCCAATCCCTCCTGCCCGAAGACTGCACACCACCCCCTCCTGCCCGAAGACTGCACACCACCCCCCGGCGCTAACAACCCCCAAACTAACCTGTTCTTCGGGCCAGACGGTTCTTTCCCGTCTAGCCGGTAAGCCCGCCTCGTCGAAATGAGGCGGGCTCGCCCCTTCCCGGCCCATCCCGCCGAAGCCTAAGGCCTGATTGGCCCAGGCTCTAGAAGCCTGGACCAATCAGGCCTTAGGCATAGCGGGTCCGCCCATCCCCACTAAGTCTAAGGTCTGATTGGCCAAGTGGGGATGGGCGGACCCGCTATGCCTAAGGCCTGATTGGTCCAGGCTTCTAGAGCCTGGGCCAATCAGGCCTTAGGCTTCGGTGGGATGGGCCGGGAAGGGGCGAGCCCGCCTCATTTCGACGAGGCGGGCTTACCGGCTAGACGGGAAAGAACCGTCTGGCCCGAAGAACAGGTTAGTTTGGGGGTTGTTAGCGCCGGGGGGTGGTGTGCAGTCTTCGGGCAGGAGGGGGTGGTGTGCAGTCTTCGGGCAGGAGGGATTGGACACTCTCCTGCCAGCATCGGTAGTGTCGGGGTGGGAGGGAGATCGGTAATGTCGGGGGGGGGGGCATCCGATCGGACAGGCCGCGGCCCGCTATACTTATAGCGGCAGAGAGATCCCTTGCCGCGATAAGTATAGCAGCTGCGTCTACTTACAATGTAGACCAGCATTTTGCTGGCCTACATTTTTAAGGTTTCTTCCTCTACTAGGGAGACGCGTAGGGCCACCTAGGTTCGCCTAAGGCCCTTAGGCGAGCTTAGGCGTCTTGCGGGTCTCCCTAGGCTCCCGGAGGTGCCTTCAGGCCTGCCTGGGGAGCATTTTTTTTTTTAAAACGTGCATCCCGATTGGCTGACTAGACAGCTGTAAGACGCCTACAGCTGCCTAAAATCGGGACGCACTTTTTGAGAATCAGGGCCTTAGTGCGAGCTAAATCGACTAGCACGCCTTAGTAAAAGAGAGGGATAGTGGCCATATTCATATCTTTCACAATTCATTAAAAACATTTGTCTTTATCTTTATTTTCCGTTGTTTTTTATCCACACATCCAGGGTGGTGGGGGTAGTGGTGGGAGCGGGAGGAGGGTATATCTTTTTTGTTTTGGTATTATTCCTGATGGTAATGATGGATGGGGGAGGGAATTTTTATCTTTTGTATAGATACTGATTGATTATAAGTGCTTGGTTGATTATCATTATTTGTATATAAATATATTGCACTTTTTGTTGGCATTAAAAACTAAATAAAGTTCAACCCCCCAAACCCCCCCCCACAAAAACATTTGTACAATGAATCAAGCTAACATGAAACAAATATAGAAAATAGAAATAACTTCAAAAGTTTTCTAAAAACTATAATATGAAGTGGAACTAAGCTGAGTTAGCAACGACCTCCACATTTTAGCTGCTTGTAAAGCAAAGCATGAGTTAAATAATCTCCCAGAAGAAAATAAAAAGGACAGATGGATCTTAATAAGTACGTTCATGGGGCAGGAGGAACCCCCCCCCCACAAGATCATACAGTATAAGCGGAGCCTTCCCTTGCAAATAAAAAAACAATAAAAATTAAACATGATCCTTGCCTCAACTGGAAGCCAATGCAAACATTTATAATAATTTTATAAAGATCTGGGGGCCATTGGAACGATATTGTAATGAGTAAACATCATTTTCCTTGGAGGAATATATGTACACATAGGGGGGTGAGGGGGGTCTGGAAATTTCACTAAATTATATGTTTATATTATATTTATGATATACTGTAATTGATTATAATATTTGAAAGAAGGTGGGTGGGACGGGATATAATTTTTATGTTTTTAGAATTATATGAGAATTACAAGTGTTATTGTTGTTACTAATGGTATATTCCTGTACGCTTGCTGTAAGTTTTCAAAATGAATAAAGAATTTTTTAAAAAAAAGAAATATGATCTAACTTTGAGAGTGAAAAATTAACCGAACTGCTGAATTTTATATCGTTTGGAGTTTTCTTGGAATCTTCTTTGAACAGTCCAAATAAACAATATTGCAATAATCCAGTTGGAACAACAATAAGGGTTCCTTTTATAAAGCTGCGTTAGCGGTTTAATGCGCATAATAGCGTGTGCTAATTTGCTAGCCGTGCTAGCCACTACCACCTCCTCTTGAGCAGGCGGTAGTTTTTCGGCTAGCGCGGGGGTTAGCGCGTGCTAAAAAGGTACGTGCGATAAAGCCGCTAACGCGGCTTCGTAAAAGGAGCCCTAACTCTTGAACTTACAAATGAAAATGCATTCCATCAAAGTATTTCTGAAGATGGCATAATTTCCTCATCAAGAAAAAGAAAAAAATTCTTCACTAGGAAGTTCACTTGAAGATCTAAGGACAAATCCCCTGTTTTACTAAGGTGCGTTTTAGCGTGCATTAAATATACGTGCGTGCTAACCACTAATGCATCCATAGACTAACATGCACAAGTTAGCGTTTAGCACGTGGTTAGCGCAAGCTAATATTTAGCATGCACTAAAATGCTTAGCGCATCTTTGTAAAAGGAGCCCAAAGTTTGGTCCAACCAAATCCCCAGTATCTGTACCCTGGTTATTATGAACAATTTGCCTGGGGAATTGGAGTGTATCTACCCATTAACATAACTTTTGTTTTATCTTCATTTAATTATAGATCGTAATGTGACATCCAATCACTTATAATTGTCATACATATTTTTTTTACAAGTCCAATGGCTGTAGCAAGCACAGAATCAAAAAAGATCAATACTGTTATGTCATCCACACACAAAAACATTGTATAACCCTCCTTTTCTAAAACATATCCAAGAGATTGTACGTACAAATTGCTTAAGATAGGCTATAGTGGAGCAGCCTGAGGGACCCCACATGATGTCCTCCAGCTCCATGAAATAGCACTAATGATATTTACCGTATAAAATCTTGATAGAAAACTGCTAAACCAGTTCAAAACAATACCTGTGATTCCAATACCATCCGTAGTAGAGCGAAGAACATCGTGGTCTACAAAACGGAATGCTAAGGAAAAGTCAATTTGCATCACCAAGGCCTCTTTCCCCACATTCAAACCCGTTTTAATCTTCTCCAATAATAAGCCTACTACTGTCTCCGTGCTGTGGCATCTTCTGTTTCACTGCTATTGGTTGGAGGATGCTAGTGATGATGTTGCCACCATTTTTCTGTTTTTTTTGTTTTGTTTTATTTTATTTATAACCTGTTTTTCCCAAAGCGGCTCAAAAAAGTAAACATACATAATAAAAATACATAAAATACATGTAAAAACCCAAACAAAGTACGCGACCAGCGCTTACACAAAAGCAGATGCCTTAATACCCATATTTCAGTGGTCTCAAACTCAAACCCTTTGTGGGGCCACATTTTGGATTTGTAGGTACTTGGAGGGCCGCAGAAAAAATAGTTAATGGCTTATTAAAGAAATGATAATTTTGCATGAGGTAAAACTCTTTATAGTTTATAAAACTTTCCTTTAACAGTTAAAAGGAAAGATACATAAACTATAAAGAGTTTTACCTTATGCAAAATTGTCATTTCTTTAATAAGACATTAACTATTTTTTCTGCGGCCCTCCAAGTACTCTATTTTTTCTGCAGCCCTCACATTTAAAGTTTAATATCTTTTCTTTCTCAAAACTGACACACCAATCACTATATTGAAAATAAAATCATTTTCCCTACCTTTGTTGGCTGGTGACTTTATTTTTCTGTGCTTTTAACTATGTTTCCAGGGCCTTCTTGTCCTTTGACTGTTTTTCTCTCCATCATCACTTTCTGCCTTACATCCATCTTTGGCATTAACTTAATATTCAATTTTTCTGCTTTCTTTTCAAAATCTACGTTTCCATATCTTACCTTCCCTTCCTATCTCTCTCTTCTTCCGTCCTATTTCCATGGTCTGACATCTCTTTCCTTCCTTTCTCTCCCTCCCTCCTTCCTTTCCCATGGTCTGGCATCTGTCTCCTTTCCTCCCCCCATGACCTGGCATCTCTCCCTCCCCCACCATGGTCTGGTATCTCCTTTTCTTCCCTCCCTCCCATGAACTTGGCATCTCTTGTTCCTCTCCTCTCCCTTCTCTTCCTTCTCCTTCCTTCCTTCTCTTTCCCCAATTGGGTGCAGCAGCAACAGAAGCAGCATTTCCCTTTCCCCTTTCCTGTGCAGCAGAGGCATTTCTCTTCCCCCTTCCCTCCCTCTCCCTTTCCCTGTGCAGCAGCAGCAGTAGCAGCATTTCCCTAGGATCCCCCTTTCCTATGCAGCAGAAGCATTTCTCTTTCCCCTCCCCTTCCGTTTCCTCCCTTGTGGAGCAGCAGCGTGTCTGGACGGCTCCCTTGCTCAGTCGATCGTTCCGTTCAAAGCCGCGGGTGACGTCAGAGAGGCTTCCGATGCAGGAGTGGATAGTGTGAGGAACCGCTACCCGCGGCTTTGAACGGAACGATCGACTGAGCAAGGGAGCCGGCCAGACATGCTGCTGCTCCACAAGGAAGGGAAGGGGGAAGAGAAATGCTGGTGTGGATGGCGCGAGGAGCCGCCGCCGGCCGCAGCTTTAACCGGAACAATCAACTGCAGCAAGGGAGCAGTTGATCATCGCGTCCAGACCGCGGGCCGCAAAATAGCACCTGGAGGGCCGCATGTGGCCCGTGAGTTTGAGACCGCTGGGTTAGAGGATGTAAATTTAAAAGACGTCATCATATCTTTTCTCACATCAGGCAGCATTATGTGGTAATGATCTGGAACAACTACTTATGCTTGCTAATAAGTACAGAGAATTTAGGAGACACCTAAAAACATATTGGTTCCTGAAGTACTTAGGTAGCTGATTTGTACAATCTTTCACACAATAACTGATCTCAAGAGCTGTTAGTCACTAGTTTTTAACTTTGTTAGTCCTACTCAATTTGTTTCATTTTTAAATTATTGTAAAAGCATAGAACTTCACGGTCCTGTGGTATATAAACTGTTATTAATATTTACTACGGCGCGCTAACTAAATCAGTTAGCATGCCTTAGTAAAAGGACCCCATTAGGCATATTCAAAGCACCCATGTACTTTGCAATTGTGTAGACTGAAAGAGGGTATGATTGTCACTGAATTTGACTAGTATATGCTTTTTCTAAGAATTTTATAGTGAAAGCATACTAGCTAACTGTAACATTTTCGTAGGTGAACAACTGACAGCCTCCACAACATCCTCATGGAAGACCCTGCTAACAACCATTACAGTCCCCATGGTAAGAAAAAGAAATTGGCACACTAGGAGGTAAATTCTATAAAGGTTGATAAGCATACTGCGAGCTAAGCAATATTATGGCAGAGTTGTATGCCAAATCTGTGAAAGAATACTAGTGTAAAGTCTGCAGTTATGAGCAGCAAGATCTACATTATTGGCCTGATTTGTTTTTGAAAGTGATGTGAATTTGGTCATGAAGCAGTTTTTTTTTCGTAAATCACAATCATTGTTTTACGGACAAAAGTTATGGATATACCTGGACTTTACAAAAACAACTCAAAATAAACGGAAGCTGTTTCTAGCCATGAGGGAGGAGGTTAGATCTTTGGGAGCTTCATTCTTGCTGGCGTCTCCCTGTAAGTGCGTGTTGAAATATCTTGGGTTGAAATATATATTTTTTGAACCCCAACAGTTAAAGGTCTTCATAGATATGAAAAAGATCACGAGAGGAGTAACGTCAACTAAAGAATGATTAGATAGTTGCTCAGGACTTCTCTTTCATTAACCTTTTCCTTTATATTTTTCCTTTATCTTCTCCCTATTGAGATATTGATTACATGCACCCTGCTTAAATTAGTGGTCTAAGGAGGATTAGATATTTTTGCCTATATTTTGTTTTGGTTTTTCATATTGTTGGAAATGGGAGAAAAATTTTCCTGATTTATTTTCATCTGTGTTTCTGTATCAAGAGTGAATCCTATATAATAAAACTCTAGCAGCGCATGTGCACTCTTACCTGCATGCTTCTGTGATCTCTGATCTGCGATCAGTAGGTCCGTGGCCAGCAGGAGCGCGTATGCGGCGGCCAGACAAATCGGAAAGCGGAGAAACACAGCACAGCCAGTGACTCCCCCCTCACGCCCTCACTCACTGCCAAAACCAGCTACTTTTAAGCCTCCTCCTTCTTGCCGGCTCACCCGCGTTTAAATTCAGAGAAAAGCGCTGCACCGCGCTACTGCTGGCCTTGCCATCTTCTGTCCACTGCGGCTTGCCCTCTCTGACAACTTCCTGTTTCCGCTAGGGTTGGCCGCAGTGGATAGAAGACGCTGAAGCCAGTGGTAGCGCGGTGCAGTGCTTTTCTCTGAATTTAAAAGTGGCGGCTGGAAGGGGGCGGCAGGAAATGCTGCTGCTGCACAGGGAAGGCCAGGAAATGCTGCGATGCACAGGAAAAGCCGGGAAATGCTGCTGCTACACAGGGAAGTGTGTGTGTGTGTTGGGGGGGGAATGCTGCTGCTACACAGGGAAGTGTGTAAGTGTGGGGGGGGGGGGAAATGCTGCTTCTGCACAGGGAAAGCCAGGAAATTCTACTGCTGCACAAGGAAGGGTGGGAAATGCTGCTTCTGCACAGGGAAGTGTGTGTGTGTGTGTGGGGGAAATGCTGCTTTTGCACAGGGAAGGCGGGGAAATGCTGCTGCTGCACAGGGAAGTGTGTGTGTGTGGGAAATGCTGCTTCTGTACAGGGAAGGCCGGGAAATGCTGCTGCTGCACAGGCAAGGGTAGGAAATGCTGCTGCTGCACAGGGAAGAGTGGGAGGGAAATGCTGCTGCTGCTGCATAGAGAAGTGGAGGGGACTGAGAGGGAAAGGGGGCCTGGGAGCAATCTTGGTTTGCTTTAGGGGAGGATAGACAGAAGGGGGCCATGGAGAGACAGAAAGACAGGCAGGTAGGCAGCGCATTAGAACGAAAGACAGACACACAGAAAGACAGCAGGCAGGGAGAAAGACAGAAAAAAAGGAAGAGAGAGACAGGGGCAGGGAGAGACACAGAAAGTAAGAAAGAAAGACAGACAGACATATATTCTAGCACCCGTTAATGTAACGAGCTTAAACACTAGTCTTGTTAATATATGTTTAAAATGATAAAGAATAATAATAATTAAAAAAGTCTGCTGTTATAAGCCTAACTTTTAGTGTGACTAATTATGCCTGGGGTAAATAGTGACACCTAAATGCGACAGTTGGGTATGTAAATGCAACTGTTCTAGAAAGTGTACGCAAGAATAGTTGGAATGCCTATGTCCCTCCCCCTCACGACTCTCCTGCTCTCAGCCGCCCTGCTCTCTGCCCCGATTATCCTGCTCTCTGCCGCCCTGCTCTCTGCCCTGACACTCCTGCTGTTAGCCACCCTGCTCTCTGCCCCGATTATCCTGCTCTGTGCCCCGACTCTCCTGCTCTCAGCCGTCCTGCTCTGTGCCCCGACTCTCCTGCTCTTGGCTGCCCTGCTCTCTGCCCTGATTATCCTGCTCTCTGCTGCCTCGTTCTCTGCCACGACTGTCCTACTCTTGCCTGCCCTGCTCTCTGCCCCGACTCTCCTGCTCTCAGCCGCCCTGCTCTGTGCCCCGACTCTCCTGCTCTCGGCTGCCCTGATCTCTGACTCAACTCTCCTGCTCTTGGCCACCCTGCTCTCTGCCCCGATTATCCTGCTCTGTGCCCTGACTCTCCTGCTCTCGGCCACCCTGCTCTCTGACCCGATTATCCTGCTCTCTGCCACCTCGCTCTCTGCCCCGACTCTCCTGCTCTCGGCCGCCCTGCTCTCTGCCCTGACTATCCTGCTGTTGGCCACCCTGCTCTCAGCGCTGACTCTCCTGCTCTCAGCCACCATGCTCTCTGCCCCGACTCTCCTACTCTCAGCTGCCCTGCTCTCTGCCCCGATTATCCTGCTCTGTGCCCCGACTCTCCTGCTCTAAGCCGCCCTGCTCTCTACCCCGACTCTCCTGCTCTCAGCTGCCCTGCTCTCTATCCCGACTCTCCTGCTCTCAGCTGCCCTGCTCTCTGCCTCGACTCTCCTGCTCTCAGCCACCTTGCTCTCTGCCCCAATTATCCTGCTCTGTGCCCCGACTCTCCTGCTCTCAGCCACCCTGCTCTGTGCCCCGACTCTCCTGCTCTTGGCTGCCCTGCTCTCTGCCCTGATTATCCTGCTCTCTGCTGCCTCGTTCTCTGCCAAGACTCTCCTGCTCTTGCCTGCCCTGCTCTCTGCCCCGACTCTCCTGCTCTCAGCTGCCCTGTTCTGTGCCCCGACTCTCCTGCTCTTGGCTGCCCTGCTCTCTGACTCAACTCTCCTGCTCTTCGCCACCCTGCTCTCTGACCCGATTATCCTGCTCTCTGCCACCTCGCTCTCTGCCCCGACTCTCCTGCTCTCGGCCGCCCTGCTCTCTGCCCTGACTATCCTGCTGTTGGCCACCCTGCTCTCTGTGCTGACTCTCCTGCTCTCAGCCACCATGCTCTCTGCCCCGACTCTCCTGCTCTCAGCTGCCCTGCTCTCTGCCCCGATTATCCTGCTCTGTGCCCTGACTCTCCTGCTCTAAGCCGCCCTGCTCCCGGCCCCGACTCTCCTGCTCTCGGCCGCCCTGCTCTCTACCCCGACTCTCCTGCTCTCAGCCACCCTGCTCTCTGCCCCAATTATCCTGCTCTGTGCCCCGACTCTCCTGCTCTCAGCCGCCCTGCTCTGTGCCCTGACTCTCCTGATCTCGGCTGCCCTGATTATCCTGCTCTCTGCCGCCTCGTTCTCTGCCACGACTCTCCTGCTCTTGGCTGCCCTTCTCTCTGTGCTGACTCTCCTGCTCTCTGCCGCCCTGCTTTCTGCCCTAACTATCCTGCTCTCGGCCGCCCTGCTCTGTGCCCCGACTCTCCTGCTCGCCCCTGTAGTGCGAGCCCATGGTTTTAACCCGTGGGTTTAAAGCGGGTTAAAACCACAGGCTTGTGAAGTTAAAAAAAGGCTTGCAGCTCTGCCAGGCATGGAGGGCCAGCGCATACAAAGAAGATGGTCTGCTCATGCATCAGAACTGCTCTCCAGCAATCCGTGTGGTCGGGGTGTGTGTGTGTGGGTGTGGGGGGGGCGTTCTTCTGATCACCCTCATTTGAATAAGTACCTGTTGTGGATCAGTCGGCCTGCCACGGATCGCATACGGATCGGACATGATCGGGCAGGTTAGTGAATTAGCCCTAAGTCTGTTATGGCAAATTAGCACCAATTAGAGCCTGTTAGCACCAATTCTTGTCATTTATCACTAATTTAGTGCCAAATAATTATGTTACAACCCTAATATAGGCTTGCTTTCAGTCACTCAACTTGGGATCACGATTCAAAACATATACAATCTTCACTAGTCCCAAATCTCAATAATATACCTAACAGGGAATTATAATATTTCTTCAAATACTTTTTCAATCATTCACAATGACCTCAGCGACACCACTCGCTGCTCAAGTACTTTCATAGCAGAACGCTTCACGTGTCATATTGTCATTGGTCATTCATCTCACAAATTATCATTTTTTTTCCTTCACCTTTTTCTCATTATTTAGTGCCAAATTATATGTTTTACATTTTCAGATATATAAATATCTACTAATAATACAGCCTTATACTGATCTTAGGACTGTTCAATTTTGTGGTCCGGGAAGGCAGGATCCGACATGTTTTGTTACTGCGCTTTATCAAAGATCCTCCCAGAGCCGTCCCAAGCCATCGAGCTCACAAAACTTTAGCTACTGAACATTCACAGTGAATTACAATCCATTAGTTAAGAAATTTACCAAATAAGTATGTTTTTAACAATTTTCTAAAATGCCAGATAGGTGTTGGAATTTAATATAAAATTACCAAGATGTTTATCCCATATACCGACCTGATAAGATAGAATTCTGCCAAAGAATCATTTGTAAACACATCCCTTAATAGATGGAAAGTCAAATATCCACGAACCCTGTGTAGGGCGTTTTCTATTAACAAATTCAAAGTGGTCAAGAAAATAACTAGGTAAAAGACCATGTAAAGACTTAACACATATACAACCAAACTTAAACAATATTCTGGCCGCAATTGGCAGCCATAACTACCTGCTGCTCCCCACCTCCTCCCCCAGACCACCCTGCTATGCAGTCAGTTAATATTTATCGGCACTGCCCCGGTTAAATGGGTTCCCTCCCTATCTTCCATCGCATACAGTTCAAGATCTTATTGCTGAACTACAAGTGTGTTCATTCTGCAGCCCCTCAATATCTCTCCTTGCTTCTCTCTCCTTATACACCTCCCAGAGAACTCCATTCCTCAGATAAGCTGTTCTTAGCTTTACCCTTCTCCTCCACTGCCAATTCCAGACTTCGTTCCTTTCATCTAGCTGCCCCCTATGCCTGGAATAAATTACCTGAGTTTGTCCGTAAAGCCCCTTCCCTTGTTTAAAAGCAGACTGAAAACCCACCTTTAAGATATAGCCTTCAATCCTTAACCCTACTCCTCTGACCTCCAACCCAGCCAACTGATTAACCGTTTTCCTTAACTGTATCCATGACATCCTGTTTGTTTCTGGAAAGCAGAACTAAGATTGTGATGTCATAATGCCTCATTCCACCAATAAGAGCCAACCTCATCAGTGATGTCACAATGGCTTGATTGTCCTGTACTCCCCTCTGCCCTCCAACCCAGCCAGCTGATTAACCGTTCCCCATAACTGTATCCATGACATCCTGTTTGTCTTTCTTGCCTGTTTAGATTGTAAGCTCTTTCAAGCAGGGACTGTTTTCTTATTCTTTGTGACTCTGTGCAGCGCTGCGTGTGTCTGGTAGCGCTATAGAAATAATTAATAGCAGTAGTAGTAATGTTGGCATTCAGCCTAGTCATCTTGGTTTACATGGACTGGAGCCTCTGCTGCCCACTTAAACCATGTTGAATGTTGACCCCCTTTAATTTCAATGGGTTTATGTTTCATAAACAAATGGATCTGTAATTCCTTTGTCTGATGGGATTTTCTTGCACCCCAATATGTCTTTTTCTTAGACTTAGTGGTCAAAACTAGAAATGCAGTTGAGTCTAAAAGAGATTTGGCTAAGTTTCTACAGATTAGGTGGTAAGTCAATTGTGCGCAGACAAGTGAGCGCAAGTCAAATATAGCCCTTGCAGTCTCTGCCTCCTGCTTCTGGGTTTTCTCATTTGAGATTTAATGACGATTCTCTGTAACTTGAGCTGGTCACCGCTGAGGACAGGATGTGACTATTGATGCACCATTGACTGGCCCATCATTGACCTTCTTAAGTTCTCAAAGTTGATTTGGATGACCAAGCTCACATTACTCATAAGATGGTAAGATATTTTTTATCCAATTATAATTATTTTGTAGCACTCAGAAGAGGTCGATTTCTTCTAGGTATCCACGGACACTTATCACCCCATCTTAACTAACCTGACAATGGACAAAAGAGGCTTCCAAGACCCAGAACGCATGCTAGGCTTCCTCAGGAACATGTCTCTAAATTTACCCAACAAATCATTGTTAGAAGAAACAGCCTACAATCTAACAGAGGTAATGCAATTTCTTCTGACTTTCAGTATGACCAGAGATCTGTTTCTTTATTCTCTTGAAATAAATGTCATTGGAGGAATAAAACTGCTTTCACTATTTCTCCCAAGAAGCAGTGTATCTCCTGAGTTATCTTCCCCTTTGACATGCTGTGACTGTCAGCAGCATTTATTATAATGTAAGGTCTGTTTTCTAGGTAGGGGGAACAATGACCTCTATTGTTTAAAATAAATGAAATGGGTTCCAGCAACAGG
This sequence comes from Geotrypetes seraphini, assembly GCF_902459505.1. Classification (NCBI taxonomy): domain Eukaryota; kingdom Metazoa; phylum Chordata; class Amphibia; order Gymnophiona; family Dermophiidae; genus Geotrypetes; species Geotrypetes seraphini. The sequence goes on along the minus strand of NC_047091.1, from coordinate 144,751,400 downwards.
GTATCTAGAATTATACAGAGGAACATTTCAGTAGCGTCGTCCACCATTCAGAAATGAAAAGCCTATGGCAACATTGCCAGATTTCATTGCATTATGAGATTTTGATCCTATTCTTCCTTTCTAATTTGTTTCCCAAATGAACACCCTACTTTCTTAATTAAAAAAAATCTAAGACAGCAGGTCCTAAGTTGTACTGGCATGAAAGTAATAAAATTGGAAGAATGGAACAAGCTGTTGCAATGTCAATCACATTATAGGTTTTGTTTTTCTGCCTTAGTTATCATGCATCCGAACCAAACAGCTCTCCAATTTTTAGATGTACAATGCTCATTCAAGCTGAAGAAGAGGAAATCAGCTAATATATTAGATCTCTGCGTTCTGAAAACTTAGCTCTATTAAAACCAAATGTTAATCCAAAATATGTTGAGACCAGTAAAATGACCTTCTGTCGTGCAGGGGTTAAACTGTGGAACTCACTTGTCAGCCAATTACAAAAATGTTGCGAAAAGGGCAGTTTTAGAAAGTTACTTAAAACGCAGTTATTTGTAAACGCCTTTTTCTAGATACTGTTCCTTTATGACTGCTGCTTGTTGATGAATTTTCCTATGATTCTTTGTATTAGCCTTTTTGGCCCTCATTTTTTACCGTTGATATTCTGAGGATTAGTTGTTTATGTTTGTCTGATCTTACTTTTTTTTACAGAATTATGTATGTAAAATTATGAAAACCTTTTAGGTTTAAATGGTATAGAAATTTTAAAAATAATAAATTTAAAAATAATAATTTTAAAATTTTAAATAATAAAATAATTTAAAATATTAAATTTTAAATTTAAATATTGAAATTTAAAATATTAAATTAAATTTAACATAATAAAATAATAATTTTAAAAATAATAAAGCCTCCTTAGCCTTTCCTCACAGGGAAATAAGTGAAATATTTTGCCAATTATATTATTATTTTATAAAGACAAGTAGGCTCCTACTTAACCTCTTAAACCAGTCACCCTGTTACAAAAATAACCCTCTTTACATGTGTATACCGATATACACATGTAAAGAAGGTTATAACCTCTGTAAACGGCGCCTAAAACAGCAGCTGCCTACAAAAGTGGCGCTGGCCGCCCGTCAATCACACGTAGGTGCCATTTAAAGAATCGCGGCTAATGGCACCTACCAGAGTCATGATTTTACTCGCCTACATTGCAGATGCCTAATTTCTTTAGTGAATCGCGCCTAAATCCCACTCCGCCCCCTAACCCCACCCACTTAGGCATAAGGCACCATTAGGCGTCCTGCTGTAGATGCGATTTCAACACTTACACTGTAGAAGCCTCCTGGCGCCTACTTTTTTTAAATGAGTTTTTAATCCGTTTTAAATGACAATTAAAGCCAATTAAGTTTCAAGTTTATTTTTATTTTGATATGCCGCCTATCAAGCCGACTAGGCGTTGTACATACATATTTAAAAGCAAAACATAGATGCTCAAGGGTCTCAATAATACAAACGTTTAACAAAGACATTGAACGGAGGGGAGGGAGAAACTAACTACAATATATGCCTAAAAAAACCACCACAAACATCAAAATGAAAGATGCGATGGGGAGGGGGCAAATGTCTGCGCAGAGGTATAACTAGAAAGACAGAGGAAGATGGGTAAAGAGAAAATATTGGGAAGGTGAAATTAAATAGCGAAAGCATCTTTAAATTTTTAAAAAAGTCTTAAGATTAGATTTAAAGTTAGGCGCTGAGTAATGGCGCTCGCTGGCTGGTGGGGGGGGGGGGGGGCGCTGTAATGGATAGTGTGCAAGACATGTTTGTGGGCAGGGTTTGGTAAGTTACCCTGCTCAGCGCCTATCGCCACCTAACTTACAGCACAGTTTATAGAATATGGCCCATTGATCTAGCTCAGAAACCCTGATCAAAACATTGGTGGTAGGAGCAAATGAATGTGGATAGTCCTTACTCAAGGAACAGACAAATGATAACTGCCTCTGTCTGTCTGTTTGTTTTGTTTTATGTATTTATAGGCTGCCCTTATCCAGGGCAAATTACATACTCAAATACAAAAATGTAAAATTACATATAACAGACAAGTCGAATCAACGACAAACATACCTACAAAACAGGAAAAACAATCCAGACAATAAAATACATCAGTGACCATCAATCTCTACTCTTCCTCATTCATTCAATCTCAGACTGTAGTTCATCAGACAAAACAGATGCCTTTTGAGTAATCTCTTGAAATTCTGTATATTCTGTAGTTGGCGAATACACTCAGGGAAGTTATTATGTTCCCTGGGCCCAATGCAATGGAAAATACTATCTCTGGATGATGTTAACCTCAGATCTCTTACAGATGGAAACAAAATCTTCACTTCACTCTCTGTCGTCGTTTTAGCTCAGCCTTTACTGTTGAAATGAATGATGAGATATTTTTAACAATGCATCATTTATCTGTAGGCTTTCTTGAAAATTGTGGGAGAAGTTCTTTCAATACCCAGCTGGGTAGACGTCTCTCAGGTAAGGCAAATAAGTTAAAAGTTTGAAAATGTAATCCAGAGGGCATGGGGGTCTTATACTAATGATTGGCATATGTTATCTGCAGCAGAGCTCATAGAAATAAAATGGGCCCTGTGGCAGATAACATGTGCTAATTGTTAGCGTAATGAGACAGATCTTTATAGCTATCGCATTTAAATAATATAGACTGATCTCATTCAACAAAACTTGTTATTCACATAAGAGAGGAACACAACCTAGACAGATTTAAAGGCAATCTGAGAATCTTCAGTTTCTAATTGGTCATCAATAAAGCTCCTTCCGTTCCATTCTCCAGGCTCTCGTTTTGAACCCATCCAATTCGTTTTTTCCATAAATGTCTTCTTTCCTATTAAGAACGTACTTAAACATCCCTTCCTCCTTTCTGGTTCAAGTCAGTCTGTTTACCGTCTTGTCCTGTATGTACGAGTTTTTAATTTATGACACCCACTTTTACTTTTTGTAACTCGCTTTGTAACCTAGAATAAGCGATTGAATCAAATTTTAATAAAACTTGAAACTTAAAGAATAAAATATAGGATTAGACATAAAATCAAGGGATCCTGTCACTAAACTGTGTTAAGAAAATAGCATGAGAGTTACTGCAGCCATTCTAACCTCTCATATACATTAAAACAGTCAGTGTGGCATAAATCTGAGCTAGCTGCTTAAAGTGGTTAGTGAATGACTGCCCGAGACATGGCTGCATTTACTGCCTCCTCAGGATTGTAAGTGCACCTGTGCTTCCAGCAGAACCATAGAGTTTCATGGAGCAGATTTTATGGGATAGGTCACCAGGTCTTTCCCCAATCCAGAACCAGACCTATTGGAAAGTGAAGTGGATTGGGCACTGAGGCAGCTGCCAAACAACAAAGCACCTGGATTGATGGAATCCATGTGGAGCTGCTCAAACCAGTCCTAAGAGCCACGCTGACAAGCACTATGCCATAAGATCTGGAAACACCACTCTACAGAATACTCATTAATTGGATTAACCACAAACATACTCTATCATTTAGACCACCACTCCTCAGTTATTCTTTTTTCTCTTGACTTATCAGCTGCATTTGACACTATTGATCACGAATTACTTCTCAATAGACTGAAGTCAATAGGAGTGGATGGTCAAATATTTGACTGGTTTCAATCTTTTTTATCCAATCATTTATCTACAGTTATTTTCAAAGATACAGTTTCAAAGCCCTATACCTCCAATTATGGTATCCCTCAAGGATCAATTTTATCTCCATTATTATTTAATATTTTTCTCTCCCCATTATTAAGCCTATGTCAATCCATAGGTTTCACCATTTTCACTTATGCTGATGATGTTCAACTGCTTCACCTATTGAACCCAGAAAACAAAGAAGAAATAACTGCAATTAACAGAAAATTAATGGACATTAAAGAATGGCTTAACTCCAATATGTTAGCCTTAAATATACAAAAATCTAAAGCCTTATTCTTTCCAAGGAAAAAAGACATCATTTTAAGTACCCTATTCACCATAGATAATATTCATTTAAAGTTAGTAAAATCCTTAAAAATACTAGGCATTATAATTGACGATAAGCTTTCATACCACGAACATATTAGCAACATTGTCAAATCCTGCTTCTATAGACTGCATATGATTCGTTCTATTTCTACATTTTTAGAACCAAAATCTCTCAACATATTGATTCATTCACTAATTATTACAAAATTAGATTACTGTAATTCTTTATTAGTAAATATCACCCAAAAAGAAAAGAGGTGTCTCCAGATAGTACAAAATACTGCCATTAAACTGATACATAACCGGAAAAAATATGATCATGTTACACCACTTTTGATCGAATCCCATTGGCTCCCCGTCAGTCATCGTATTACGTTTAAAATCTTATTTTTAATCTTTAAAACTCTATCCTCAAATGAGCCTCAATTTATTAATAAATTACTCATTCCGCATAGGATATCTCGTTCCCTTAGGCCCATTAGCCAAAAACTTTTAGTAGTTCCCTCACTGAAAATTATTGGAACCCGTCGTCATGACATTTTTTCTGTAATGGCTCCACAATTATGGCATGCCTTACCCCAGTATCTTAGAGATGAAAATGACTTAAACCATTTTAAAGGCAAACTGAAGAGCTTTCTTTTTAAAGACGCTTTTAATTTATAAATATATTTAATGTTTACTTTTTTTTTCTCTCTTTTCTTTCTAAAGGAAAAGAATAACGAAATGGAAAAAAAAAAAAAATTAAAAAAAACCCCAACTTTTTACTCCCCCTTTTTCCTATTGTTTTTACCATTTATGTCCTCTCCTTTATCTAATAATAATAATTGTAGTTCAGCCCTTCTTTTCCATATGTATCTGTAAGTTTGTATGTCAGTCCGTTTAACCCATATTATTTACTGATTATTTTGATGTAAATGATATTTTACTTGTTTTAATTTGTACATCGCTTAGTAAAATTTAATAAGCGATTCATTAAGTTAAAAATAAACTTGAAATAAACTTGAAACTTGAGGTCCTGCACATGGCCTTATCCAGAGGTGATCATTAGTAGTGCAGTGGGTTGGAGTGGGAGTGATTCCCCTTCAGCTCCTGTTTCCAGTTCACAGAACAGTTGCCATGAACCCTAGTGGTAGTTTTGTGGCACTACCACTAAGGGTCAGCCTTCTATATAAGAAGTATTGCGAAACCTCTGCTGGGGGTTGTGATGGCCATTTTGTGAGCTGAAACCAGAGAGATGGGAGCTGAGGGGGACCACACCCATCCAGGCCTATTTTACCACTAGTGATCACCTCTGAGTAAGGCCCAGGGGTTATGGGAAAGCTAAGGGGAGTTAGGGAGGGTGGAGGAGGTTTGGATAGTGAAATATGGATGGGGTTTTTGGTAAGCAGAGGGACTTATTGAATGTAGCTGATTGAGAAATTTGGAGGATCAGATGGGCATGCCTTTGGGAGAATGTATTTGATGGCTTAGGGAGCTCAGGGAACTGGATCGGGTTGTGTGAGGATAGAAAATTGGATGTTGGGAGGATCGGATGAGATGGTATGGGGGCATGAGATGTATGTTGGGGAGGGATGGAATGGAGCAACACTGGCATGTTTTTTTGCATTACTGCTTTGTCTACAGCGCCGCATAGTACAACCTAGCTAGCATTTCATGTGACATGGTGCCAGGTGCTCTGTCTTGTGTGGTGCAGGGCAGATGCTGGACACACCCCTTGCATTTACCACACAGGCTTTTTACTTACTGTATACTACTTTTTCCTTTTAATGCACTGTAAGTGCAAAACCTTGGCAGAGATTTGTAAAAGGGGCCCCCAATCACTTACCATACGATGCTAATGCATTCTTTCAAAAAGCCATTAAACTTACCCTAAATGAACTTCTCATGTTAGATATTGATTGAAAATGAAAATTGCACTCAGGCTAACAAGATCTGTAGATTGCAATATGGAATTCATAAACTCGGCTATTCCCACATGCTGAGACAGATTGGGGGTGCCTTCAGCTCCAGTTCCCTATTCCTCTTGCTGCATCACTAACGTTAACCGGTACTACTCCTACCTTTAATCTGATCCTATGTGGACCCTGTTTAGGACTGAGCCCTGTGAACTGCCCAGTGGTGTAGTAAAGGGGGGAAGGGTGGGGGGGAGGGGGCCGTCCGCCCCAGGCGCTGTCTTGGTGAGGGTGCAGGTAACCCATCCTGCTCTCTGACCCCACTCCTTCCTTGTCCCCTTCTAGGAAGTGACATAAGAGCCGACGCCGGTGCAACAACAGGTTGGGGGGTTACTGCTCGTGCCAGGAATGTTAGTGGTAGGGGGAAGGGAAGTGGCGTGTGCATGACAGGAGGGCACAGGGAAGGAGTGTGTGGAGGTGGAGGGGTGGAAAAGAGGGCAGGGGAGGGGTGCCGCTGGCCCAGGTACCTTTCACCCTGGCTACAGCACTGGAACTGCCCTATCTATTCCACCCAGATGCACCACTATTCATGTGCAGGCCACGAACTGCTATATTAATTGTGGTATAACTAAAAAGATTTTGCTCATATAGCATATAATAAAGGGCAATTCTATAACAGCGTTCTTCTATTTTTGAATGATATGCATATAAATGTGCAAAATACTGACAATGAAGTATACATGTAAACACATCCATGTATTCTGCCTAAGTATTATTCTGTAATGGTGCCCCTAAGTGACATAACCCCAAATTCTGTATATAGCACCTTAAGTCGGTGTGCAAATCAGTGTACACAGCCAATTTGCATGCACGACTTAATTAATTAATCAATGAATTAGCTTAATTAGCTTGATCAGCATAGGTGATTGGCAAATAATACCTCATAATTGAGCTAATGGGCACTAGTTTAAAGTTATGCACACAACCAGGGCAGGATTAATTCATCGAGGGCCCCTAGACACACAAGTACACTGGGCCCCCTGCCCCGACCCACCCCACCATTCTCCACCCCCTGCCCCGCCCCATGTATTTACCCTTTTTCTTATTTACTTCTTTATTTCCACTTTATTTCTTTTATTTTAAAATTCAAAACAAACAAAGATTACCATACCAGTGCCAGTGTGCAGTTTTTCTTCTATGCAACCTCTAAACATCTTTGAACAAAACCCCCCTTCCTTCCTAGATGAAGAGATCTTCAGCTGGCAGAGCTTTGGGAAGCCCACCAATTTAGATTTTGCATGTGGGTAGGAGGCATGGGGCATGGCGGGAAGAAAATTTAGTGCCCATCATTTTATTGAACTATTACATTTTTCACTTAGCTTTCAGAGGTTAAAACCTCTTTCTTCAGATCAGTAAACTATACTGCTGTTACAGTATCCTTGTCCTGACCTGAGGAAAGGAGTTATATAGTTTCTGAAGTTGTAAAAATGTATTAAAATTAGTTCAATAAACAGTATCATCTTATTTTAGTTTTCTATTAATAAACGATTATCAATACAACTACAATAATACCTTATCCTAAAGCAAAAATAAAATAAATAAAACAAATATAATTTTTTTCTAGCTTTGTTGTCTGGTTTCTGCTTTCCTCATCTTCTCATCATTCTCTTCCTTCCATCCACTGTCTGCTCTTCCATATGGCATCTGCTCTCTTTCTATGCCTCTTCCAGAAATTGTCTGTCTTTCCCTTCCATCTCTCTCTCCCTCCTCCCTATTGGTGTGGCATCCATCTTCTTCCTTTCCCTCCTCCAATGGTCTGGCATCTCTCTCCTCTCCTTCCCTTCCCTCTCCCACACCCCCCGTGGTCTGGCTTTTCACTCTCTCTTCTCCCTTCCCCCCACTTCCATCAGACTCTGCCCCCTTTCTTTCCCTCCAACCCAATTGCATCCAGTATCCTTCCCCCTTATGTTTCTCTTCCCTTTCCTTGCACACCAATTCCTTCAGCATCTGCCCCCTTTCTCTTCCTCCACCACCCTTCCATATCATCCTTCTCACAATCATTCCACACCACCCTGCCCCCTTTCTCTCCTTCCACCACCCTTACATACCATCCTTCTCACAACCCTTCCATACCACCCTGCCCTCTTTCTCTTCCTCCACCACCCTCAACAATCTCACAACCCTTCCATACTACCCTGATGCCTTTCTCTCCCTCCACCACCCTTCCATGCTCCTTTCTCTCTCCCCTCCAAACATTGTAGTTGCCAGCTCTGCCCTCTGAGCTCCATTAGAACAGCTGACGGCAATGGGCTAACCCCCTGCACCAACAGCAATGGGCCCCCCATATCAATGGCAACGGGCCCCCTGTATCAACGACAATGGGGCCCCCGCATCAACGGCAATGCTCCCTGCATCAACGGCAATGGGACTCCCCCCACATCAATGTCAACACCCCTCGCATCAATGGCAACGCAGCTGGATCTGTTACAGGAAGGTCCTGCGATGACTGCGTTTGCTGGTCCATCCCCCTCCGACATCACTTCTTCCGAAGCAAGTAAGTGAAGTTAGAGTGGGATGGACCGGCAGTCATCGCGGGACCTTCCTGTAACAGAGCCAGCCGCATTGCCATCAATTATGGGAGGGGGGGGGCGTTACCGTTGATGCCGGGAGGGGGACGCTGCTGTTTTTAATAAAAATGGCAAGGTGAGTCGTCCTCCTTCAGTGGGCCCCTCTCACAGTTTCGGGCCCTAGGCTCGTGCCTAGGCACGTGCAGGGCCTATTGATTAATCCGGCCCAGCACACAACTTGGAAAGCACAATTTTATAAAAAGTTCAGCAGTGGGGCAGGAGGGATGCCATTCCCTCCAGTCCCTGAACCCCCCCCTCCCAAAGTACCCTGACAGAAGGGATGCCCATTCCTTCCTGCTGCCACCCCTACGGAACTTCCCAACCCCCAACTTGCGACACTCCCCATCTAAACTCCCCCATACCGGTAGACCCCCTCCCAGCACCCCCGAAAACTGGGAGACTACTTTGAAAGATGTTAACAGTTAAAGTTTGTACTTGTGCTTAGTTGTTCTTGTTCACTGTATGCCATAATGAAACAATGATTTCAAATGTCATGTTTTTCGCTTTTCCCCTACCATAGACCATTGCACAAATTTCTCATCTAGTGGCAACATTAAGAAGTACATGCCACACACTTTCAAATGTATATATTAGTTTTCCAGAGCTGGCACATTTTCAAGAGAAATATAATAGTTGCCATGACCTATGAATCAACCCTTATATAATCAGGCCCACAGTGTGTAAATGCAAGAGGGATATACACAAGAATGGGACATAGGTGGGGACCCCACTTACACACTTTATTTATAGAATGTTACAAATACCTGCCAAATTTAAGTGCCTGTATCTATGCCAGCTCTATGGCTATTGTAACTAGAGGAATATAAATGATAGATGTGCTGCTATCAGGTTATGCTAGTATTCTATGATGAAACCTCAACACTGAGGTGCCATAATAGAATAAGATTTCACCACATGACTTTGGGGAGCTGAAATAAAGGCGCTCCATTATAGAATAGCCTCCATTGAGGGTGCCTAAGGTCTGCTAGTGGCAACAGCTGTGTCTTGCAAATCAAATATGATCGGCCATGTTTGGCGAGAATAACTTGGATATGACATTGGCCAAGTGTTCCGATTTCATCCTGCAACTCCTTTTCACATAATCAGAAATGCACCTTCCATCAGCAGTTCTAAATCTTTTTATACAATGAAGTCCTCACTTCTGCTTCCACTCTTTGTTCTAATTTTCCCAGACAGATCCACTGGTTGGTAGCTTAATCGAAACTGTGGACACGGTGTTGATGCACATAGCATCTAATCTACAAGAAAAAGGAATGTCTGTAACTGGCATTGAGGGCCAGTCATCGGTGGCTAGTGAGTTTTAATGTTAGCACTTCCTACTGTACAGTCTTTCTGCAACCACCCAACTACTTTTGTTATAAGTCAAGTCATAAGAGGGACATGTTTTTTTAGGGTGCCTTTTTGGTAAGTGGAATATCATTCTCTAGTACATCAACAAAGGTTAAAAAACATTGTAAAATTATGTTGGTGACTACGAAGGGCCGCTGTAGAGTTCTCAGCCCAACCAACAAAGCTGGGGAATTCTCCACTAAGTTGAGCTATATACTTAGTCCAGGGATTTACCACTTTGTTCGTTCCATATTTTTCCGATGGAACAAAAAAAAGTGGAAAATCACTGGACTAAGTGTATGGCTCTCGATGGAGACTGCCCCAAATTTGTTGGTTGGGCTGAGAGCTTTTCAGCGGCCCCTAGTAGTAATCAACTCACCAAGTATCTTTCTCTTACAGTCTTCTATCATGGTCAAATAACAGTTTATTAGATTTTAAATATGAAATGGCATCGAACCTGCTAAACCACAGCTTTTTGATTATATGTGTGTTCGCTTCAAAGTTTGGTTATTAGTGTCTTTATGTTGTCCCACTCATGTTTCAAATACTTAGAAAGCAAAATCTTCTCTTTAAATGACTTTTCTGCCTATAGGCAATCAACTGGCAACGACATTCATGGGTTCTGTGAACATAAAGCTAGATTCATTAATTAACTAGTTTTATGTTAATTGATTTATAATGACTGCATCCACCTTTCTATATTTACTTAGGGTCACTTATAAAACCAAAAAATATGTTCCAAATGGCTGCAGTCTATACAGAATAAATATTATACATGCCTATTTAAAAATAATTTGAGGGCTTGGACAGTTGCATGTATTCACTAGGGATAGGCCTTCTTTTGCAATGAAAGTTGTTCACTGATAATAGTGTGCACTTTTCTTAAAGAGCGTGCATTATGTGCAAAGAGGGCACACTCTTTTCCAATAATAGGGTTGCCAGATGTCCGGATTTAACCGGATATGTCCTCTTTATAGAGGACATGTCTGGGCGTCTGGACGGCTTTTCAAAACCCAGAACTTTGACCGGGTTTTCAAAAGCTTCCACCTCGGGACTGCGTCGGGAGGGCATCTGCACATGCGTGGATGCATCACGGTGACATCACGTGCATGCACGCATGCATACGACATCATCATGTCACACTTGTGCATGCGCAGATGCCATCCCAATGCAGCTCCTGAGCACGAGAATAGGTTGGGGGGGTGGGGCTGTGGGCAAGGCTGGGCCAGAATGGGGCGTGACTTGGTCAGAATGGGTCAGGGCTGGATAGAATAGGGCGGGCCTGGGGGGCGGGCTATGGTCCGAATTTTAGAATAGCAAAATCTGGTAACACTATCTAATAGTGCATGCCTGCATGTGCTCACTATCAGGAAAAAGTATGCACTCTTTGCACATGGGACTGGATTCAAATAATGGTGTCCAAATTTAGGTAGCAAAACAACAAAAAGATTGTGGAACTGAATATTGGATGTACCAGTTTGTAGTTTAATAAGCGTCCAAATAACTTAAAAATAATCATCTAAAAACAATCCACAAAGGGTGTACAGTATACATAAAAGTCACAAAAAGTCTAGTAGTTAAGAGGCTACAAACAAGCAGCACAGCTCACAAGACTACAATGTAGGCCAAGGATCCTATAAGACCCCTGAGGAAGGCATTTTTATTTTGCCGAAACACGGCCCATGTTGGGTCATTTTTATTGTATACATTATTTGATTTCTGTCCTGAGGGTCACTTATGACTTCATACACCCTTTGTGGATTATTTTTATGATTATTGTTTTTAAGTTATTTGGACGCTCATTAAACTACAAACTGGTACATCTGATCTTCTGTTCCACCATCTTTTTGTTGTTTTGCTGCTTCATTTCCGTTGTGGAACCTTTTGGTGCTCTTTGGATTTTGTTGTTTTGGCCAAATTTAGGTGCCTTAGAGCCCATTCTCACACCCAGATTTGGGCACTGGTATTTACACTGGCTGAAACCTAGTGTAAATGCTGATGCCCAGCTCTTGGCATTTGAGTGCAGGAATGGCACTATTCTATAACTCCATGTGCAATTTTTTTTAGAATGCACCTGCCCTGCCCTTGGCCACGCCCCCTTTTGAGTTGCATGATATGGAATTTCGGTGTGTGGGGTTATAGAATTGCACCCAGGAAGGTGCATGCACATATATTCAATAATGCCAGTTAACTGCAGTAATCAATAACATAAATGTTTTGCAATTAATTGGCTCCTAAGCCAATTAATTTGGACACACATCTTTGATCAGTGCCCAAATCTGGTCACCATCTTCCAAATTGCCGTATATGCTACCATAAATTGTACATGCAGATTGGTGTGCACAGCTGATTTTTCATGTACAATTTAATTAACAAACTAATAATTGGCAATTAACATCTACTAATTGATGCTAATTAGCACTAATTAGAAGTTACGCACACACCTTGGTATGTACATTCTATAAAGTGGTACATACCAGTTCTAATGTGCAAATCTAAAAGGTGTATGGCAAGGGGAGGAGCATGGATGGATCATGGGTGTTCCTAAAAGTTAAGCACACTGGTATAGGATAGGTCTGATCTGCACACAACTTAGGCACAGGCATTTAAGCCTGTTTTTTCTTGGCCTAAATGGATGCATGTGGCTGCTAAGCACAATTCTATATATGGCGCATCTTTTATAGAATCGCGCTAAGTGCCTTTCTAATCAGCACTGATATTTTTTTTTAACGCAATAAATAAAATTTGGTCCCGCAGAATCCAGGAATAGTGTAATTGCTTTAATACCACAGTTTTTCAATACTTCATAGGCAAAACAAAAATAAAAACTACTTTCATTAGTTCAAATTCATGATAGTGAAGTAGAAAGTATAGTACAAGCATGAAAAAACAATGCTAAATGCATATTTCATTTCACATTCCCTAAATCAATAAATAAGACTAGAGAGGTTGATTGTATACCGCATATTACAGAAAGATATCATAAAACAAATGTGCATTTAAAGGGACATGATCCCCCCCTAGGTGAAAGAGCTGCAATATGGGGGTAGACCTCCTAGAGCAGGGGTCCCAAAGGCCCTCCCTGAGGGTCGAAATCCAGCTGGGCCCCCAGGACTCCCCCAACGAACATGCATGAGATCCATGTGCATGCACTGCCTTCAATGCATATCCACTGGGGAAACCCTGAAAACCCGACTGTACCGCGGCCCCCAAGGAGGGACCCCGAGACCTCTGTCCCAGAGGAAGGAAATGCACCAAGGACTAAATTCTACAAAGGAATAGTGCATACTTTTTAATAAGAAGAGTGTACCCCCATAATGATATTCATTCTGGACTAAAAATAAAAAGCCTGGGTAAACATGACAGCAAAATGTTCTGGGTTTCCCTTTGTTTTGTATCAGCCACTTGTATGAAAAATGTCAGTCGCTTTATGTGAAAAAATGGAAATAGACTGGAAGCAACTGATGAAAAATGACTTTAGCTGTAAAGTTATGGTTATCTACCGGTAACGATTCTGAATTTCTCATTCTGTTTGTTTATGTTTGCGATGCAGATTACTCAATGGTCAAAGTGCCTCAGTCAGCAATTTTACCTCATTATCGGTTTCCTTCTCAAGGGCAAAGTTATATTTCTGTTCCTGGGGAAGCTTTTCACAGCAAATGTAAGTAAAACCCACGGAATTTGCAAAGTGTCTTTGAAAATATTCTCTCTAAGAACATGTACAGCAGTCATCCTACATTTGGCCTGAAGGTCTCAAGACGTGTCTATTTTTATTCATAGGATGTGACCATTGTTCCCTCTAGTCTAAGCCGAGTGGGTGTCCTCCAACTGCATGTGGAGGAGTGGCCTAGTGGTTAGATTGCTGCCTCAGCGCCCTTAGGGTGTGAGTTCAATCCCAGCCTGGGCAAGTCACTTAACACTCCAATGCAGTACCAAAATTAGGTTGTAAACTTGCTGGTACAGATAGGGAAAATACTTAAAAGGGTACCTGATTACTATTCAATGCATTGTGAATCTCTTCATGGAAAGGTGGTTAATAAAATAATTGCTATCAATAAGGGGTAGTGCTTCAAAATTATGTTTTCTACTGCTAGGAAAAGGGAGGTTTCCTGGGGCCCTGTAGAACTTGCTTGTTCTTCACTATTGAAAATGTAATGGTGAAACAGCACCCCCCACTGGCAGACTGTGGGTGGAGGACAGTGGACGGAGGACTCTCACTCATTTAGAGGGAACAGTGGATGCGATGTGTCATTTAGATGATATTGCAGAAACAGTTTTTCCCACCATGTTTTCTAACTCCTGAATTTGCAAGGATTGAGCCCTAACAGCATTTTATTACTCTAGAAGTTTAATTACACAGTTGCCCAATAACTGTGACAGCGTGCATTCAAGAGTCTGATTTATTAGGGAGAAAGTTCTGTTACCTCAAACTTCCAATGACCTCAAACTTGTGACTGTGATATGAAAGTTTACAGTGCCAAGATCATTAAGATAAACAGCCAAAAATAGCATGAGAAAGAGTTATTTATTGTAATGATTGGCTTCTTCTTTCATGTGGCATTTTGCTAAAGAGCATAGTTATACACTGAAGGGAGAAGAAATCCATTGCAGCTACCACAGTCTGGACTGAATCCAACTAGATTCAATTACATGAAAGGCTTGTGGGAAGGCATTCTGTAACCACTTCAACATTTTCAATACTTCAAACTGCAGAGTAGGAAGGTCTACAGATGGCTTCAGGAACACTGGTGGGCAAAGAAACAGCACCAAGGGCCTCACAGACTGGGAAAGTAAAGTTCACTTTATTCAAAGGGCTAGATTCACTAAGCCCATCGATCAAGTTCCGACCACTTCACAACCCCTTTGCAATCCGATTTCCCTCCAATCCGATTCACTAACCTCTGTCCCGATCATCCTCCGATCCGCGCATGCAAATGAGGGGGAACGGCATTCAAATGTAGGCAGGCAGCGATTCACTAAAAAAAAAATAAAAAATGAGGGAAACCGACTGGGCTGACCGATCCAAAAATAAGCGACTGCTGAGGACCAGTCTCTCAGGTTCTTTCCGACTGCCCTGCCTTCTGCCGCCCTGCTCTCTGCCCTGTTTTTCTGCTCTCAGCCCTGAACTGCTCTCAGCCTCGATCTCCTGCCTGCCCTTATCTCCTGCTTTCAGCCCCGAACTCCTGCTCTCAACCCCGATCTCCTTCCTGCCCTGAACTCCTGCTCTCAACCCTGATCTCCTGTTCTCAGCCCTGATCTCCTTCCTGCCCTGAACTCCTGCTCTCAGTCCCGATCTCCTGCCTGTCCCGATCTCCTGCCTGCTCTGATCTCCTGCTCTCAGCCCTGATCTCCTGCCTGCCCCGATCTGCTCTCTGTCCCATCTCCTACTCTAGCCTCGAATCTTTCCTGCCCTTCCACGCAGTGCAAGCCCGTGATTTTAATCCACCTGTTTCCTGCTCTGCCGAGCACAGAGGGCCAGCGCATGTGCAGACCATCTACAGATGGTCTGCGCATGTGTCGGGATCGCTATAGAACGATCTGGGCACTCGGTTGGGGGCATGATTCCGATCACCCTCATTTGCATGAAGGCGATTTATGAATCAGTCCCCCGGATCGGATCCCTCACAGATCGGATCCGTGTCTTTAGTGAATCTAGCCCAAAGTCTTCATATGCTTCTGCCCCTCCCTCTTTCCAGCAGGCCTGCCTTTTCAAAATGGGGAGTCTTCCCCTTCCCAGTGCATCCCAGGATGCACTGGGAGTGGCCTAAGGTCCTGATTGGCCCAGGTGCCTAAGGCCCCTCCTATGGGCATCAGTTAGAGAATCCGGGGGTAAATGCTAAGTAGCACAGAGGTATTGTGGTAATTAGATTGTAAACTCTGTCTCTCTTGCATGTTTAATGTACAGTGCTGTGTGCATCTGGTAGTGCTAAAGAAGTAATAATTAGTAGTAGTAGTAGTAGTAGTAAGGCCTGGGCCTGTTCCTCATAAGTCAGGGAAGAAACACCACAGGACTTCATCTAAGGCAGTCACCTGACCCAGGTAGATAAATGTTTCCAGAACTCCTTCAGATGTCATCCAGCTCAGCAGCTTTGTAGGTAATCTCCGCATACGGCAGCTAGCTGTCATTTACGAGAGCCCCTATCTCTAAGAAAAAAACTCAAGAGACAAAATTTAGTTAGCAATGCACTTCGCACCAGTAGTCTCTGTTCCCCCACACTATTGAACTCGGGGTGAAATCATCAATGTCCGCTCCTTCAGATCGCTTGATTTGTCTTTAAGTCTTTATGAGCCCAGAGCCCATCTGCTAAGAGACAAATAAAGCTCCTTTTATAGAATATGGGCCTGATTGCAAATAGCAGATGGGCCATTTAAGAGCTGAATACTGGCACTTGGCTAAGTGCCAACTATGCTCCTGGTAGACCCCCAAAATAGCTGGTTCTGCTTTAAGTGCTAACTGGTCATTTTCAGCTGCACTAACCGGCTAAATGCCAATTAAAATGACCAGTTAGCCTTGACCAGGCCAGGAACCATTTCTGGCCACTTAAATCACCTTGAATATCGACCCCTTAGTAAATAAGAGCTTGTGTTTTGTCTACCAGCAGTCATCGTATTTTCCATGATAAATTCCAGGTTGGATTCATAGCGTTCTCTATAACTGACAGTGGCTCTCTACCTTTTGTGAGCAACTAAACACCCATTAGAGCTGAGGTGTGAAATTTCTCAGGAATGAGGTTTCTTAATTAACATGTCCTGTCCTTGCTAGGTGAGAAATGCATGTGGTGCATAGCTCTCTGTTTGAAGAGTAACAACTTCTGTTAACTCTTTCACAGCTCGGACTACCATTGTGGGACTGCTTTATCATACCATGCACATGTATTACAGGAACATTAAGCCAGGGGACACTATGTAAGTAATTCTGAAAATGCAGAATAGATTGTTTCTTTCGATTGCCTCATTTATAATGCAAGAAAATACATGAGTGTTACAGAAACCTTTTTATTAACAGTTGATGGATTTGTTGATGTTGTCTGCTCATTACACCAGCCCACACTCATTTTGGTGCCTCAAATGTTAGACCTGTTTCTGGGTATATTTGACCTGCTGATTCCAGAAATGGCACCGGTTTGAGATACAGAACATGTATTAACAATACAGAAATAACAGTCATGAAAATGGTTTTTCGGTTCCCTCCAAACCATTGGTACTCCAAATTTCAGGCAGCTTCTCTTTCCAGTTTTCCACTGGCGCAAATGTTCCATAAAAGTTTTGCTGGGATAGATATGAGGAGCCCATGGCTTATCTTGACCTCCAAGCTTTACACCAAAATAACCTACATATGCTCTTTTTACAAACTTAGAAATAGGTTCCCTACTTGCTTTCAGTGTGTACTCTCCACAAATATAGCAAAATATGTTGGGATGATTCAAGCAGCTCTGTCTTTTTTTTTTTTTTTTTTATAATTCTTTATTCATTTTCACAAATTACAATAAATGTTAATATTTTCATACACAGTAACAATAAATACATCACTTATACACAATCATTGGTATATTACATAGATTCTTATCCCTATCCCTCTCCCATCCCTCCCAACCATATACTCCATTATTGAATAATATATGTAATAATAAAATACCCCCCCTCCCTACCTCATAAACTGATAAACAGTCTTGAAGAAGCCCAGTGTATCGCAAACTGTGTGCCGTGGCACACCACTGTGCTTCATGAGATT
Source organism: Geotrypetes seraphini (assembly GCF_902459505.1). Classification (NCBI taxonomy): domain Eukaryota; kingdom Metazoa; phylum Chordata; class Amphibia; order Gymnophiona; family Dermophiidae; genus Geotrypetes; species Geotrypetes seraphini. The sequence continues at coordinate 144,733,757 of NC_047091.1, read as the reverse complement.
CCAGGTGTGACGAGAAACACTGGTGAGGAGAGTCATCCTTGCCAATTGACCTCCTACAGGATGTGCCTCTTGCCGCAAGAGGCACATCCTGTAGGAAGTCAGTCGATGCAGATGACTTTCCTCCTGGCCGGTGTCTCTCCTCCTCTCCCCCACACCTCCCGGATCCCTCCAACAAAGCGGGTTGCGGCCAGATGGGCGTCCGTGCACTTCTGGGTGCCTTCCGGCCGGGGCACTGGATTTAGTAAGCTGCCGGCCGAAAAGTTTGCGAGACACTGATGTAGCCATAACCGCTACGGTGTTTGATCTGCAAAAATGAGTAGGAATATACACACCTCCTATACAATCATAACTATTATACATTACTTACCTTGTACAATCCAATGTTTTGGATGTAAAACTACAGTTGGAAATATGTAAACACTCTCACTAAATCTGTTAACTTGTACGCAAAAACACAAACCAGATAAGTTTCAAGTTTATTAAAATATTTGTTTTACCGCTTTTTCAAATTTCTAAGCGGTGTACAGCAATAAAAAGTAAAGTTTATAAAACAAACATTTAGTATTAAAATAATAAAAACAAGACAGTGTTAGTCTAATAAGAGTTAAACAGGGAGCACGTAAGTTGATTACACACAAGTAGGAAAGGGGGAAGAGCTACAATAATTTAAGTAAAGAGAACATTAAAGATAAAGACACAAGGTAGGTAGGGAGACTAGCATGGTTTAAGTTTTGAGGTTTGCCTTAAATTGCTTTATTGAAGATTCCATTCGTAAATGATGAGGCAATGAATTCCACAGGGTAGGTGCGGTAACCGCGAAATTATTGATTCTTAAAGTATTGATAATCTTGAGAGATGGAACAGTTAAAAGATTTTGTGATGTAGAACGAAGAGATTTAACAGGGCAATAGGGAATAAGTAATCGGTCAATAAATTCTGGTAAACTAAATGAACGAGTGGTGAAGATTAATAGTAAAATTTTATAGCTAATTCTGTGTTCGACAGGTAACCAGTGGGCATTAATTAGAAGGGGGGAGACGTGGTCGTATTTCCTAGCTCCGCAAATGATTTTAATAGCAGTGTTTTGAATAATCTAAAGCCGCCTTATTTCCTTTTTAGTGATGCCCTTGTAGAGGGCGTTACAATAATCTATACAAGTAATTACTAAGGAATGAATTAGTATATTAAGAAATGATAGATTTAACAGTTTGGAAAGAGAACGTATCATCCTGAGACGGTGAAAACATTTCTGGACCACTGTACTAATGTGATTATGGTAGGAAAATTTACAGTCAAAAGTAACTCCTAAGAGTTTGAGAGTAGAGACCACTTTAATCAGAATCGATTCAAATTTCAGGGGGGCCTGAAGGGTTAGTCCCTCTTTAAGAGGGAAAATCATCAGTTTAGATTTATTGATATTGAGTGACAACATGTTGGTATCGAGCCATAGTTTAATTTTTTCGAGTTTTAGATTAATGGAGGCAATTTCATCAGAATTATTCAGATCAACGTTGAAAAACTCGTTAGAATTTATATCTATGTGCAACTGTTTTAAACAGATCAGGTTGAGAAACCTTTGAAATACAACTTTATATAGTCTAAGGAAAACCATGTTTACCATCTAAATTTTTTGCACATAATTATGTGATATAACAGAATTTTATCATTTGAGCTTTACATTTTTATGCCAGTGTGCATTACAGGAAAGGAAGTAGATAGTCGAAGCATGGAACTAACAGTGCATGAACAACAAGACAAAAATTTGAAAAAGTTAAAAATTCACAAAGATGTCTAATAATTTTTAACCTACAAAAAAAACCCCAAAGAGAATTTTCTGAACTTGACATTTCATTATTAATTTAGTATCAAGTATCACACCCAGATTCTTGTGAATGAAGACTTTTATTTATTTTATTTATTTATTTTTATTTATTTCTTTATTGAATTTTCATATAATTCACAAGACTTTCGTGCTTAAGAAAAACAAAAGAAAAATAGCATTAGATTAAATCTCTAAGGTAATCAATCAAACTTCCTTAGACCACAATTAAATCGTAGGAGAGATCCGGATTAGAGGCCTAGATTCACTAAGCTTACTGATCGTGTCCCAACTAGTTTGCAATCCCGACCCGATTCACTAACCTTCCTCCCAATCTGATCTGCGCATGCAAATGAGGGGAAATGGCATGCAAAGTAGGAAGGCAGCGATTCACTAAACTGAAGAAGGAACATCGATTGGGCTGGCCGATCCAAAAAGAAGTGACTACTGAGAAGCAGTCGCTCACATCCTTGCCGACTGTCTTGCTCTCTGCCACCTACAGAGTTCAGTTGACACAGAAGCGTTCGCCATTTCAGGCACTGATCACATTGAATTGTTGTAGGGATTTCCATAGCTCTTCTGCGTTTGTAACGCGATTCATTGGATGGAGGCTGGTTCCAGTTTGCTGAAAAATATCCAAATTCATCCCAAAACTTGATTATACCTTTCTGGGCAATGCCTACATCCTTCCAATACTGTGCATGTTCACCCATGTCCCTGCCAGCTTTCCTGCTCTCTGCCGCCCTTCCCTGCAGTGCGAGCCCATGGTTTTAACCCATGGGTTAAAAGTGTGTTATGTTCGTAAAGCCAACAGCTGTGTCCGTGCAGACAGCCAGAAATGTGTTCTGTTCAATTAAAGCCCCCCCTCCCTTCCTTCCCTCCTTGTTTTCGCTTGTGCGGAGAGCAAGCGCTTGCGCAGACCGTCTACAGGCAAAGAAGATGGACTGTGCATGCGTCAGGATCGCTGTGAAGGATCGCTCTGGGGCGTGCCTCCCATCGCTACAATTTGCATGAGAACGCATTGTGAATTGGTCAACCGGGAAGACTCGGTAATGGATTGCCCAGCAAAGGTGAGCTTAGTGAATCTTGCCCATAGTGAAGAGAAACTAATAACACTAAACAGTGAGTTCCCGATAAACAAATGAAATCTTCATTTAACATTAAACACTGCCTGTAGACAATTTCTTCATATCAAGAAAAGCTCGCAATTGTTCTGGAATTTAAAAAAACATACTTAACTCCAAGGTATCTGACTAACATTTGCAAGGATAGGTCAATAAGAAAGTAGTGCCCAGTGTCATGGTTTCAGTTCTCATAGCCAGAAGTGTTTGCTGCTCTTGTGTCTGCCTAGCGACATCTGGGTAGATCCAAACTCTTTTCCCCCAGAAATAGCATTTGTGAATTTTGGAAGTATGTATAATCTTATAAGCGCATTGGCGTCTTGCTTAAAAAGAAAGGGAATCAATATGGTAGCTCTCTGTTAATGAAGACTTTTAATAGGTTCAATAAATGATGCCCAAATGTAGGCACTCGGATGATCCACGCTAAGCTAGTATTCTCTAAAGTAGAGGTTCTCCACACGTGTACGTGTACCATTGTCAGGGGGTATGCAGCACCAGCGCTGTATGTCTCTCACCTTCCTTTTACCATTGCATATCTCCTGCCTTCCTCGTCTTCTCCCCCAGCCCCCTCCCCCCTCCAGACTAGCAGCGGCAGCTCACTGTGTGCTTTTAACTCCCATACACAGCTGCCGCTAGCGTTAGTTTAGCTGGCGATTCCATCATGCAGCCTTGGGTCATTTGCTAGGCCGGCCTGCCTTCGATGAAAGAGGAAGTTGCATCATTGGAGGCAGGCCCGCCTAGCAAAGGCCCCGAGACTGCCTGATGTAACCACAGCTAAACTAATGCTTGCGGCAGCTGTGTGGGGGAGTTAAAAGCACACAGTGAGCTGCTGTTAGGGGGAAGAGAGGTACTGCTGGATATGGGGAAGGGAGAAGTGCTTCTGGCCATGGGAGGAGGGAAAGGGAAGGGAGGTATTGCTGGACATGGAGAAGGGAGAGGTGCTGCTGCACAGGGGAGAAGGGAAAGGGAAGGGAGAAAAGTTGCTGCTGGATCTGGCAGAAGGGGACGGTGCTGCTGAGAGAAGGAGGGAGATGGAAAGAAGAAAAAGCATGGAAGCTCTGGAAGAATCCCTCTGGAAGAATCCCTGTAAGTCCTGACGTTATTAAACCAGGTGAAGTGGGATGGGGGGATAAAACCATAAGCTCACAGAAACTGTTCTCCCTACAAAAAACCCTTCTAGCAACTAGTATCTTATCTCTGCAGCTGATGGAAACAGTAGATTAACTGTAAAAAGATATTTCACACAATTTACCAGAAGACATGCACAAATAAAGAAATACCTAGTTTCTAAGCAAAGTAAACTACTGTGTCAGCGAAACTTGAGAGAAAATAACAGGTCCTGATGCTGCGGTCTGGCATCAGGCCCACCCAGCCAGATACCATGAAGAGATAAACAGACCATGGTCCGAAGATAGAATTCTCAAGAGATATCATCTACAGTGTCAGAGATATTTACGGTTGAGAGGGGGTCTTGTGCTCGGAGTAGAGAGTTGCGCGGGGACAGAAATCCCACCCGTCCCCACCCGTCCCCGCCAAAGTCCCACCCGTCCCCACCCGTCCCCGTGAGGACTCCCACCCGTCCCCACCCGTCCCCGCGAGGAATCCCTCCGTCCCCACCCGTCCCCGCGAGGAATCCCCTCCGTCCCCGCCCGTCCCCGCGAGGAATCCCCTACATACCCACCTGTCCCTATAAACTACAGAAATAGTTATTTCATTTAATTATGCTACTGAATTAAAGGCTCTGGTAGAAACCCATTTAAAAATAAGCAAAAAGACTTTATTAATTTGGAAATATTAATTGGGAAGAATACATACTTTGTAAACGGGTTTCTACCAGAGCCTCTAATGTTTATAAATTTTTATCAACACAACTAATATACTACTTTATCCTTAAGCAAAAAAAAAATAATAATAATAATTTTTTTCCTACCTTTATTGCCTGGTTTCTGCTTTCTTCATGTTCTCATTCAATTCCTTCCATCCACTGCCTCTCTTCTCTCTGTGTCTTCCATTTGCTCTGTTACTGTGCCTCTCCCTTTCTCCCCCCTCCCAAATTGGTCTGGCACCCATCTTTTTCCCTCCGCTCCCCCCATAGTCTGGCACCTCTGTCTTCTTCCCTGCCAGCGTCTTCTTCCCATTCCCTCTTCCCCATTTCCTTTCAGTGTCCTTCTCCCCCACCATCTTCCCCATGTCCTGTCAGGCAGCATCCTTCTCCCCTCTCTGCCTTCCCCATGTCCTTTCAGCGGCCTTCTCCCCCCTCTGTCTTCCCCATGTCCTTTCAGTGGCATTCTCCACCCCTTTGTCTTCCCCAGTGCTTTCAGGGTCCTTCCCCCCCCTTCCTCCCGTTTACCCCATGTCCTTTCAGCGGCCTTCTCCACCCCTGTTTTCCCCATGTCCTTTCAGTGGCATTCTCCACCCCTTTGTCTTCCCCAGTGCTTTCAGGGTCCTTCCCCCCCTTCCTCCCGTTTACCCCATGTCCTTTCAGCGGCCTTCTCCACCCCTGTTTTCCCCATGTCCTTTCAGTGGCATTCTCCACCCCTTTGTCTTCCCCAGTGCTTTCAGGGTCCTTCCCCCCCCTTCCTCCCGTTTACCCCATGTCCTTTCAGCGGCCTTCTCCACCCCTGTTTTCCCTATGTCCTTTCAGTGGCATTCTCCACCCCTTTGTCTTCCCCAGTGCTTTCAGGGTCCTTCCCCCCCCTTCCTCCCGTTTACCCCATGTCCTTTCAGCAGCCTTCTCCACCCCTGTTTTCCCCATGTCCTTTCAGTGGCATTCTCCACCCCTTTGTCTTCCCCAGTGCTTTCAGGGTCCTTCCCCCCCCTTCCTCCCGTTTACCCCATGTCCTTTCAGCGGCCTTCTCCACCCCTGTTTTCCCCATGTCCTTTCAGTGGCATTCTCCACCCCTTTGTCTTCCCCAGTGCTTTCAGGGTCCTTCCCCCCCCTTCCTCCCGTTTACCCCATGTCCTTTCAGCGGCCTTCTCCACCCCTGTTTTCCCCATGTCCTTTCAGTGGCATTCTCCACCCCTTTGTCTTCCCAAGTGCTTTCAGGGTCCTTCCCCCCCTCATTTCCCGTTTACCCCATGTCCTTTCAGCGTTCTTTTCCACCCCTTTGTCTTCCCCAGTGCTTTCAGCGGCCTTCTCCCCCCTTAAGCGTCTTTTCTTCTCCACTCCACCTTTCCTCCCTCCCTGCCTCCACCTTTGTGGCGCTTTTGCATCCGACCGACAACAGAACAGGCCCGGTCGGACAAATCTCCCTGTCCTGTAGCCGCGAATCTAAATTACCTTCTTACAGCAGCTGGAGTAGTGAAGCTGCTGTAAGAGGTAATTTAGATTTGCGGCTACAGGGCAGGGAGATTTGTCGGCCGGGCCTGTTGTCGGTCGATCGGGGGACCTGACCGGCTGTGCACATTCTTCGGGGCGAACCGCCCCTCCCCCTCTTTCGTACGCCATTGCCTTCTTCCTACCTGCCCTGCCGCACACAGCCGACCGGAAGTCTTCCTGATGTCAGCGCTGACGTCGGAGGAAGGGAGGGCTTTGCTTAAGCCCTCCCTCCGACGTCAGTGCTGACATCGGGAAGATTTCCGTTCGGCTGTGTGCTGCGACAGGGCAGGTAAGGAGAAGGAGACTACCCTCGCGGCTCGACCAACCCCGCTGCGATCCAACCCCGCAGGAACCCCGCGACCCTCGGAGGCGTCCCCACGGGATCCCCGCGACCCTAGGGGGCGTCCCCACGGGATCCCCGTGACCCAAAGGGGGAACCCGCGGGATCCCCGCGGGTCCCGCGGGATTCCCGTCATCCCCGTTCCCGTGCAGCTCTCTAGCTTGGAGGTACTAATATGGTGAGGAAACAGGCATTTCGGGGAACAGGTTAGGTCTTACGGTAAACAGAGTAAACATATAACGTGACGCAGGTCAACCAGCCAATAAAAGAATGTAACTAAGCAGTAATGCATAGGAAAGTAGCCAATAAAGATGTATCATGTGATGTAAACCAACGTGGTGTTGGCCACTAAGAAATGTATAAAAACCAGGCCTTTAGAAAGGAGAGGGGAGAACAGACATCAGAGGACCTCTAGGCCTAGATATCATCACCTTCTGTTACGCTATATACTATATGATTTGTTCCTGTAAGCTGTTATTGATTGGCTAAAATAAATATATACTTATTGAAACCAGTATATAGCGTTCGAGGTCTCATTACCAAAGTAGGCCTGGACAGCGGCCTACATCACTGCTGGACTTGAAGGAGAAGGAGAGGGAAGGAAGAGGTGCTGCATGCCGAAGGGGAGGGTAAGATGGTGTGTGGGGAGAGAGTATATTAGTTGTGAGTGGAGTTGGGAGTAGGGAAGGAAGGAAAATTGCTGCAGGAGGGGTGAGTGATGAGGGAGGGAGAAATGGACATGGTGTGGAGGGGAGGGAAAAATGGTACATGTGGAGAGAGCATGTTAATTCTGAGTGGGATTGGGGAGAAGGGAAGGAAGGACAAATGTTGCAGGAGGGATGAGAGTGGTGAGAGAGAGAAATGGACATGCTAAGAAATGCAAGGTCATGCATTTGGGCTGCATAAACCTGAGGGAATGGTACAGTTTAGGGGGGTGAAGAATTTATGTGCACGACAGAAGGGTGGGACTTGGGTGTGATTGTATGTGATGATCTTAAGGTGGCCAAACAGGTTGAAAAGGTGACGGCGAAAGCTAGAAAGATGCTAGGTTGCATAGGGAGAGTTATGGCTAGTAGGAAAAAGGAGGTATTGATGCCCCTGTATAAGTCTTTGGTGAGACCTCATTTAGAATCTTGTGTACAATTCTGGAGGCTGCACCTTCACAAAGATATAAAAAGAATGGAGACGGTCCAGAGGAAGGCTATTAAAATGGTACATGGTCTTTATCATAAGGAATATGGGGACAGACTTAAAGATCTCAATATGTATACTTTAGAGGAAATGTGGGAAAGGGGATATATGATAGAGATGTTTAAATACCTTTGTGGTGTAAATGCACATGAGTTGAGTCTCTTTCATTTGAAAGGAAGCTCTTGAATGAGAAGGCATAGGATGAATTTAAAAGGTGATAAGCTCAGGAGTAATCTAAGGAAATACTTTTTTTACAGAAAGGGTGGTAGATGTGTGGTATAGTCTCCTGGAAGAGGTGGTGGAGACAGAGACTGTATCTGAAATCATGAAAGCGTGGGATAGGTACGTGGGTCTCTTAGACAGAGGAAGAGATAATGATTACTGTGGATGGGCAGACTGGATTGGCCATTTGGCCTTTATCTGTCATCACACCTAAAAACATATTTGTTCCTAAAGAACTTAGACAGCTACACTGAACAATCTCTCCCCACAATAACTGACCGCTAAATCTTAACTCTGTTAGTGCTACTCAATCTATAACTTTTAATCATTGTAAACTGCATAGAACTTCACGGTCCTGTGGTATATAAACTATTATTATTATTATTATCATGTTTCTATGTTTCTATTATTGGTGCATATTAAGCTTTTTAAGGGCTAGATTCACTAAGGACACCGATTGTGTCCCGACCAGTTAGCGACCACTTTGCGACCCGATTTTCCTCCGACCCGATTCACTAACCTCTCTGCCGATCATCCTCCGATCTGATCCATGCATGCAAATGAGGGGAAACGGCATGTAAAGTAGGCAGGCAGCGATTCGCTAACAAAAAACTGGAACACCGACCGAACAAGAAACAAGCGACTGCTGGGGACCAGTCACTCACGTCCTTTCCGATTGCATCTCATGCTCTCTTCCCCGACTCTCCTGCTCTCTGCACCGATCGCCGCCCTGCTTCTGCCCCGACTCTCCTGCTCTCTGCCCTGACTTTCCTGCTCTCTGCCCCGACTCGCCACCCTGCTTCTGCCCCGACTTTCCTGCTCTCTGTCCCGATCGCCACACTGCTTCTGCCCTGACTAGCCACCCTGCTTCTGCCCTGATCGCCGCCCTGCTTCTGCCCTGACTCTCCTGCTTTCTGCCCCAACTTTCCTGCTCTCTGCCCTGATTGCCACCCTGCTTCTGCCCCGATCGCTGCCCTGATGGTCTACACATGCTGTTCAGCGATCCGTGCAGTCGGTTGGGGATGTGATTCCGATCATCCTCATTTGCATGAGGATGCATCATGAATCAGCCCCCCGGCCACGGATCAGACCCGGATCGGATCGGTAGGGGAGTTTAGTGAATCTGCCCCTGTCATTAATCTGCAAAGGTTCAGGGCATGGTGGCTTAAGAGGCCAGTTTGGATTGAGTTTAAGATCCAAAGGAATAGGAAGAAATAATAATTATAGTAACAGGTGATTTGAAATGTTATATTTAAGCTAATTGTATGGAAAAACTAAACTTTAAAACAGCCCATAGATTAATGAAATGAAAGTTAGCCGATAACCCCAATCAGTCACATGCAATATTTATTACTGGGATAAAGCAACAGTGCTTGTGATTTATATTTAGTACTCCTTCAAAGCAGGCAGTTGGAATAATTTATTTATGGATGTAGAATGCTGTATTATGAACTTTCTCCAGGGAGTGTGCCTAGTTGGCCTTGAGCCTTGGGTGAGTAGTTATCAGAAGATGAATTTGGACATAGATAGCACTGGGCAGGCTTGGCCCCACAGCTGCACTTTCCCAAGCCTTCATTGCTAGATGTGCAGCCAGGTAGAATGTCAATGTTCAGCTGGTAACTAGATTTGGAAAACATGACCACCACAGGTTGATGGTTGAATGGCTCTGGCCTGAGTTCCATTTGTTCGCTGAGAATCAATCATCCTGAGTCAGTTAGAGGAATCTTTGCATGGCATGCGTAGGGTTGGCAAAGTTTAAAATCTGATGGTGCAACTGCATGCCAGGACATCCAGACCTGATTTTTGTTTTTAGATTTTTCTTGCTACAAGTGGATAGAATTAAGATATAAATAGGGATCTGGGTGTCATTGTAGACAATACAATGAAACCTTCCGCCCAATGTATGACGGCGGCCATAAAAGCAAACAAGATGCTAGGAATTATTTAAAAAAGGGATGGTTAACAAGACTAAGGATATTATAATGCCACTGTATCGTTCCATGGTGCGCCCTCACCTTGAGTATTGCGTTCAATTCTGGTCTCCTTATCTCAAGAAAGATATAGCGGCACTAGAAAAGGTTCAAAGAAGAGTGACCAAGATGATAAAGGGGATGGAACTCCCCTCGTATGAGAAAAGGCGGGAACGGTTAGGGCTCTTCAGCTTGGAAAAGTGAAGGCTGCAGGGAGACATGATTGAAGCCTACAAAATCCTGAGTGGAATAGAACGGGTACAAGTGAATCGATTTTTCATTCTGTCAAAAATTACAAAGACTGGGGGACACGCAATGAAACTGCAGGGAAATACTTTTAAAACCAATAGGAGGAAATATGTTTTCACTCAGAGAATAGTTAAGCTCTGGAATGCATTGCCAGAGGTTGTGATAAAGGCGGATAGCATAGCTGGTTTTAAGAAAGGTTTGGACAAATTCCTGGAAGAAAAGTCCATAGTCTGGGGGACATGGGGGAAGCCTCTACTTGCCCTTGATCGGTAGCATGGAATGTTGCTACTCTTTGGGTTTGGGCCAGGTACTAGTGACCTGGATTGGCCACCGTGAGAACGGGCTAGGGGCTTGATGGACCTTTGGTCTGACCCAGTAAGGCTATTCTTATGTTCTTATCATGTATGGACCTTAAATCTTCTGCCAATTCAGTCCATGTGCCAAGTTCTTTCAATACACATCACGAACTGAATGCATTGTTTTTGTGCGATAGTAACTTAGGACTGTCGCCCATCAATAATAGTTTGGACAGGGCTGGCTTGCATGGTGCCTGCGGAGGACCTGGCAGGGTAGTCTCTGACTAGATTTTGCAGTCAGAGAGGGACCCCCCTTTTCAGAGTGCTGCAGGTGTCTACACCCCTTCAAAGCTCTCTATGGCTAGTTGAGGAGACCCTCAAGAGTGCTATGGTTGACAGCACCCCTTCAAAACCACTGCATCTGACATGGTGGCACCCTGTGCAACCAGATGGGTTGCATATTGGTGAAGCCAGTCTTATTTTGGAGAATTTTATCGTACCTGTGCAGGTGTGACTAAAACAATCATGCAGCACAATCTCAACATTTTCTCTATGTAGGAAACTAGACTTTCTGGCTAAGATTTGGGTCCTTATTGCCAGCTTTTGAAGATGCCAAATTACTGAGTGACAAATCTTGAGTTCTGGACAGCATGTTTGGAAGAAGATGTTTAATGTCTACTACACGACTGTAGCTTCTCTGCTTTGCAATGGATGCAGACGTTTTTAGAAGTAGCTTTCAAAAAGACATGGTAGGTGGTCTGGATCAGTGGCATCTCCACTTTCCACTTCGGCTGCAAGGGGAGAAAAGACAGGAATCTGAAAGAGGTTCCAGGTTGGTGACCTGGCATGACCTGGAAGAAAACTTGTACTGATTGTTTAGGTACAGTGGGAGATACCTTTGAAAATTAGCAGCCACATAGTGCATGCACTGAGGATGTAATTCTATAAATGGGCATTTCTATAAATGAATGTAGGTGTCTACTTTCCTTTACAGAATACTAGTGTAATAGTATAAATATGTGCTTATACATTAGGCCACAAGTACTTATATAGGCCATTGTGCAGGTGTTAAGTGCCTGAACCTAAGTCAGCTAATAATATCTGTACCTTACAATATTTTATAAGAAGTGTAAGGCTAGTCTCAGTTAGGGCACTGCTCTTTAACCTAAGGGCCACCACGTGAGTGGACTGCTAGGCACGATGGACCATTGTTCTGACCCAGCAGTGGCAATTCTTATGTTCTTATGAGAGTCCTGCCTATATTCTACACAGACTCTGTCTATGTGAATGCCCATTCGCCAAATTTTGGTTTGGCGCCAAACTGGCCAAAAAATCCAGGTTCAGCCGTGCTTTGGTTTCAGCCCCAAAACTCCTGTCACCCTTGACCACTCCTCTTCAAATGACCATTCTTTATAATCCCCCCTCCCTACCAATACCCATAGGCCCTCCTCGGTTAGGGTTACCATTAGTGCTGCCCGATTCAGGAAAAAAATTTTTTGATTCGATTCAGCCTATTGAATCAATTTTTCGATTCAATTCAATTTGATTTTCCTGCCCAATTGGGTGTTTTTTAAAAACATCCTGGTGGGTTTATTTTATAGCCTCTTCACCCCTTTTATAGCCTCTTCGTCCCCTTTGCCCTCTCCTACCCATACTGGCGCTGTTGTGTAAACAAAATAAACAAACAAAAAAGACTTTTCCTCTCTCTGTTCAATCCTAGCTCATGTTTGCGTTCTAACACCAGCTCTGGCAGGATACACGTTTCAAATCTGATATATTGTAATCACAAAACAGAAAATAAAATGATTTTTTTCTACCTTTTGCTATCTGGTCATTATTCAAATCATGTTGGTCCCAGGCTCTGGTTGTCTTCTGATAACTTGCTTCTTCCTTCTTTCTCTGTGCTAACCATCCATCTTCCATCTGTGTCCTCCCCTTCCATTTCCATTCCTTTCCCCTGGTCTGGCATCTGTCTCCTTCCCCCCATCCCATGCCCTGACATTCTCCCTCCATGGTCTAGTATCGCCTTTCCTTTCCCTCTCTCCCATCTCTCTATCATCTCCTCTCCCTTCCTGGTCTTCCTTCTCCTTCCTTCCCTCTCTCTCCCCAATTGGGTGCAGCAGCAGCATTTCTCTTCCCCCTTCCCCTCTCACTCTCCTCCTCCACTGCTCTTCCCCCTTCCCCTCTCCTCTTCCACTGCTCTCCTATCAGTCCTGCTGCAGCTTTCCCTCTTCCATTTTAAGTCCAGCAGCACCTCTCTCTCTCACCTCCCTCCACCACTCAGCTCCAACAGTACCTCTCCCTCCCCTCCTCTCTACTTCCGTTTCCCCCACCAACTGTCTGCAGCACCTCTCCTTTCCACCCCCAGGGCAAGCAGCAACCCTCCTCTCCGACTAGCAGGGCTCCTGTCCCTTCCCTTTCCCTCCCCTCTGACTAGAAGCAGTACCTTACCCACTCACCTACCAGGTTTAGCAGCACCACTCCCTCCTCTCCTCGCCTCCTATCAGCACTCTTCCCTCTTGTCTCCTAGGTCCATCGGCACCACGCTCCCCTCCCGATTAACAGGCTCTCATCGGCTCTCACTGGCTTGTGGATTCCCTGGTCTGACTCGGCACAGCCTGACGTTCTGTGTTTGACTCCAGCTAAAAAAAGAAAAAAACCTCCGAAAAACCAGGCGATTTGTCAAACCGTCCCGGTAACACTAGCCTGGATTAGCAGCTGCACCGCTCTCTCCTTCCGTAGCTTTAGCGAGTCAATTCCCTTCTGCAGCCTCAGGGCTTCTGCTAGGCCGTCCCGCCTCCGAGGAAGAAGGAAGTTGTATCATCGGAGGCAGGATGGCCTAGCAGAGGCCCTGAGGCTGAAGAAGGGAATTGACTCGCTAAAGCTATGGAAGGAGAGAGCGGTGCAGCTGCTAATCCAGGCTAGTGTTTCCAGGAGGGTTTGAAAAATTGCCTGGTTTTTCGGGTTTTTTTCTTTTTTACTTTCTTTAGTCAAGCTGTGCCGAATCAGGCCGGGGAATCTACAAGCTGGTGAGAGAGTTTAAAAAAAAAATGTTTTGAGTGGCGGCGTCGGCGACAGCAGGTTTCGTGATTGCGATGACAGCCGGGCACTGGGAGGAGGGTTGGGTCCCGAATCGGAGAGGCCGATTTTTTTTAAAATACACATCGATTTGAATCGACTCACTCATAGTGAATCGGTGAATCGATTCAAATCTGAAATCGGGCAGCACTAGTTACCATATTCGTGAAGACAAAAAGGAGGACACCTGACCCTGTCAGCCCCTCCCATACCCCGCCTGCCCCTCCACACCCCACCCTGGCCCCACCCATATGTTACCCCTGACCCCAACCACACCCCAACCCATCATGCCCTGCTCTACCCCCCACCTTTCAATCATTTCCTTCGTCCCCCCCTTCCCATCTTCTGTCCCCTTTTGTATAGAATGTGTACAGCACTAAGTATATCTAGTAGCGTTACAGAAATGATTAGTAGTAGTAGTATCAATCCCAGCTCCATCCCCATCTCTTCTTTCTTCCCTTGCCTCCAAAGTAATTCTTCCATCCCTGTTCCCATATTCCTCCCCTGTCCAGTTTCTCTTTCTTCTTCAACCTTTCTCCTGTGCTCCACCCCAGGACCAATATCTCTCTTCTCTCCCTTGCCCCTTCCCATTGTACTGCATCTCTCCCCCTCCCTAAATCTACCATCTTTCTCAGTCTCCCCTCCCCATCCCAGCATCTGACTCTCTCTCCCTCTTCACCCTCAAAGTTCCCGAGGTAGCATCTCTCCTTACCCCCTAGACTTGGGTGATTCTCTTTCTTTCTCTGCCCACCTCGCAGCTCCCACAGGTGCTTCTCTGTCTGTTTGTCTCTCTCTCCTTCCAAACCCCCTCCACCCCCCTCCACGTGGGTGCTTCTCTGTCTGTTTGTCTCTCTTTCCTTCCAAGCCCCCCCCCCATGGGTGCTTCTCTTTCTGTCTTTCTCTCCTTCTAACACCCTTCAGCGGAATCTGCACAACCTCCCTATCCACCACATGACTCCTCCACCTAGCTCTTCTTGGCCACTGCATCAAATCTTCATTTAGCCCGGAAGTGACAATAAGTTGAGCCTGCTACCTTCGGCATGCCCTGGAAATCGCTTCTCTGTAGTGACTTCCTGTTCCTGTGTAGGCAGGACCTGCAGAGAAGCGACTTCTGGGGCATGCCGACAGCATCAGGTTCAATTTGTTGCCACTGCCAGGCTGCCTGAAGATTCAATGCAGTGGCCAGGGTGGAGGTAGGCAGGGGAGTCAGCAGAGTTGGCTAAATCTGGACAGACTCCCCCAATCTAATGCACCTGTCTGGATACCTGGACAGTCCTCTAAAAAGAGGACATGACCAGGTTTTCCTGGACATATGGTAACCAGTGTTCCCGCTAAGCTGCGTTGGCCTGCGCTCGCGCACAAAATATTACATCGCAGCGCAAAGTTTCTCTTCACAGCGCACACACGCGTCGGTAAGGTAAGGGGACGCATTGGGGGGATTGCACTTCCCCACAATTGCCATGCTTCGGTTCCTCTTCTTCCTTCCTTCCTCCCCCCCCCCCCGCGGGACCCTGCGGCACCATCAACTCTTACTCCCTCTAATGTCGGCCCTGCAGCTCCAGACTTCCTCGCACCTTCTCCCCTCCCCCTTTGGATCGCTATTATTTTAAATGTTATAGCCGCGGAGCTGTATCCATCAGTGGAGATGTCTAACCTCGGCCTGCCCCGGAACTCTTACTGCAACAGTGACTTCCTGTTCCTGCCTAGACGGGCGTCTGCTGCAGTAAGAGTTCCGGGGCAGGCCGAGGTTAGACATCTCCACTGATGGATACAGCTCCGCGGCTATAACATTTAAAATAATAGCGATCCAAAGGGGGAGGGGAGAAGGTGCGAGGAAGTCTGGAGCTGCAGGGCCGACATTAGAGGGAGTAAGAGTTGAGGGTGCCGCAGGGTCCCGCGGGGGGGGGGGGGGAGGAAGGAAGGAAGAAGAGGAACCGAAGCATGGCAATTGTGGGGAAGTGCAGAGCTGCAGGGAAGAGTGTTGCGGTACCCAGCTGGAGGGAGAAGGAAGATGAGGGAGGGAATTAAAGGAGATGCCAGGGCTTGGAGCGTAGGAGGAAGGTATGCCAGTCTAAGGGAAAAGGAAGGGGGAGATGTGAGAGCATGGAGGGGGAGCGAAAGATGGAAGAAAAGGAAAGGAGAGAGATGCCAGAGAATCAGGGAAGGGGAGATACCAGACTACGAGGAGAGGTGTGGGAGAGGGAAGGCGAGGAGAGAGATGCCAGACCAATGGGGTGAAAGGAGAGATGGAAGGGGGAGGCATACAGTTTCTGGAAGGGGCATAGAAGGAGAGAAGATGCCATATAGGGGAAGAGAGACGGCAGACAGTGGATGGAAGGAAGAGAGTTACAAGAAGATGAGGAAAGGAGAAACCACAGAAGACAAAGGTAGAAAAAAATTTCTATTTATTTATTGCTTTAGGAGACATGTGTCACTGTTTCTGTGAAGCATTGTATGCAGAGTCCAGCTTCTTGCTGGTTCAATTTAACCTTTGTCTATGTATTTTTATTTTATCCCCCCTTTTACAAAACTGTGAAGCGTTTTTAGCACCAGCCTTGGTGGTAGCAGCTCTGATGCTCAGAATTTTATGAGCATCAGAGCTGTTACCTCCGTAGCTAAAATCCACACTACAGTTTTGTAAAAGAGGGAGGGGTTAGTTTGTGATTACATATTCCTTACTAGGCGAAGGTGTTTTCTGTGTTCTGTGTGTTCGAAAGACATGGTTTTCTGTTAGGATTGACGGTGTAGGATTGATCTGTGCTGGTCTGGCTTGTTTAGTTTTACAATGGGTGTATTGATGTACTGCTCACTGCAATATGTAAGATGCTGCCTTTTCCTAGGTACTCATGTGTGACGTGTGGTTTGTTACTAAAAATCATGTTTTTTTTACAGATGGGGGGGGGGGTGCCAAAAAATGATGGGCCCCGGATGTTACATATGCTAGGTACGCCACTGTATGTAAAGATACCAGAAAGCTGGCGTAGCAAAAACTTCTAAGTTTTGAGTATTTAACCCTCCCACAATCTCACGGGCACTCGTTTCAAGTTTATTGAGATTTTGATTTAAACGCAATATCAAATATTTTCAATGCGTATAACAAAAATAAATTTGGGGAAATAAATAAAACCATTTGAACCAGTGTTCCCGCTAAGCTGCGCTGGCGTGCGCTGGCGCACAAAATATTACATCGCAGCGCACACGTTTTTCGTCACAGCGCACGATCGGAAGAGGCGTACGGCAGATGGCAGGGCGGCGAGAGGAGAATCGGGCGAGTTGGCTCATAACTTGCTGGCGCCCGATATTTTTGGCTCACGGTGAAAAAAGTTTGCTCACAACACCCGCCCGCTTAGAGGGAACACTGATGGTAACCCTATCCTCAGGCTTATTTTATGAATTCTGGTGATCTAGTAGTTTCTTCGGGACAGGAATGATGAAGTTTGCGATGGAGACAAACTGCAATATACTTTCTTTTTTTTAGGTCATGCCACTGGGAACTTGCTTCTCCCTGTTTTGGAGAAAAAAAAAAGTCTTCAGAAAATTAGATTTTCCAAGAATAGTTACCATCTGTGTTGCCTTCCCACTTTCAAGGCCCTCTAATTTTCAGCTGCCTTTGCTGTGTGATTTCTGCTCTGTTATTTTAGTCACAGAGCTCTTTGATAGTTTCTGACATACCTTCAGTAATTGGCTGATTGTAGATTTGGAAAAACTGCATTTTTATGGTGGCCACATTTCTGCTTTTTGATCTTTAGCCATGTTTAGATACAGCTTTTCCAATACTTAGTTTAAGAGAACAATATTGAGATTAGGAATAGGGCTAACTGTGCCACAGGTGCTTTAAGGACTGATAAATTAGCCATTTCCAGGGGGAGAGGGGAGAGAGGGGATTTCAAGGCAGTTCTGGATTTCTGCCAACCCCATCCTGGGGCATTATGGGACCTGCAGCAATGATTTCAAAGGGTAGAATCTAGAACTACAAATCCCATACTGCTTTGGGATTCAAATTTAAAGCAGGACTGGCCAAAAAGTTTCCCTCCTGGAACTGGGGAAGTTGGCAGCCCTTTACTTTGTACCCATGGGACTACAGGCACATATTCAAAGGGAAATTCCATAAGGACTAACAGGAAATGGAGGCTCCTGCTTTGAAACAGATGCAAAAATATATACACAGAAGGTAGGTGTAGGAATCTGAAAAGGCAATCCTTGCATGTATGATTACTTCTAAGCTTGTCACTTCTTAACTTCATCCCATGCTCTCACTCTGGAGTTTCCTTTCAGTTCACATTTATGTCACATAGGTATTTAAATGCCTCCATCAAATGTCCCCTCTCCCATCTTTCCTCCAAAGTATACATATTGAGATCTTTAAGTGTGTCCCCATATGCTTTATGATGAGAACCACCGACCATTTTAGTAGCCTTCCTCTGGACCGTCTCCATCCTTTTTATATTTTTGTGAAGGTGCAGCCTCCAGAATTGTACACAAGATTCTAAATGAGGTCTCGGTAGAGTCTTTTACAGGGGCATCAATACCTCCTTTTTCCTACTGGCCATTCCTCTCCCTATGCACCCAAGCATCCTTCTAGCTTTTCAACCTGCATTAAACATTAAAAATTAATACTAATTTTGATTCTACAACACTTCAAGGCTATAGAGTATTTTAAAAAACTCACTTTATTTTAAATTGTCAACAGTCTCAAATTTCATAAATGAGGCACCTCAGTAACACACTTAAGAGATTGTTTGATGTTACTATATCAAGCGGGCAAGATTGAAATTAGGATTAGAAGAGCATTTCAGTCAACTGTTTGAGGACTTTGGGGGCCACATACATCCTGGGGTTGCACATTGGAGTCCACAGTGTTAAAAGGATGCGGGAGTCTTTATACATGTGTGTTGCAAGGTATGATTCCATGCACACCTAACAGTAAAATATGTGGTTTTCTGGGCATCATAATTAAAATGACTTCCATCACTCCTTTAGTTAGTGAGTATTATTTGTGTTTGCAGGATTGCAGAAGCTGCAGTTTACAAAGACCATATGATCTCAGCCGCCAGTTATATCATTTCCCTAAGGTTAGAGCCGCCGCCCACATTGTCCCACAACCTCTCTGGGTCTCCTCTTGTAACTATCCACCTGAAGCACCTACTGGTAAGTAGAAACGTTGTCTTCATACTGTTTTGAGAGATATGGCTGGATTAAAGGACTCTAGCAAAGAAGAACTATAGCCTCTGTTCATAGCCAGTGGTTGTTTTCATCATGACTTTAATTGGTGAATATGAAGAAAAAAGTATTTTCTTTGTCCTTGTAATAGCATAAAGGTTTTTTTTGATTACCATTGAAATAAGAGGGTGGCCATGGCCTAATCAGAATGTTGAATCATATATTTGGACCAAGGATCTGGATGAAAGCAAGTTTATTCAGCTGAATAAACTTGCATTCTCTCTGTTATTTTTTTTCTATGAGACATTTTTGGTCTGATTTTTGTTTGTTTGAATCAGACAGTTGGATCTTTTTCTCTTGTCCTTCTTAGCTGTTGGTTAAGTAAGCTGTTGTTTGTTGCTGATGGGGACCTTCCTCTACTTCCAGATGTTCTGATAAAACACAAGAGACAGTTTGTTAGTTGTCTTGATGCTTGCCATTTGGTAATTGACATGATATTATGTGATATCAAATTTGTAGCTTTGTTTGTGAGCGGAGGCACACAGCCCAACAGTTTGGTTTAAAAAAAAAAAAAAGATCAAACCTAGTACTTGGCTCTGCCAGATCTCTCCTCACTAAAAATCTCTATAGGTGTCAGACCAAAGATCCCTGAGGGTTGTATATGCAATGTGTCACATATATGAGTATTGCCTCTCTGATGTATCTTAATTGAAAAAAGGTTGAGAATCATTATAATAGAGGCTCTGCAGCATTTTGAAAGCAAAACGTATATCTATTTAAATTTATTCCCTGCACTGCTAGAAAATCTGTCATTGTAATGGTGAATGGCACTCTTTGGGATGGTCAAGCAAGACAGGAGAGACGCCTCCACAAACTCAAAACATGAGTAGAACATTGGAGATGTTCAATAGTTGAGGTGTGCAAAATTTATTAGTCCAAAAAGTCTGCCTGATTGGTGCGATGCCTTGACACGCACGCTTTGGCCAAACCAGCCTTCCTCAGGACCCTTGGTGTTAACCTCTTTTTTGTTTTGCAGAGTGAAGTTTTGAACGATGGTTTTTACGTTCTGCAGACGGCTGCTACACACTGCTGGAGAGAAGTCAAAATAAAAGTGAAAACGTGTTTTCACTTTTATTTTGACTTCTCTCTAGTAGTGTGTAGCAGCCGTCCACAGATCGTAAAAACCATTTGTCATAAATTTTGCAGACCTCAACTATTGAACATCTCCACTGTTATTCTTGTTGACTCTTTGGGATGGGCCACCTTTTATGTATTGTTGTAGCGTACAAGTCTTTTGGCTCCACCAAAACTTGAACCAACTACTCCTTTCTACTAGTTTCCAGATCTGGTACCACTAAATCAGCAGTAGAGTGGAAGCTTCTTTCTTTGCTTCAGCTGATGTGGCTGCCAACACCGCACAGCTGCTAAAATCAGAGTGCATCTGCTTCCTTTTTCATGTGCGATACAGGACATATTCATTCTCTACTTGCAACTCCTGTGTAGTGCTGGCTAGAGTGAATTAAGCAAGAAAAGGAGCTCCCTTCTCTGCAGCGAATTTAGGAAGGGGAAGTGGGAGGTGGAAGCTAGGGGTTGGTGATGATACTGAGACAGAGGATGGGAGGAAGACATTGGTGGTAGGAGGAGAAAAAGAACAAATATTATTGGGAGAAGGAATGAAACATGGGCATATGCAGGGGAAGTTGAAGATCAAGGGGCACAGAGATAGATGCTAGGGTTAAGGTAGAAGAAAGATAGAGTAGTGGATGAAAGGCAAGTAGAGAAGGAACCATGGGAGAAGAGGTAGGAGCAGTGGTTGCTAGGGAAAGGGAAAAAGAAGGCTACAGAGTGTTTGAGGAATAAAAGAAGTTAACATAGATGAGAGAGGGTGGAAATAGGGGTTGGGGAAGTATAAGGTGGTAATAAATAAGAAAAGGACTGGAGGCAGGGAGGAGACAAGAGGCAAAGACTGATGATGCCTGGCCCTGGAAGCCAATGAATAAAGAGGCTGGAAATGGGGGACTAGAAAGTGAGTGAAATTCAGGGGACAGAAGGCTGGGGATGGGAAGAGAAGGGAGAAAAGTGTAGGAAGTGGAAAACTATAAGTAGGTGAAAGAAGAGACTAAGGATTGTAGGGAGAAGGAGATATGGCATCTAGTTATAGGTTCATAAAGAGGCAGATTAGAGAAATGCAGACAACAATGAAACAGAAGGATTAGTGTCAGAGTCAGACATTAGGAAGAAGACAGGACAGTGAAGAAATAGAAAATGGAAAGGAACTTGGAGAAAAGCTTACAAAGGAAGTAGTTAAGAATCCAGTACCAGGAAGGGTGGGGGGGGGGGAGGGGGGAATATGTACTTAATTTATTTTTCATTGTAATTTACTTATCTTGGTCATTTGTATTACTCTTGATTGTCTTTATACTGTATGAAAGGGTGGGTGGGGGGGGGGGATGTGATATATACTTATTATATCAACTGATGGAATTAAGTGCTGCTTTATTTTGTAAATTGTTTGATAATATGTTGCACTTGATGTTGGTTTTTTAAATGAATAAAGATTTGGAAAAAAAAAAGAATCCAGTACCAACCCAACTGTAAAAATAAAATGACCAGAAAGCAAGGATATTTAGAGAGAGATTATGTCAACTTTGAAAATGTGTATGTCTTGTACAGTGTTCCCCTGGTCATTTGCGGTTCGCTGTTCGCAGTCCCGGTCATTCGCGGATTTTCTGACCGCGAATGACCAGGCAGGAAAGGGCAGCCGGAGCAGCAGGAGAGAGCAGCCGGAGTGCCGGCGAGTGAAGGAAATCACTCGCGGTATGCTCCGACTGCCTCTTCCTGCACTAAAGTTGGGCCTCACCAATCAGGAGCTACGTATCAAAGCAGCTCCTGATTAGTGAGGCCCGATTTTAGTACAGGAAGAGGCAGTCGGAGCATACCGCGAGTGATTTCCTTCACTCGCTGGCGCTCCGGCTACCCTCTCCTAACTCCCCTGCTATAAACTGTATTTGAGGTTTTTCAGCATTCACGGGGGTTCCTGGAACGGAACCCCCGCGAATATTGGGGGAGTACTGTATTTTGTTCTGTATTGATGGAAATGCATCTCTGTTTCACTGAGATTTCATTTCTCATAGTATGATTTCTTTTGCTTTCCTTTTTATTTTTTTAAATTTACATTATGTTTCTAAACCATAGTCTTATTTATATATATATATATATATATATATATATATATTTTTTTTTTTTTATTTTTTTTTTTTGCTAAGCGATAGCCTGTGCTTTCCTTGTGCAATAGGGATGCAGAATTCATTTGATATGTTGGTTCTGTACAGGAATCTGTAGTGATCCATCTTCACTAGGGTTGCCAGATTTTACAATTGTAAAATTTGGACACCCTAGACCCGCCCCTAGGCCCACCCATCTCTGCCCTAGCTCCGCCCCCCCCAATGCCTGCTTTGGTCGGGCAGGAGCAGGAGGCAATCCGCGCATGCGCGGATTGCCTCCTGCCCAACTCGATTGAGAGGATGCTTTTCAAAACCCGGACAAAGTGCCAGGTTTTGAAAAGCTGTCCGAACCCCCGGACATGCCCTCAAAAGGAGGACAGGTCTGAGGAATTCCGGACATCTGATAACCCTATTCTTCACCCCCTATGTTTAATAAAAGACTCACACCCTTGATCCCTGGAGATGTGCTGGTGTTCTAGAACAGTGTTTTTCAACCTTTTTACACCTATGGACCGGCAGAAATAAAAGAATTATTCTGTGAACCGGCATCGGTCTGTGGACCGGTGGTTGAAGAACACCCCAGACCCCACCCCCATAATAGTACTAATTGCACCTTGCACATCCCGTGCCTCATCTGGAAGCCTTCCCTCTGACGTTGCAACATCAGAGAGAAGGTTTCCGGTTCAGGCGCAGGATGCCCGTAGGAGCCACTGCCCGTGGCTTTGTGCACTGAATCAGTTAGAAAGAGGGAGCTGGCTTGAAGATAACGCTGCATCGATAGCACCGTGGACCGGCGGTTGAAGAACACTGTTTTGGGCCTGATGCACGTGCTGGCCCTGTGGACCGGCAGGAAATTTCTGTGGACCGGCACTGGTCCATGGACCGGTGGTTGAAGAACACTGTTCTAGAACGTTTGCAATGCTAACTTTTCATAGATAGGGGTTGGTGCAGTTTGGGCTCTTAACTTGGTGCTGGTATGCTTCTGAAGGTCTATTTGCAAGGTTTTGCCTTACATCAACACAGTATTTGGTAGTAGAGGGAGTTTGTGTTACTTTCTACTCAGGGGTGGCTCTATAATTAGGCCAACTGAGGTGGAGTCCTCAGGCAGCATTCCTCAGGGAGTGGCATTGTGGCAAAAGAACAGCCCTAAATGAGTGGTGAGCAGAGAGAACAAGCTAGAGGCAACATGTGCTGTATACATACCACTTTGTTGCTCTTTGCTCTCTCCTTGCCATCGGCCAGCCATCTATCCTCTCGGTGCTCATTTTGGCTGCATCACAGCATATTCCTCTCGGTTGCATCAGAGCATGCCCTGCTTCCCAACCCCCCCTCCCAGTTGCTACCTCTCTTTCCATATCTCAGCCCTCTGGTACAGCATCTCACCTTCCAGTCTCCTCCCCCCACCCCAGTTTGCCTTCATTTACCTTTTAAAGGTCACCACAGTTCACATAGGCCACCCTGCTGCCAGCCTCGGAGTCATCTCTGTACTGCTGTTCTCCTCTGAGGAAACCGGAAGTTACGTCACAGGGGGTGGATGATAGTACAAAGAAGACTCCAGGGCCAGCGGTAGAGCCACCTATATGAACTGCTGCTACTGCCAGAGACCTTTAAAGGTAAATAAAAGGTCTGGGTCCTGGCAGGAAATAGGAGAGCATATTGGAGTAAATACTTGTGGTAGCCTAACAAGAGCGTTTGGCAGATTTAAGGTGGCAGTAAGGAGATCTGGAGGATCCATTTTTTTAACCACCTTCCAGTGGCGTACCTAGGGTATGTGGCACCCGGGGCCCATCATTTTTTGACACCCCCCCCCCCCTCATGTAAAATTTTTTTTTTTTTTTTTTTTTGCAATAACCATGAAATGGAATAAATGGTCAGAATAGAAACAGGCAGTGAAAATTTTCTTTTTTTTTTTTTTTTTTTTTTCCAAAGTATTTTTATTGAGAATGGCAAAAGGTCCAGACAAGCAACCATGGTCTGTACAGAAACTTATACATTATCAAAAAGAACACAGAATGAGAGTAACAGCAACAACAAGCATGAACAAGCCTCTCCCAAGAGAAAATTGCCAATGAGAGGCATAACAATACACAACAAAAGGCCAAAACTTGGGGCAAGCAAACAAATCCCACCCCAGAACCCACAAGAATAATAAGCCGGACTAGACCCTCAGCCATATTTTATAATGAAAAAAACCCCCACAAGCAACAACACCCAGACCGCTCACCAGACACACCAATCCGCACAACAAGCACCCAAGAAACACCCAGCCACCACCCAGACAAAACTACCAGACACACCTACCCCACCAAGCCCAGACCCAACCCCCCCTCCCCAGAGAGTGCAAGCGCAAAGTGGACCGTGAAAAGGGCAGCTGCAGAAGTGGAAAGCCCCAGATAAGTAGGTTAGCTAAAGAAAGCCCACAGATAGAAGAAATCAGGATAACAGAAGTTCCAACAAATGCTCCCACAGAAAATTTTCTTTTATTGAACCTCATTTATGTAACCATTATTCCAAACATAACATAACATAAATTATGTCTGAATTGTCATGACATCAGAAGTACATATGGAGTAGTTGCAGGTGATGCTTGGGACAGTTCTGATTATGTTAGTTTGGTTTTATGTGTTTTTTTAATAGAAGGGTTTTTATTTCTTTTTTTAAGGTTTTGTAGTTTGTGGTCGAGGTCAATAGGTTGTAGAGTTGGGGGTCAAGTGTTGCAGCTCGAATGGCTAGGAGGTTGTCGAACAGTTTTTTTCTTTTGACGTTTTTGGTTGGAGGGTGTGTGAATGGTGCGTGAGTTCTCCTATGTCTGTTTGAAGTGGATTGAATTATTTAGCTGAAGAAATTAGTTACCCCCCCCCATTCCACACACATTAATTCTCTTCCATTTTTGTTCCCATTATAAAAAAACACTGATAAGTTCCCAGGAAAAAAATACATTAAAATAAGAAGTGAAAACAAAGGCCCCTACAGATGAGAACATAACATAAGAATAGCCTAACTGGGTCACACCAATGGTCCATCATGCCCAGTAGCCCATTCTCATGGTAGCCAATAGTGCTGCCCGATTCAGAGAAAAATATTTCATTCGATTCGATTCACCCTGTTGAATCGATTTTTCGATTAGATTCACTGTTAATGACACCGCTTTTTAAGTTTAAACAAAGTATAACAATAAATTTCACAACAACAATAAATTTCACAAAGTACTTAAAAAAAAAAAAAATCACATTTTTCCATTAAAGCAGTTCTGGAGACATTTGCTTGAACAGTCTTTTTTCCCAGTCCATAAGCAAGCAATATGAAAAAGATTTCCTTAATTATCTACTCAAACATTTTTGCTATTTACTTTCATTGTACCTATACTATTATTCAGTAGAAAAAATGGACTTAACTGTGCAGGAAATGAATCTCCTCATACACCCACCATATAGTGCAAAAATGTGCAAAGGTCTGTTTTTTTCTTTCGATCACTACATAGCCTAATGCCACACAAGCAGCGCTGTTACAAACATATTCTGAAGGTCAATGCTAAGGTTGACAAAGTTTCCTTCCTTGGACCAGAAGGAGATACTGACAAACCACTGGAAGAGATTCTAAAACAACTACCCAGAAATAACACCCAAAGACCCACTCAGTGTGTGAACCAGTTGAGTGGAGTGGACTAACTGGGGATGGAAATGGGCCCAGAGTTTGTTCAGCAGAATTTCCCAGACTACCTCTTCCTCTCAACACACTGACATGCTACCACCACCACCAACACTAGGAACACCTCACCGAGTATGCCAGCAATGCTTATAAACTTTATAAAACACATTATTATATTTTCTTATAAAGCATATATTTTAACTGAACTCAGCCTTGCCATTCACAAAAATAGAAAAGTTCCCATTTCAAGCTGTCTCATGTACACTTTTCAAATCTAACATATTGTAATCACAAAACAGAAAATAAAATTATTTTTTCTACCTTTTGTTCTCTGATCAATATTCAAATCTTGTTGGTCCCAGGCTCTTGTTGTCTTGCTTGCCAGGGTCTCCTTTCTCCGTGCTAACCATCCGTCTGCCATCTCTGTTCTCCCCTTCCGTTTCCCTTCCCTCTCCCGGAGATCTGGCATCTTTCCTTTTTTTTGTCTCCATCCACAGATTCACCTTTTCTCAACTCCCCACCACCCCAGGATCCACCATCTCTCCCTTTCTGTTCCCAACTATCCTCCTATCCAGTATCTCTATCCCCCCTCCACACCATCCCCTGTTTCCAAGTTCTCTCCCTTTCTGTTCCTTCCCTCCCTAAATCCCATTATGCACCATCTCTCTCCCACTCCTCTGTTTTTAGACCCATTATTTCTAACCCCCAAAGTCTGGCATATGCATGTATCTTTGAACCCCCCCTTCCCTCTCTCCCTCTGTGTACTTTTACACCAAGACCCCCCTCCCCCGAAGGTCTGTCCCCCCTCCGAAGGGCTACACCCCACCCCTGAAGACCTGCACCCCCCGAAGGACTTTACCTCCCACCCGAAGGTCTGTCCCCCTCTGAAGGCCTAAACCCCACCCCTGAAGGACTGCACCCCCCCCCCCCGAAGGCCTGCACTCCCTTGAAGGTCTGCACCCCCCCGAAGGCCTGTCCCCCCCTTGAAGGCCTGTCCCACCCCCTTGTAGGCCTGTCCCCCCCCTTGTAGGCCTGTCCCCCCCCCTTGTAGGCCTGTCCCCCCCTTGAAGGCCTGCCTGCCTTTCCCCCCTTGAAGGCCTGCACCCCCCTTGAAGGCCTGCACCCCCCCTTGAAGGCCTGCACCCCCCCCCTTGAAGGCCTGTCCCCCCCCCTTGTAGGCCTGTCCCCCCCTTGTAGGCCTGTCCCCCCCCCTTGTAGGCCTGTCCCCCCCTTGAAGGCCTGCCTGCCTTTCCCCCCTTGAAGGCCTGCACCCCCTTGAAGGTCTGCACCCCCCCAAAGGCCTACACCCCCCCCCCCGAAGGTCTGCACCCCCCTGAAGGCCTGCCTGCCCCCCTTGAAGGCCTGCACCCCTTGAATGTCTGCACCCCCCCCCCGAAGGCCTGTCCCCCCTTGAAGGCCTGCCTGCCTGCCTGTCACCCCCCTCCCCCTTGAAAGCCTGCTTGCCTGCCCGCCCGCCCCACCCTGAAGGCCTGATGCCCCGACCCACCCCGAAGGACCGCTCGCCCCCCCTGGCCTCCCCGCACCACCTATTAACAGCCGCAGCAGGATCGCGAAGTCAGCGTCGGGTACCAGCCCTAAGGGGGTGTTCCCGGCCTTGCCGTTCAGTCCCCCGCCACCCCCGAAGGACCGCTCGCCCCCCTGGCCTCCCCGCACCACCTATGAACAGCCGCAGCAGGATCGCGAAGTCAGCGTCAGCGATCCCTGCTGCTTCCTGCGCCACGGTCCCGCCCCTCCTCTGACGTCAGAGGAGGGGCGGGATCGCGTCGTAGGAAGCAGCGCAGGGATGCTGACGCTGACTTCGCGATCCTGCTGCGGCTGTTCATAGGTGGTGCGGGGAGGCCAGGGGGGCGAGCGGTCCTTCGGGGGTGGCGGGGGACTGAACGGCAAGGCCGGGAACACCCCCTTAGGGCTGGTACCCGGGGCGGCCCGCCCCCCCCGCCCCCCCCCTAGGTACGCCACTGCCACCTTCAGCAGATGAAGGTATATGGTGGTGGTGGTGGTGGTGAGGGGGGGGGGGGGGGCCCTCTCATCATTTTCCTCAAGCAGCAGATTGCCTTGGACCACCCATGATGGGGACTATTGCAATCTGTATAGATAACAATATAAGCCTTTAAAAAAAGCCAGATGGCAACTTTTGCAATGCACTCTAATGAACCTATCTCCAAGGTATCTGCTTAGAACAACCGCGCCAAAAATGTTGTTTGTAAGAATTTTGTAACCACAAGGAGATCTCCATCCCAGCTCTGTGTCTTATTGCGGGTCCCGGCTGAATATCAGCTGGGACCTACATAAGTTCTGGTGGCCAACACATACCAAATTAGCCCCCTGGTGCCTGGCTGCTGAAGGCTGAAGATTGACAGGTATGTTTCTGTGGACCATTACAATTGCAGAATTTTCTGAATGCTAGAATTCTATCAGCCCAATAGCTTTCTCATCTCCCAGTGCGATGGATAAATAATGTCTTGTACTGATATAATTCCTTCTACTTGCTTTCTTCTCCTCTTTTACAAAGCTGCGCTAGTGGCTGCCGCTGTGGTAACTGCTCCAAAGCACATAGGGATTTAAAGGACTTCGGGGCTTTTGCGGCTTGGCAGCCATTAGTCTGGCTTTGTAAAAAGTGTGTGTGTGTGTGGGGTGGAGGGATTATTTTCCTAAAAGGGAAGGATATGCTTCAGTTCTTTTCCCTTACCCCATTGTGAGGAGACAGTGATGAATATTGCACAGTTTTCCCCCTTTTGTTATTTGTTTGATTATATCTAGCAGTGGATTCATTTCAAATATCAAGCATTTTTGCTTAAAGTGTTTGCTATTGTTTGAAAAAAATGATAAATATTCATAAAATGAAAATGAGTAATAAAACTTGAAGTTTTATTGGTAGATAAAGAATAAGAAAACAAGAAGAAAATTAGGAAAACTGTAGTACATTTGTCGTAATATAATTCTGATCTCCAACCTAATCTTAAATGAATTCTAAGCATCACCATCTTGCTTTCTATCTGCAATAAGTTATGCTTTTCAATTCTCCTGTACCTTGCCTTTTTATCAAGCTGAAAAGGAAAAGGTTAGAGCAGCTCTTTCACATCAGTCAGTTAGGCTCTGCTCTATCTGTTTTATGAGGAATGACATCAGTACATTTTTATCTATGTGTTGACGCTGGCGTCCAAACCAAATTCCTTATTATAGATTCCAATGTGTTCTCTGGGTAGGGCTCAAAAGGATATGATGGTTTGGGTGGGGTTCAGGACTAATGTTCCTGATGCTCAAAATTATTCAGAACAGCCCAGATGAAGTGCAGTGATTATAACCGCTGTTCTTCGTTTCCCAAGATATGACATGAGATATTTTTGTGCTCCAGAAACCATTCAAATAGTACAAACAGAACTTAAACTGAATTAATTGTCTTTTGCATAAATGATCTCCTTCCATGACTCCGAGCTAGGTCATTGCTGATCAAAGCATTCTGTGTTCCTGGCTGCCTTTCAGGGTTCAGAGAGTTAAGGTATTTATTTTCAGAATCAAGAGTTTTCTAGTATTAATTTTAAGTGCTGTCCTTAGCAGTATGGCAAATATCCTGTTTCCTGTTCGGTGTCTGGACTGCAACAAAGCTCACTCCTTCATGCTTCATTCACTTCCTGGCCGCCAGCTATTCCATTAAATATATTCTAATGTTTAAGTTGTGTTACCTTGGAGCTAATATTGTGCTGTTTCACAGCACCATGAGTACAAGGTGATGACTTTTGTTCAAGCCTTTCCCATGTCAATTCAGCCCAAGATGAGTGGGAAATAAGGGGGAACCCAGAAAAAAGAGATCCAAGAAAACTGAGATCCCTTCTTTTCAGACTGGCCCACTGTCAGTAAATGAAAAACACAAATCCATACAAATAATTTCATCTCATGAATGATGAGGTTTTTGGCATTCTCAGCTCAGGATCTCTGAACTTGCAGTACAAGGGAGTTGGGGGGGGAGGAGGGTGTACATTTTGGTGCATAATGGGATGAATCCTGGTATCGTAAGTCCAGCTGTGCACATTACAGGACAACTGTAACAATGTCTAATAGCATGCTTATTTTATGAAGAGGAATAACATTATAGGCTACTGTAATGGCTTGTTTGTTGGTCTACCAAACAAAGAACAAAGTGTAGTTACTTACCTGTAACGTAGGTTCTCCGTGGACAGCAGGATAGTCAGCCACATATGGGTGTTGTCCCAACAGCTCCCAATTTGCGGATAAGCTCTCCAATAGCTCAGAGAGATTTTTTTTTTTCTCTCTCTCTGAGCACGTGCAGTACCCGGGCCCCACTGGGCATGCCCGAGCCCTACCCATTTCCCCCTGCTTCCCCCTCATCCCCAGGATGTTCCTAGCTGTGGCCGGGTCGGCCGTATGGGGAGGCAGGTGGGTTGTGTGGCTGACTATCCTGCTGTCCACAGAGAACTAACGTTACAGGTAAATAACTACACTTTCTCCTAGGACAAGCAGGATGAGTCAGCCACATATGGGTGACTCCCTAGCTGAGGGATGTACCGGCTGGACCTGCGCCTTAGCGCTCTGTGCATCCCTCGCCTGGCTGTGGAGGCCGAGCCGGGCAGGGTAATCTGGCGAAGCAGGTGAAGTTGTGGAAACAAGGTTTTTGATAAAGTGCTGTGTTAACTGAGCAATAATACTCACAGAACAGTGAAACTGGTCAATAACAATCAATGAACAGTGAGAAACCAACTGGTCAACAGTGACAATTCATACAATTTGTACTTGAATGTGACAATTCATACTTGCATATTCAACATTCAGTCTAGACAGGTAGTACTGGAAGACCTACTTAATCGATATCTATAAAACCCTAATTGATCAGTGTTTGTCAATATTTATAACACCCTACTTGATCAGTGTTTGTCAAGGCTGTGCTAATGGTTGTTGTCCCTCCCGGGAAGGAAGGGCTGCTTGCAAGACTGTTTGGCCGAATGCATTTGGAGCGTGGAATGCTATGTTGAGGCAGTAGTGCTTGGTGAAGGTGTGCATGGATGTCCCCTATTGGTGTGTGGTGCAGATGAGCCAGAGTGGTGGCTATGGCTCTGAGCTGGTGGGCATGGACTCCCACCGGCGGTTCACGCTGCGCTCTTCTATAGGTGAAGCAGATGCACTGGGATATCCAGCGCTAGAGCCTGCGTTTGGTGGACGGCAGTCCTGGTCTGTTTTGGTCGTAGGAGACAAACAATTGTGAGGCTTGTCTGGTCTGTTGCTTAATCAGGGCCCGCACACAGTCCAGGAGGTGTTGCTGAGGTGGCTGTGTGCCTCCCTGTGGGGAGATGTAGAGTGCAGGGAGGATGATAGACTGGTTGATGTGGAACGCTGAAGCCACCTTCGGCATGAATCGGGGGTGGGTTCTGAGTACCACCCTGTTCTCATGGAGGAGTGTGTCGGGGGGTGATGGACCAGGGCCTGGATCTCGCTGATACATCTGGCTGCCGCGATGGAGGTCAGAGTAGGCGTATAAGAGTCCGTGGTTCCAACTCACAGACAGACCATCGGGGCTGAGACGGCGATGGGTCGATCTCTTTGAGCAGAAGGTCGTATATTTTGAGTTCAGTTCAGTTGCAAACAGGTCGATGCGAGGTGTGCCCCAGGTGCTGAAGATCTTCTTCATCACCGCTGGATTGAGACACCACTCATAGGGATCCAGCTGGCAGCTGAGGCTTTCTGCCAGGTCGTTCTGCTCCCCCGGGAGGTAAGTTGCCTGGATGGGGCATTGAATGGAGTTGGCGAACTCCCATACACGGCAAGCTTCCTTGCATAGCGAGGCTGACCCTGTCACTCCCTGCTTGTTGATGTAGTACATGGCCACCTGGTTTTCTGTTTGGGTGAGGATTGCCCTGCCTGTCACCCATTGTTTGAAGGTTTCGAGGGCATTCCCTATGGCCCTGAGCTCCAGTAGGTTGATATGGAGTGAGGACGCCTGGGCAGACCATATGTCCCCTGTGCGAAGATGGAGAAGGTGACTGGTTTCCCTTTCATTAAGTTATCTCAGGCCATTCACCAGTGAAGCGTCTTGGGTATGGGTTGGCGAATGGGTATCTGGGTGGTCAGAGATTGGGTATGTTGGTCCCAGTGACATCTGAGGTGCCCTTGCAGGGATCTCATGTGTAGTCTGGTGTGCTGGACAACAAAGACTGCAGACTCCATGTGCTCCATGAGACACAGGAGGGAGCGTGCTGACGATGAGCTGCTGGCAGAGATGCACTGGGCCAGGGATGTCATGGTGTCGATCTGGCTGTCCGGTAGGAAGACCTTGGTCTGTGTGATGTCGATGACTGCCCCGATGAACAATATCCCCTGGGTATCAGGTGGGATTTTTTGTAGTTGATGAGGAGCCCCAGTTCTTGGAGGAGGGTTATGGTGCTTGTCAGGGCTGCCTGTGCCTCCCTTGGAGGGTGGGCCACTATTAGCCAGTTGTCGAAATAAGATAGGACGCACACCCCCTGAAGGCGAGGATGTGCCAGGGCCACACACTTTGTGAACACTCTTGGAGCTGTTGAGAGTCCAAAGGATAGGACCTTGTACTGGAAGTGTCTGTCTTGGCTTTAGAAGCGACGATGCCTTCTGCGGGCTGGGTGCATGGGCACGTGAGTGTATCCATCCTGTAAGTCCAGGGATACTAGCCAATACTTGGGCTGTAACAGGGGCAAGACTGTACCCAGAAAGTGCATCTGGAATCGTTCCTTGTGCATGCATCTGTTGAGCTTGCAGAGATCCAGAGTCAAGCGTTTGCCCTTGTCCATGGGGATGTGGGGGTTCCTGGAATAAAAACCCCTTGGTGATCTCCTCTGTTTGGCACCGCCTCTATTGATTCTGCCCGAAGCAGGTCCTCTCCTTGCTGCAGGAAAATTGGGTCATCAGATGAAGGGTGCCCTGCCCACTCTGGGGGGTGGGAGTGGAGACGAATTCGGAATCCCTGCTTGATGATGCTGAGGACCCAATGGTCGATGGTGATCCTGGGCCAAGCCTTCGCAGACAATCTGATCCTGCTTCCCCTGGCCCCTGCTGGGCCGGAGGGTGGTCAAGGTTCTATTTTTGTTTTGGGGAGAGGGCTGCCCTTGGCTGCCCCTGCCCCTCGGGCAGCGCTTGTTTGCATAGCAGTTATGTTACTGTTGCGAGCGCTGGGGCACGGACTGCTGCCAGTGTGGTGTTCTGGGGTATCACTTGGGTGCAGTGAAAGACATGCGAGGATGGTTCCTCTGGTGTCTTCATGGGTGTGCCCAGCGTTCTAAGGGTGGTGAAGTCATCTTTGGTGCCGTTGACTGTAACCTTGTCCCCAAACAGGTTAACCTCTGTGCATGGTGCATTTGCTAGAGACTCTCATCATGGAGCGCCCAGGCACAAGGCTAGGCTAAGCGCTGGGCAGGGATGGCTTTTCCCCCAGTGCGGCTGGATGTTTCAAAGAATTCAAAGGCCGTCTTAGAGAGGCAATAGCTGCATTCCTCTAAATCAGTGGTTACCAAACCTGTCCTGGGGGACCCCCAGCCAGTCAGGTTTTCAAGATATCCCTAATGAATATGCATGAGAGAGATTTGCATACCTGTCACTTCCATTATATGCAAATCTCTCATTAGGGATATCTTGAAAACCTGATTGGCTGGGGGTTCCCCAGGACAGGTTTGGGAACCACTGCTCTAAATTATGGAGGAGGAATGAAAGAGACTCCTGGATCGGCTTGGTGGTGAGCTGGAGTCCCTGTTTTATTTTATTTATTTATTTTCTCTCAATGGCCTCCTGATAAAGTCACATCTGGAACTGAAGCACAGCAATTCGTGCGCTCAGCATTGCGCCCTCGAAGGTCTTTTTCCCTGTGGAATCCAGGGTTTTTCAGGTCCTTCCCTGGCGGGGCGTTGGAGGGGGGTGGGTGGGTAAGTCCTCGTTTGTGGGTTTGTTTGTTTTATTTATTTATTTATTTTTGTGGGTGGTGACTCGGGGCGTGGCTGGAGGCTGGTATGTTGCTTGTTCCTCCGTTGCTTGGGTGTATGGCATGCTGCTGGAACGCGCCATGTGCGTGGCTCCCTCTAAA
The DNA here is from genome assembly GCF_902459505.1 of Geotrypetes seraphini. Taxonomy (NCBI): domain Eukaryota; kingdom Metazoa; phylum Chordata; class Amphibia; order Gymnophiona; family Dermophiidae; genus Geotrypetes; species Geotrypetes seraphini. The sequence goes on along the minus strand of NC_047091.1, from coordinate 144,700,043 downwards.
GGGGGGCATTGTGGGGAGTGTTGCCCGCTGAGAGAGGAGTTGGATCAGCAGGAGGGTTAACTGTTGCTGCTGGTCCCACCCTTGGTGGTTCGCAGGTTCATGTGCTGCTCCACTTGACTGGTTGGGTGGCTCCATGTACCCCACCGACATTCTCTGTCCTTCTTGAGGGGGGGGGGGGGTGAGCCTGCAGAGAGTGGGCAGGATGCTCCCTTTCATCTGTGCCAGTGCTCCTGGCTGCGTTTCCCTCTGTGCCTGGAGGCAGAAAAAAGAGGAGTGATGATGATGCCTCCTGTGTGGGCTTCTCCTGCTGTACTGCCTATTGTATATTAAACTGTACAGCACTGCATATGCCTTTCAGCGCTATAGAAATAATAAATAGTAGCAGAGTCCCTCATGCTGGCTGTGTGCTGTGGAAAAACACTCTCTGCCTAGGTTTCTGAAGTGCAGTGAACAGCTCTTTAGGCTGAGGAGTTTCAAACCCCCACCTTTGGCGAGGCGTGGTCTGACATGCCGCATCACTGATGACATCAGCACCACACTCTAAGAAGAGTTCCCCGGGACTGCCCCTGTTGCCGGGGAGGAAGGAAAAGCCTGTGCTGCAATTGGTTGCCAGTGGTTTCCATCATGGCTGGTTCCTGAGACAGGGAGGAGGGACACTTCTGGGATTGCTTACCAAGTGCCCTGCCCATGTCTGAGCTCCGAGCTTAATGTGAAAGGCAGACTCCTCATGCTGCAAAGGTTCTTCCTGACATGAGGGGGGAGGTGGGAGGTGGGAGAGGTCTGCACTGCAAACTCTGCAGATCCCCAAGAGGGAAAGAAGCATCGAGTTTCTTTTTCTTTTTCAGAATGGGAGGAGGGAGGGAGATTATCAGAAGTTTCCCAGAGCAGGCAGATAAGGCACTTACCTTGATGGCTGATGCAGGGAGTCAGGGCAGAGCCAGGGCATCCTGAAGGCTCCTTACCCCTGCCAATTTTACATACCCCATTGCTGCCTTACGATCAGGCTGTGCAGGCTGATTCTTAGGCTTCACTCCTTTCCATGGAGTTTCTCAGCGCCCTCTTCCTCAACTGGAGTGCTCATGAAAACAGGTGGGCACAGTTCCAGGAGGGCTGGCTTACGTGCGTGCGGATACAAGCAGGCACAAGGTAAGCAGGGCTGGTTCGGCTTATTTGCGTGCGGATACAAGCAGGCACAAGGTAAGCATTCCGATGAGGATGGCTGCTGGAGGAAGATTCTCGGGCCTCACTTCACTTCAAGAAGTCTCTTAGTGCCCTCTTCCTTAGCTTGCATGCCCGTGGAGACAGGCAGGCACAGTGTAAGCAACACTGTTCCTCGTGCACTGGGCCCAAGCAGCGAACGCACAGATCGTGAGGATCCAGTGTACTCATCCTTTTCCTAGAGCCCGGACATTTCTTAGATGTTTCTGGCATCTTCAAGATGGTACGTAGAAAAAGTCTTGATTGTAGACAAAATGGTGATGGAGAGCTGTGGAAAAATACGACCGATGGGAATGGGCGGAAACTAAAGACTGGAGATGAGGGGGAAGCAGGGGGAATGGGCCCAGTGGGGCCCGGGCACTGCATGTGCTCAGAGTGAGAGAAAAAAAAAATCTCTCTGAACTATTGGAGAGCTTATCCGCAAATTGGGAGCTGTTGGGACAACACCCATATGTGGCTGACTCAACCTGCTTGTCCTAGAGTACAATGACTTCAGAAAGTACAAAATGCCGCTGTAAGACTCCTAAAGGGTCTTGATCCTTCGACCACTTCTCCTCCGCATTGGATGAAGCACACTAGCTCCCAATCAAAAAGTGGACTTCCTTCAAAGTACAGGTAGTAGCATTCAAGCGATTCCATGATGTGGTGATCTACTATGCGTATGCTGGAAAAACTTCCCATATATCATCCAAAGCGGCCGCATCGATCTCAATATGAAAAATGGTTCTGTATTCCCCCAGCAAATCTTCTCCTTTTAGAAAGTGCACGAAAACAACCATATTCCCATTATATAACCAAACTATGGAATCAGCTGCCTCTTCATACCAGATTTATAGACAACTTATTATCCTTCTGGAAAGCAGTAAAAACGTTCTTCTTCACTAATCAGCTCACACTCTGGGAACAAAGCTTAAACTACCACTGTCTGGCAGCAATTTTACTGATGTAATATAGCCAACAATATATCTCTTGATTTGTAGAATGTTTACCTCCTCTTCTACAAAGCCATGCAGTAACGGCCCCGAAGCTTAAAGAGATTTAAAGGGCTTTGGGGCTGTTGCCGCACAGCAGCCACTAGCGCGGTTTTGTAGACGAGGGGGGTTAGTGTCCTGTTTTGTCTAATATCTACACGCTAACTGTACTTATGCAACCTGAGCTTCCGGGGAGGATGGGCTATAAAACTAAATAAATAAAATAAGAAAAATAAATAAAATATCCAAACAATTTTATGGAAAAGAGTAAATGTATAGGGTTTTTTTTACTGAGGTGCGCTAACCGATTTAGCGCGCGCTAATGATTAGCATGCGCTAAATGCTAAGGCGCCCATAGAATATAATAGGCGCTTTAGCATTTAGCGTGCACTAATTGTTAGCGCACCTTAGAAAAAGGACCTTAAACTGAGTAAACCATAAAAACTCTGTGGTGTGACGATGTTCCTAAATGGACTTTATTTAAAAGTGTCAAAGTTCCAAAGGTACACTGAAATCATCCACATAAAAATAAATCATCCACATAAAAGCCTTTAAGGACCTAAACTACTAGGGATACAGGACCCAACACGGTCCGCATTTCGACAAAAAGTCTTCTTCAGGGGTTTCTGGGGGTCCTATAAAGGTGAGTACCTGGGAAACAATTGTGTGGTGAGCCGGAAGTGAGACGCTCTTATGTGGATGATTTATTTTTATGTGGATGGAATTATTTTATGTGGATGATTTCAGTGTATCTTTGGAACTTTGACACTTTCAAATAAAGTCCATTTAGGAACATTGTCATTCCACAGAGTTTTTTTGGTTTTCTCTGGATTTTCTTTGTGGATATTTTGGGTCAATTCCTTTCGTTTTTTTCCCTAAACTGAGTAAACAGACTTTAATACCTTTTACTGGCTGAGTTTTGTCTTGAGTTGCTTTGTGTGGACAGGTTCTGTTTCTTCTCTGCTTCTTTTCATTAACACCCATGAAAATTTGCTGTATCTGACCATTGCGTCATCTATTAGATCTATTTGCGCCTCTCAGTTCGAGAATGAATGATAGTGAAAAGGCCACGTCTCAAAACCCAGTTCTGGAAGTAGAAAGCAACATCTCAACAGACTTTAATAGTAAAAACAGTTGAAGGGACTCTAGCAGAAATCTGTCATAAGTGAGAGTTGGGGCATTGGATTATTGTTTATCGTTTATTAAAACTTGATATGCCACCTTAGTTGCAACACAGCTCAAAGTGGTTTACAATAAAAACCACTTTAAAAATAGAAATAGAACACCATTAGTTATAGGACAGAATCGCTCATTCATACCAAAGAGCAAAAAGATACAACAGTACGAAATAACATAACAGGTGCTCACCATTACTTTTGCTTCAAATCTATTCCCCCGTTTCTTTTCCTTTTCTTTTTTTTCTCTCTAAGAAAAGGCTCTCCCAAAAAAGGAATGTTTTTTAAAAAAATTGAAATTTAGCATAGGAAGGTA